>NC_057812.1:45852553-46217070 GCF_018294505.1 Triticum aestivum
CTTTGGAAAGGGTCCCAGTGGACTAGCTGTTCCGAATGACGCTGAGGGACACGCACCCATGTGGAAGAAGAAATCTATATTTTGGGACCTACCCTACTGGAAAGACCTAGAGGTCCGCTCTTCAATCGACGTGATGCACGTGACGAAGAACCTTTGCGTGAACCTGCTAGGCTTCTTGGGCGTGTATGGAAAGACAAAAGATACACCTGAGGCACGTGAGGACCTACAACATTTGCACGAAAAAGACGGCATGCCTCCGAAGTAGTATGAAGGTCCTGCCAGCTACGCTCTTACGAAAGAAGAGAAAGAAATCTTCTTTGAATGCCTGCTTAGTATAAAGGTCCCGACTGGCTTCTCGTCGAATATAAAGGGAATAATAAATATGCTAGAGAAAAAGTTCCAGAACCTAAAGTCTCATGACTGCCACGCGATTATGACGCAACTGCTTCCAGTTGCATTGAGGGGGCTTCTACCGGAAAACGTCTGATTAGCCATTGTGAAGCTATGTGCATTCCTCAATGCAATCTCTCAGAAGGTGATCGATCCAGAAATCGTACCAAGGCTAAGGAGTGATGTGGCGCAATGTCTTGTCAGTTTCGAGCTGGTGTTCCCACCATCCTTCTTCAATATCATGACGCATGTCCTAGTTCATCTAGTCGACGAGATTGTCATTCTGGGGCCCGTATTTCTACACAATATATTCCCCTTTGAGAAGTTCATGGGAGTCCTAAAGAAATATGTCCGTAACCGCGCTAGGCCAGAAGGAAGCATCTCCATGGGCCATTAAATAGAGGATGTCATCGGGTTTTGTGTTGACTTCATTCCTGGCCTTAAGAAGATAGGTCTCCCTAAACCGCGGTATGAGGGGAGACTGACTGGAAAAGGCACTCTTGAAAGTGACTCAATAATATGCAGGGACGGATATTCTTGGTCTCAAGCACACTACACAGTTCTACAGAACTCTACCTTGGTGACCCCGTATGTCGATGAACACAAGAACAGTGTGCGCTCCAAACACCCGGAGCAGTGCGACGACTGGATTACATGTGAACACATTAGGACTTTCAGCAGTTGGTTGGAAGCACGTCTCAGAGGTGACAACACTGTTTGTGATGAGTTGTACTTGTTGTCCAGGGGACCATCTTTGACTGTATTGATTTACAAAGGATACGAGATAAATGGGAATACATTTTACACGATTGACCAAGATCAAAAGAGCACCAACCAAAACAGCGGTGTCCGCTTTGATGCAACAACCCGAGAAGGGAAAGGACACATATTATGGTTACATAGTGGACATATGGGAACTTGACTACGGACAAGATTTTAAGGTCCCTTTGTTTAAGTGCAAATGGGTCAATCTGTTAGGAGGCGGGGTACATGTAGACCCACAGTACGGAATGACAACAGTGGATCTGAAAAATCTTGGGTACACTGACGAACCGTTCGTCCTAGCCAATGATGTGGCACAGGTTATCTTTGTGAAGGACATGTCTACCAGACCGAGAAAAAGAAAAGATAAGGAAACGAATACATCATACTATGAGCCAAAGCGCCACATAGTTCTTTCAGGAAAAAGGGACATCCTGGGAGTGGAGGGCAAGACAGACATGTCTGAAGATTATGAAAAGTTTCATGAAATGCCTCCCTTCAATGTTAAGGCTGACCCAAGCATCCTGATAAACGATGAAGATTATCCATGGTTACGGCGCAATAAGCAAATGACACAAGCGAAGAAAAAGTGAAGACTTTCTCCCGCAACTATTATGATGATACCATGCCAAATTTGTAACAGACGAGTATGCTATGCCAACCTTTTCAGAGTTCATTTGAAAACTATGAATTTAGGTCGAATTTTCTCTATATGTGCATCTATGTTCATTTTTTTAGTAAAGTTAATCACAAACTTGTGATTCACACAAATTTTAAAGAATTAAAATTTTAACTATTCAAATTTGAAAACTAATGGCACTAACAGAAAGTTTATAATTTTTCTAAAACTAATGGCACTAACAGAAAGTTTATAATTTTGCTGACCTAAAAGCAAAAAGAATTAAAAAAAGCAAAAAACAAAAGAAAATAAATAGTACAGAAAACAAAACAAAAAACTGGAAAAAAAATAAAAATAGCAACAATAAGTATTTTGTTGTAAGTAGAAACAAAATAAAATAAATAAAGCAACAAAGAAAACAAAAAAAACTAAAAAAGTGTTTTCAAATTTGAAAACTAATGGCACTAACAGAAAGTTTATAATTTTTCTAAAACTAAAAGCAAAAAGAATTAAAAAATAAAGCAAAAAACAAAAGAAAATAAATGATGCAAAAAACAAAACAAAAAAACTGGAAAAAAATAGGGCTCACCCTTGGCCCATGACCATTAGTCCCGGTTTGTGCAACAAACCGAGACTAAAGGGTTGGCCCTCGTTGCACCCAGAGTTTAGTCCCACCTCGCCAACCGAAGGGCGCCCACACCGGTTTATAAGCCCGTCCCTCTCTGCGTTGTTGAGCTCCTCTCAAAGTGAAAATAGATGCCCCTATATAGGAAATTTGACCTAAATTCATAATGAATTTCTCTGAAATTCATAGAAATTGATTATGAATTTAGGTTTAATTTTCTCTATAGGTGCATCTATGTTCATTTTTTAGTAAAGTTAATCACAAACTTGTGATTCACACAAATTTTAAAAAATTCAAAATTAAACTATTCAAATTTTAAAACTAATAGCACTAACAGAAACTTTATAATTTTTGTGACCTAAAAGAAAAAAGAAATCACTAAAAAAACTATAAGTATTTAGTTCTAAGTAGAAATGAAAAAATAAATAGCAAAAAAGGAAAAAAAATGCCTACAATATTTGTTATGACTAACTAAAATTACAAAATTGAGTATAATGATAAAACACAGTAATATTAAATAGCAGGAAAAAGAATGACTCAAAAATCAATTTTTATAGTAAAGTTATTCATAAACTAGTGATTCACACAAATTTTTAAAAATTCAAATTTTAAAACTAATGACACTAACAAAAAGTTTATAATTTTTGTGACCTAAAATAAAAAACAAATCACTACAAAACTATAAGTATTTAGTTCTAAGTAGAAATGAAAAATAAATAGCAAAAAAGAAAAAAATGCCACCTACTGGGCCACCACGGCCTGAATACGACTAGAAACCCAACCAAGGGCCAGGATTCAGGCCCGCAGCAGGCCCAGTAGGCCCACAGGCATTGTAGTGACAAATTAGGCCCGAAAGCCTGCAGTTGAGAGGAGCTCGAGAGAGTGGGCGCAGCAGCGCTTATAAACCACTCCCAAGCCCTCTCAACTAGCGAGGTGGGACTAAACTTTTGGGCGCGGGGCAGCACAAGGCCATTGGTCCCGGTTGGTGGGACGAACCGGGACAAAAGGGTGGCATTGGTCCCGGTTCTTGGCATAAACCGGGACCAATGCCCCCCTTTAGTCCCGGTTTGTGCCACCAACCGGGACCAAAGGACGCCGCTTCCCGCCCTTTGGGCTGCTGAAAAGAGGCTTGTGGTCCCGGTTGGTGGCACCAACCAGGACTAAAGGGGGCATTGGTCCCGGTTTGTGCCACGAACCAGGAACAAAGGCCTGGGTATATAAGTAGCACTTAGGAAAATTTGACGAACTCATCGCCAGTTGCCCCCCGGCCCGCCCGACGACGCCGAGCTCATCGACGCCGCCAGGCTGCCCAGATCGACGCCATCCGCTGCCCCGACGCCGCCCAGGAGCCGTTCGCGCGCCGCTCCCACACCGTCCGCACGCCCCCGTCGTCGCCCCTGCCCCGTCGCCGCCAGGCTGCCCCGAAGCCGCCTGCCGCCCCCGCCGACGCCGTCATCGTCGCCCGCGCCCGTCGTCACCGTCGCCGTCGCCCGCGCTCGTCGTCGCCGTCACTGCGGGGAAGCACCACGCCGGCTCCCGCGACCCGTCCCCGAGGTTGTTCGTCCGCCGCCGAACCGATTCCGGCCGGCGACCTCGACCCCTCCCCGCGCTGTGAGCCCCTGCCTCCTCCCCTTTCCTTCTCATTGCCGTCCCCACACGTCATCCGTAAGCGCGCGCCACCGCCAACCATTGTCGTCGTCGCCGTATAATGCTACGTATATGCTCACTGTATGTATGTATGTATGTATGTATGTATGTATGTATGTATGTATGTATGTATGTATGTATGTATGTATGTTCACTGTATAATGCTCTGTATATGCTGTATAATGCTCGTTTTTGCATTTTTTTTGTTACCAAGAAAAAGGTCTATTTTTTGGTGATATGTATGTTCATATGCTCATTAATATTTAAAAAAATGTTCATATGCAAAGAATTATTTTTGGATGAAATGAGATGAGATGAGATGTGTTTTGTGTTGGAGAAGAAAAGAGGAATAAGGAAGAAGGAAGAAGAAGGAAAAGAGGGTCGAGGGGGGGGGTCGATATATACCCCCTCCCCGATAACAGTTTTTTCCATGTATATATGCAAAAGTTACATTTTAGAAAAGTTTTATATATCTACCTAGGAAAGGAAGAACAAGAAAAAGAATGAGAGGAAAAAGGAAATAAGAAGAGGAAGAAAGGAGAAGAAGAGGAGAGGAAGAAGAGGAGAAATAAATAAAAAGAAGAAAAAAGAAGAAAAAGAAGAGGAGAAGAAGAAAGGAATAGAGGAGAAGAAGAGAAAATAGAATATATTCTATTTTTTCTTCTTCTCCTCTATTCCTTTCTTCTTCTCCTCTTTTTTTTCTTCTTTTTTTTCTTCGATCTTCTCCTCTATTCCTTTCTTCTTCTCCTCTATTCCCTCTCCCGATAACTTCAACACGAGGGGGGGTCGATATACCCCTCAGATAACTTCGACATGAGGGGCGGTCGATATATATACCCCCTCTCGACTGTGATAACTTATACCGCGGGAGCACCCCCCAACCCTCTGGCTCGACCAAAACTCTCGAGGACACCCAAACCCTAGAAAAAAACGATGTCGGTCTCCTACCCCCTCCCGCCGTGCCCCTACCCGACAAACTCTCTCGAGGCCACCCCAAACCCTTGAAGCGTTGCCGAGGCCACCCCAAACCCTAGAGAAGCAGCGTCGAGGCCACTAATTATTATATATGATTCCTTACTATGATTAGCTAGCTAGTTCTACGTTTGCCACTAATATATCCATCTGTCATGTTTGAACAATAATTGCCATGTTGTAAATATTTGTAGAAACTATGGACACCACCCGAGACGAAGCAAAAGAAGCGTTGTTGAGGGACATAATAGCACAAGGAAGTGATGCCATCTCGTTGTTTCTCAATGACACCGATGGTCTGGAAGGAGAGTGTGAAGAAGCTGGCTCCGGTGACCTAATGCTGGTGTAAGAAGGAGAACGTGAGGACGGCTCCGGTGACCCAATGCCGGTGCAAGAAGGAGACCGTGATGATGGCTCCGGTGACCGGACCGAGTCCGGCCAGGTATATATATTAGTTAAGCCTGTGCTGACTAGCTAATTGATGCATTCATTGTTTTGGTATGTACACATATTAATTAAGTCTTTGTTCTTTTTTCTAGCCCTCCGGATCGAGCACAACTGAGGTCAAGAGACGAGGCCTGAAGAAAAAGTTGAGCTCGGATGAAAGGTTTGAGATAATAGCAATCGCGCCCGACGGCCAACCGATTGAACCCATCCGAACAAAGAACGCATTAGTTGCTTAGTGCGGGGTTCTGGTTAGGGACAAGATCCCGATCAGCATCCAGCAATGGTTAAAGCCGGCTATAGAAGACCATGAGGTGTCTTACGTCAATGATATGCAGAAAAATGATCTTTGGACTGAGCTGAAGTCAAATTTCAGCCTACCGCCAGAGGATGATCCGGAGAAGCCAGTTAAAGAGCAATTAATCAAGTCTTTTGCTCTTAAGAGGATGGCAGACCTATTCAGGAGGTGGAAGAATGACCTGAATAGGTTTGTCGATAAAAAAGAGACACCAGAATTCAAGGGCAGATATGAGAAGATCAGAGATCACTGGCCCGCATTTGTGGCCCACAAGATATCAAAAAAGAGTAAGAAGATGTCGGCGACAAACAAGAAAAATGCTGCGAAGAAGAAGCATCACCATCGCACGGGGTCAGGTGGCTACCTCGTAGCCCGGCCTAAGTGGGCCAAGGCTGAGAATCATCTGGTTGAAAAAGGGATCAAACTAGAGACAATGAACTGGCCAGACCGTTGCCGGACTTGGTTCTTCGGGGCTGGCGGAACCTTGGACCCTGTAACAGGGAAGTGCATTTGGAAGGACGAGCAACTTGACATACCCTTGAAGAAGCTTCGGTACGATATCAAAGCAGCACAGCAAGGGACGTTCCTTCCAGACAGAGAGAAGGACGAGCTCACATTGGCCCTCGGGAATCCTGAGCACCCTGGGCGGACACGAGGCACGCCAGGCTCCATTCCGTGGAAGGCTGGGTTTCCGGACGCAGGCGGTTACAAATGCCAGGAGAGGAGGAAGAAAGTGCAGCAGTCCAAACTGCAGGCGCTTAAAGCAAGGGTACTAGGGATAGAGGAACGAGAAGCAAATCGCAGCAAACGAACTGTCGAAGCTTCCCCCGAAGCTACCCCGCCATCTCAGCAGAGAAGCAGCGTGGCTTCCACCGAGCTGCTTCAGCCAGAGCATGTCTTGACGGCTCCTGCCAGCTATCCCATGGATGCTATCACGGAGTCTCAAAATTGCCACCTTATGACGCAATGGATTAATATGAAGGTCAAGGAGGCTATTGGCTCTGTTTATACTTCTGAACCCGGTGCAACTTTACACTGCCGGCTGATTCCAGAAGGATATGCTAGGGTGATGGTGGATGAAATAACGGAGGGATTTGAGGAGCTCCCGCTTGACCACCCTACCGGTGAAGGGGAGACTAGGCTGGGTTCTGCTCTGAAGATTCCATGCCTATGGCGGAAGGATCTCATCAACCTTCAGAACTGGATGCCTCCGCCTCCTCCTCCTCCTCCTGCTCCGGCGAGTCAGGGCACTCTGCCTCCTCCACCGCCTCCTCCTCCGGCGAGTGACGATCAGGGCACTCGGATGGCTCCTTCTCTGGCGCGTGGCGGCACTCCACCTCCTTCTCCGCCTGCGCCTGCGCGCCCGAGCAGCCAGCCTCCTCCTTCTCCGCCTCGTCAGCAAGGGTGGAAGAGACCCGCCGCCGCTCCAGCAGCTGCTCCGGCGCGTCGTAGTCCTTCTCCTCCACCTCGTAAGCAAGTAAAGAAGACAGCCACTCCGTCTGCTCGGCCGGCGTCTAGCAGTACAGCCAGAGGCGATAAGACATACAGATTCGGTCCTTCTCTGAAGATTCCAGAGAAGTTACCATCCGAGAGGACCCCGGAGGAGAATGCAAAGATCGGCGAACCGAAGCAAATGAATGGTTTGAAGGGTTGAAAGCACAGAGACATCCACCTCCGAAGGAGAAGGTAGATCCGGTGAAAGCGAAGCGCACTCTGGCTGCCCTGGCAAAACCACCCAAGTCTCCGCCGAAAGGCAACTATGAGCGCATTATTTCAAAGACATGGGCCGAAGCGGAGCGGTCGGGAAGTACAGTCAGTGATCAAAGGTTGAAAGAACGATGAGCAGCTGGGAAACAAATTGCCCAGCTCGGCGAACAAGGGAATCAATCGTGCCCCCCGCTCAAGGTGCCTAGCGACATCATCGATCCGAGGATGGTGCCCGATTATAGCAATCTTGATGATTACCTGCCCGACGATGTACATTATGATCCCATGGAGGTGCAGATACACAGATACGAGTACGGGAAGCCTCTCGTCAAAAATGAAAAATCTCTAACAATGATGATGCGAAGATTGCATGATTGGTACTTGAAAATCTGCAGAGAGTCTGGGGGGAGGAATACTTTGTATGCGAGAGTCAAACCGGAGCATGACCTTGTTGGAATTGAACTGTTGCCTATTCCATTTGAGGAGTTCTATCAGTTTTTCAATCAATTGGCCCTCGATAAAGTAACGGTCACCTGCTACTGTCTGTAAGTACTACTACTTCTGTCATTAAGTCTCTCTATATAGCTCAGCTCTTTCATTGCATGTATTTATAATTATCCTCACTATATTATGCAGATTGAAGACCGCCGAATTGAAGAAAAGACAAATCGGTGATATTGGGTTCGTTAACACATATCTCATAGATGCAACTGAGGTTGAACATCGTGCCGCAGATACCGAGGCCAACTTGCTACGATCATTCAAAATAAATAAAAACAAAGATATAATACTCTTTCCTTACAACTTCAAGTGAGTGTTACTGTCTTGTGCATATTCGGTTTCCCTTATATATTAGTCCAGGTTATAGTAATGTAATTGATGAGTTATGCATGCGTGCGCAGGTACCACTATATTCTCCTAGAGATTAGGCTTGAGCAGGGAGTAGTAACTGTCTTGGACTCTAAACGAAAAGATCCCCAGGAGTATGCGAACATGGCCATATCAGCAACTTTGTTCATTTCCTGATATCAAGTAATTGTTTTCTTTTGTCTGGCAGGGTTTGGAGAAAATTCACCAAAAAATCTCCGGGACTGCCGAAGATGCTGCAATTTAGATACCCGAAAGTAAGTACTATAGTAGCATGTTCCGCGCGTCTCCTAGCTATTGATTCAAGCGCTAGTTTCATCAATACCATTTGGCATTCTTTCTTATCTGTTTGATTGACCTCTATTTCTTGTAAAGTGGTTGTGGCAGGAACAAGGGAATGATTTCTGTGGATACTACATTTGCGAGTCCATCCGCCACACGACCTGTGAGCGGGGCGGGTACTCTGACGAACAATATGAAGTGCGTAAGAAATAATATTCACAATTTTAGTTTATTACCATCATTTGTGTAGAGTTTCATTCATTCATATATATATATATATATATATGTATTGACCCCCTTCTTCAAATTAGATGTTTCGGCAGCGGGATGAACTCCTAGAACCAGATCGCATGCGGGCAATTCAAGAGGAATTGGCGGCATTCTTTCTTGACCACGTGATCGCTGAAGACGGAGAATACTATGTGGACCATGCGTCCGTAATTTAGGAGATTATATTTGTAAGAGATAATTATTGTATATATGTAGCCGGTAGTGTCGGATAGATATACGAGAACTTGTTGTTCGACCAATCTCTCGGAGAAGGAGAGGTGGTCAATATCACATCTCTCTGTATGCATATATGTTCATGACGATCTTCTGTTTCCTTCGTTTGCTTACTAGCTAGCTATAGCGTGTCTAGTCCTCTATACGTATGTATAGTACGTAGCGTCGACCAAGCACGGACATAAGAGAGGACACTTCTCTCTATTAATTAGCTATCTAACACAATATATGAAATACCTAAATTAACCCCCCAAACCCCCAACCCCCCCCCTTTCAAAAAAAACAAAAACCCCAGCCACAGAAATGCTGACGCGTGGAGGTCTATTGGTCCAGGTTGGTGCCACCAACCGGGACCAAAGGCCCTCATGCCTGGGCTCGGCGCACAGGCCACGTGGAGGCCCATCTGTCCCGGTTCTGGTTTGAACCGGGACTAAAGGGTCAGGGCATTAGTAACGACCCTTTAGTCCCGGTTCAGTGTTAAACAAACTAGGGTTTGGAACAATGCTCGATGCCCTTGGTGGGTACGGCTGTCATATATTTATAAGAGGGAACCTTACAAATACGGGTTATGTTACAACACGTATATCTAATATATACTTAGTCTAACACCCTCCCTCAATCTTAACTATGTCCTGAAACACTCAGAAGGTTAAGATTGCGACGGCAACCTTCAAAAGAAGGCAAGGGCAAGGGTTTAGTGAAAATATCAACAAGCTGATCCTTAGAAGAAACAAACTTAATCTGAAGGAGCTTCTGAGCAACACGTTCCCTCACAAAATGATAGTCAACTTCGATGTGCTTCATTCGGGCATGAAATACTGGATTGGATGAAAGGTATGTGGCACCGATGTTATCACACCAAAGAACAGGCGGCTGAGTTGGGGAGACCTTCAACTCTCGAAGCACCGGCTGCACCCACATGATCTCGGCTGTGGCATTAGCAACAGCTTTGTACTCAGCTTCGGTACTACTCCGAGACACCGTAGCTTGCTTGCGAGCTTGCCAAGCGACCAAGTTAGGCCCAAAGAACACAGCATGTCCCCCCGTGGATCGCCGATCATCAGGACTACCAGCCCAATCGGCATCAGAAAATGCTAAGATCAGTCCAGAACGTGCAGGCTGAAGATGGAGACCATATGAACCACTGTGACGAACATAGCGCAAGATGCGCTTAATAGCCGACCAGTGAGAATCATGTGGTGCATGAAGATACTGGCACACACGGTTAACTGCAAATGATATGTCTAGTCGAGTAATGAGCAAGTACTGCAGTCCACCCACAATGCTGCGGTACTCAGTGGCATCCTCAGGAGAGAGCAAGTCACCAGCAAGAGCTGTCAGTTTGTCTGTGGCAGACATGGGAGTCGTAGCAGACTTGCACTGCAACATACCTACACGACGCAGGAGATCCTGAGAGTACTTCTTCTGAGTAAGAGTCAAGCCACTATCAGAATGAAGAACCTCTAGGCCCAGAAAATAATGCAGTCTCCCAAGATCCTTAACAGCAAACTCAGAACCAAGAGAGGACACAAGCCGATTTGTAGCAGAAGCAGACGAGCTGACAAGGATGATGTCATCAACATAGACCAGAATGTACATAGTCACCTCAGGTCGCTGAAGAATAAACAGAGACGTGTCTGCTGTAGAAGGAACAAACCCATGCGCACGAAGAGCAGCGCCAAGACGGGCATGCCATGCACACGGGGCCTGCTTCAAACCATAGAGAGCTTTGACAAGGCGACACAAATGATGTGGCTGAGCAGGATCAACAAAACCTGGCGGCTGGCGCATATAAACCTCTTCTTCCAGAACTCCATGGAGAAAGGCATTCTGAACGTCAAGCTGTCGAAGCGACCATCCACGAGTAACAGCCAAAGAGAGAAGAACACGAATAGTAGTTGGTTTAATAACAGGACTGAATGTGTCTTCGTAATCAATGCTGTACCGTTGTTTGAATCCCTTGGCAACCAGGCGTGCCTTGTACCTCTCAATGGAGCCATCAGCATGTTTCTTCACCTTGAATACCCCTTTAGAGTCAATGATATTGACACCAGATGGAGGTGGAACAAGACGCCAAGTGTTGTTTCTTTGAAGAGCATGAATCTCCTGCTCCATCGCGGCACGCCAATGTGGGATGCCAAGCGCTGCTCGAAAATGTCGTGGTTCAGTCGTAGGGTCAGCCTCAGCATGCGCCACACATGCCGCAAGCCACGCGACAGTGCAGTCAGTGCGCTTCTTCGGTTGGAAGATGCCACTTTTGCTGCGAGTATGGGGACGTAGGACGACAGGCGGAGATGGCGCTGGAGCTGCCACACTAGAGGAGCCACTGTCCATCGGCGAGGAGGACGTGCCGGCGGGCGAGTCTGGTGGCACGATCAGGGTCGGCGAAGACAGACCAGGCATGACCGGCGGCGACAGATCAGGCGACGAAGACTCAGTGACCTGCGAGGCCTCCGGCCCAGGGGATAGCGTCGCGGGTCCAGCCGGCCCGGCCGACAGCTCAGCAGGTTCGGCCGGCCCAGGCGACAGCGAGGCCACTGGCCCAGGCGACTCAGGCACCCCATCGGATCCATGTGCATGGGACATGCACGCGTGATCGACGTCAGGGTCAGGCAGGGTAGTGGCGGGGGCAACATCGTCGAGCGCCTCGTCCGGCGTAGCAGCAGCTGGCGCAGTTGTGGCTGTATCATCATCCAGAAGCTCAAGTCGAGCGCCTCGTCCAGTCCCTGCACCATGGTTAGGCAACAACAGAGGAGAATATGCAGCATCCACAAATTGATCAGGCAAAACTGGAAAAGAGTGCAACTCGGTGACGGGAGTATCAGTGGGTGATGTGAGTGTGGAAAACGGGAAGACAGTCTCATCGAACACAACATCACGAGAAATGTAAACACGATTTGTCGGAATGTGAAGACACTTGTAACCTTTGTGGAGAGGATTGTACCCAAGAAACACACATTGTTTGGATCGATACTCAAGTTTATGCTTATTGTACGGACGAAGATGCGGCCAACACGCACAGCCGAACACTTTGAGGAGGGAGTAATCTGGAGTTTCATTAAGCAACACTTCTAGTGGAGACTTCATGTGAAGACGTCGTGTGGGAATCCTGTTTATCAAAAAACAGGCAGTAACAAAAGCATCGCTCCAGAACCGAAACGGGACAGAGGCATGTGCAAGAAGTGTCAGGCCAGTTTCAACTATGTGACGGTGCTTGCGTTCAGCTGCACCGTTCTGCTGATGTGTATGAGGACAAGACACATGGTGTGAGATGCCAAGCTTCTGAAAGAAGGTGTTAAGGTTACGATACTCACCCCTCCCCCAGTCTGACTGAACATGGATAATTTTGTGCTTAAGCAATCGTTCAACATGTGCTTGAAATTGCATGAAGACATGAAACACATCAGATTTGCGCTTAATAAGATAAATCCAAGTAAAGTGACTGAAAGCATTGATGAAACTGACATAATAGTTGTGACCACTAACAGAAGTTTGGGCATAGCCCCACACGTCTGAAAACACAAGTTCAAGAGGAGCCGTGACAACACGACTTGATACAGAAAAAGGAAACCGATGACTCTTGCCTTGTTGACAGGCATCACACACTAGAAACTCCTTATTACTCGACTCAACAGGAAGACGATGACGATGAAGCACATGGCGCACAATGGGAGTAGCGGGATGGCCAAGGCGGGAGTGCCACTGCGACGATGACACCCGAACACCACTGAAAACTTGAGAGACTCGTGGCACATCAAGCACGTATAAGCCGTCGCGAGCTCAGCCACTAAGAAGAACGTCCCTCGTGTCCCGGTCCTTAACAAAAAAATGGAAAGGGTGAAACTCAACAAACACATTGTTGTCATGAGTTAATTTAGGAACCGAGAATAAACTACGTGTGACTGAAGGAACATGAAGGACATCAAGTAGACGGAAGGTTTTAGTGGTACGGGAAAGGAGAGATGCCTGACCAACATGTGAGATGGGCATACCTGATCCATTGGCCGTGCGGACCTGATCGTGACCGGTGTAGGGCTGGCGAGTGGCCAGCTTGTCAAGTTGGCTCGTCAAATGGTCTGTAGCGCCCGTGTCCATGTACCAGGCAGGATCCACCGAGTATGAAGGAGTGAACCCGGGATCCGGTGTAGCGAGAGCAGCTTGCTTCTCATTGCCCTTCCCATTGTTCCCAATGCCAAGAAAATCTCGTTTAAAGCGACGATGGCAGCGAGACGCCAAGTGCCCCTCAATGCCGCAGAGTTTGCACTCAACCCCACCACCACATGCCTCGCAGTGGAGTCGCTTGCGGCCAGCCGTCGGAGGTGGAGCGGGCGGACGGGGCTGGTTGCCCGAGGTCGGCGGCCCTTTCTGCTTGGCACCGCGAGCGCCCCCGCGGAGAGCAGCGTTCGCAGAAGGACCCTCCGTGTAGACGCCAACGGAGCGGCGAGCAGCGAGCCTCTGTTCGGTATTGAGGAGGCGTGCATAGAGATCGCGAGGCGGCATCGGCGTGTCACGTCCATTGATGTTTTCAACGGGAGAATCATAGTCCTCATCAAGCCCATTGAGAATGAATGAAGTGAACTCCTCATCATGGAGAGGCTTCCCAATGGATGACAGTGTATCAGCCAGGATTTTGACCTTGTTGAAGAAGGCCGTAACGGAGAGATCATTTTTCTTGACCTCACCCAGCTGATTACGGATGGCAGAGGAACGAGCCAGCGACTGGGAGGAGAAGCTGGAGTCGAGCGTGGCCCACCTGCCTACCATGGGCATGCCCACCTGCTTGCAAAAGTTGGGGTCCGTTTAAGAATGTCCAAAAATAGACAATGTTGAACAGATGGTGTTCGGATAGGTCAGGAGGCTTTGTGTGACAGCACGTTGTTTCTCGACATTCTTTAAATGGACACTATATTTTTACATGACCTTATATGACTAATTGAAGCCACCATGCCAAGTTGTTCGGTTCTAGACAAATTTTGCGTTTTCTGCAGTTTCCTCGGTCAAAAAAGATCGATAAATGCCTGGATGCATATTGCGTTGAAAAGTATTCAAACCTGACATGGATTCCTACCATGGTCATGCCCACGTGCTTGAAAAGTTGGGGTCTTCTAAAAACTGTGCAAAAGTAGACCATGTTCAATGAAGGGTATTCAGGTGGGCCACAAGGCCATAACACTCAGTGTGAGAGCATGTTGTCTTTTCATATTCTTTAAGCCCTAAGTTTTTGCATGGCTTTGTATAACTAATTTAAGGCACCATGCCAAGTTGTTTTTGTTTTTGATAAATTTTTACATTTTGTGAAGTTCACTCTGTCAAGAAAGGCCGATAAATGGCTATGCATGTCACAACTTGCATACGATGTCGGAAATTGCTCAAACCTGGCATGGATGTCTACGATGGGCATGCCAACCTCCTTGCAAAAGTTGGAGTCATTTAAAAAATGGCCAAAAGTAGGCCATGTTCAGTGGAGAGTGTCTAAGTAGGCCACGAGACTCCGTCTAAGAGCACGTCGTTTCTCGCCAATCTTAAAATGGTTCCATTTTTTTATCATGACCTTGTATGACCAATTCAAGCCGCCATGCCAAGTTGTTTTTGCTACAAATTTCACATTTTGTCGAGTTTTCCCGGTAAAAAAGAGAGTGATAAATGGGTCGGACGTGTCGCAACTTGCATATGGTGTCGAAAATCAATCAAACCTGACATCTATGCTCACCATGGGCATGCCCACCTGCTTGCAAAATTTGTGGTCATTTCAAGTATGTACAAAAATAGACCATTTTGAACAGAGGGTGTTTGGGTAGCCTAGGAGGCCCGATCTATGAGCATGTTGTTTCTCGACATCCTTGAATGCACCCAATTATTTCCATGACCTTATCTGGCCAATTGAAGATACTCCCGACAATAGTGCCGCTCAGGACGACTCCAACAACCAGAACGCTGGCAATGACAACAACGACGACGATATGATCAACGTGACGAAGATGACCCTAAGGATAGCAACTACATGCCAGAGTCCGAGGAAGATAGAAGCCTCGGGCCGTCGCTCTGAGGAGAATGCGCCTGATCGCTTCTTCGCGGTTCAACCAAAAATACTTCTTCATGGTTGTCCTGGACGACAAGTTGACCATTAACCAATGAATTTCAACAAGCGGTTCATCTTTTTGGAAAATTTCATGGATTTGAAAAGATGTTCGTGGATTTGCAAAATGTTCACAAAATGAAAAATACCATGAATAGAAAAAAAATCACGGATGTTGGAAAAAATGTTTAAGGATTTGGAAAAAGTTTATCAATTTTGAAAAACAAAGTTCACCAACTTTGAAAAAATTCATTCTGTTTAGAAAAGGCTCATCAGTTTTAAAGAATGTTCATCGATATTAAAACGATGTTCACGAATTTTTAAAAACTTCACCAATTTTGAAAAAATGTTCAAATTTTTTTTAAAGCTTATTGATTTGTAGAAAAAGCAAAATTGAAAAGTTTGCACATTGCAAAAGAAAAAAGGAACAGAAAATAAGAAAACAATAAAGAAAAATAAAAATAAAAACCGAACAAAACTGTTTGAACAAACAAGAAAAGAAGGAAAAAGGAAAAAATAAAAAATAAAAAGAAAGGAAGAAAGGAGAAAATCGCTACAAAGGTATATAATCACATCAATTCACGTCGGCTCTTTGGTTATCACGTAATCTCAGCCGTCCTTATGTTTACAAGGATGCACCGAAGCACAAGTGTCAAAGAAACAGGAGCATTATTTGGGAGTGACAGTGAAGGAGGTCAGTATCCTACTCGACCAAACGTCATCAACATATCATTATTCATCAGGAAAAAGAAGCATGCAGCAGCGTATGCCTGCTCTCCGTTCAGTTCCGACGACCACTAGGTGGGATACCGCAGTACGTGCACTGGCATCCGTCGGAAACGCACTCGCCCACCGAGGTGCCGCCGATGCTGCCCTGGCAGTCCTCCATGCACTTGTTGGGAGTGCATATGCCGGGGATGGTCGGGAGCACCTTGCAGTCCATGGGGTTCACCGTCGCAGTGGCGTCACCGCCGTTCGCCGTCACCACCTTCATCGCCACATCTACGGATCGAATAGCGCACACAGAGAAATTAGCGCGAGGCATATATATATTACTCCAGTTTGTTACTTCAAAGTTGAAACTAATAAGGGAAAGTAGTGGCTGCACGTAGATCTGCCTATACCTGAACATAGCACCACAATGGCGAGGGCTAGGAGCATCGTGTAGAACGGCCTCATCCTGACTTCGCGAGGTTGTTTGGGGAGTGCTGACAGAGCTAGCGAAGGTTACTGACTGCTGGGATGTGTATTCAGCTAATGGTTGTGGGACGAGCTAACTGCCCTGGCATGGTTGTTTATAATGCAAAGGATGGGCATGTAATTTTTGGAAGCATTTTACTTCCTGGCTTAGATGGAATGCAATACTTCTCAAAAAGAAAGATGGAATGTAATTAAGGGTTGCAATTTTTTTTATCGAGTGGATATATGTACTTGTTGTTGGAGTACTAAATTAGTTTTCCACATAAGGAGTAACAAATTACTCTCTTCGTCCCAAAATTCTTGTCTTAGATTCGTCTAGATACGGATGTATCTAAATTCTTGTCTTAGATTCGTCTAGATACGGATGTATCTAAATTCTCGTCTTAGATTCGTCTAGATACGGATGTATCTAATAAATACATCCGTATCTATACGAATCTAAGATAAGAATTTTGGGACGGAAGGAGTATTATTTGTTTGAACAAAATTGCAAGTAATCAAGGAAAAGCCTTTTTGTGGCCGCCAGGATATGCATAATACTCTATATATGCACACCTATATATAGATAATAATAATGGATGCACTTATTGTGTTCTTCAAAATTATATGAATTCATTGTGTGCCAAATTAAAAATGAAATGTGTATATTGTCCACACTACATTTATGTTTTTTGACGGGGAAATTCAAAGCATCAGAACATTCAAACGTTGGCAAACACCCAACTGTTCAGGATGCAACAACGTTCATTCACCTTCCATGATACTGTGGTCCCTTCTAGTTACAATTCTTACCTTCCTCGCGGCTTGTGTGCGGAAGGAGTGTAATCCTGCCAATTGATTAATATAGCTCATGATTCTAAAAAAAAGTTATAATTTTTTTTGGATATAGTTATAATTCTTCTCGAAGGACCATGAGGGATCCACTCATATATCCTCCAGATGTCTATACTATTACCATGACACGCCACATATGTCCATTTTTTCTTGACTGTTTTGATCCCTTAGCATATGCTCTGCCATGTATAGAAGCTACCTTTTTCGCCTCCGTATTCAAAGGTCCAGAAGGGTAGTATCTTTCTTGTAGCACCATAGCACAAAGAGAATCTAAGTTCTCGATTAATTGCCACGCTCGTTTAGCAAGCAGAGCAAGGTTGAGGCAATGTATATCTCTAAACCCCATACCTTTACTCATTTTTTGAATGCACATTTTCACCATGCTATACAATGTATCTTCTTCCGGGGTGTTTGACATCACCCCATCAATATTGTGACATCACGTCAATAATCCCTTTACACCCTTGTTTGGGATTTTAGAAAGGGACACCGCATACGTTGATATAGTTTGAGCAATTGCCTCTAGGAGGACTTCTTTGCCACCCGTGGACAACAGCTTATCTTTCCACCTACTTACTCTCTTTAGGACACTCTCAATTAAGAAGTGGAAGAAATCACTTCCATCAACACCCAAAATCGCTGACAAGTGTAGGTATTTATCAGTCAATGCCTCGGTCATGATATTTGGGATAGTCCGTCTCCCCTCGCTTTCCTCAACTCGTGCATTAGGGATAAAGAATATGCTTGGCTTTGTTTCACTTACTAGCTGGCCCAAGGCTTCACAATAATGTTGGAGGATCTACTTCAGACAATTTGCATTGCCAACATCATAATGTATTAGTCAGCGAATCACCAGCTTGCAGGTACATCATGGCATACCTGGATACCCTTTAATTCACTGCTCCAGAAGTGCATCCTACGACCACCCCAGGATCGGCGCTGGCAGAAGCGGAAGATCTCATTTCCTCCTCGCCAGACACTCCCCCCTCCGATATCCATCTTTTGCAGGGACTGGCTTGCCGTGATGGTGTCCCTTTCCACCAATGAGCTATGTGATACGTCTCAAACGTATTGATATTTTTTTATGATTCATACTATGTTGGTATCAATTATAAACACTTTGGGATAATCGTCAAGCCAAGTCTCAGACTTGGAGTTCCCACTATACTGGAATACTTGTTAACCCCATATGCCATCCGGAACTGGTGTGAAACCATGGTTGAACGAATATACCGATTGAAGCACAAGGGTCCCAAAGAACTGGAACCACTCGGGTAATCTCAGTTATAGTCACCTCTTTCCACCCGACCTCGTTCCACTCCAGTTTGAGTCAAGTGATCCTGAGTGTCATAGAAGCGATCATCTCGTCCACGTGGTGAGTTCCCGCACCCTCAGGGGTACTGATCATCCCGCCAGTGTGGAGAAAGTCCCTGCCTCAGATCATTAGCGTAGTTTGGCGTGTCGCGGGGCAAAGGCTCTCCGTGGCAAGGTGAGTACTGGTTGCGCCTAGGAGGGCTTAGTTAGTTGAAGTATGGATCATCGTGTCACAATAGAGTTAGTTCCCCACAATGCGGTGGTGCATCACGCCGGTGATGCGGAGTTACATCTCGATGTGGTGGTGAAGCAATTAACCTCCAAGAAACATGTGGACTCTGGGCCAAAGCCATCGTATCACCCTGAGCCAACTTAGAATGGATCTGATTGTGAGACAACATGATAGCCTAGTTCTGCTCGAAAGATGACTTGAGGAGAACAATCAAGTCGAGCATATAATTAGCTCCTGAGCCTGATGGCTGGATTGAATATGCAATTTGGGTGGTTGCCATGAAATTCTGCACCGAAGTGCGAAGTACAGGAATCTCCTACATATGCAGTTGGGAAAAGCTTCCTCTAAGGTCGATTGGTGCCAGTGATGTCATGTGCTTACGCCTTCAAATTCCACTCCATTTTCTCAAGAGCTTCCCCAGCCAAAGTGGCCAATCGAGCTGCCTCAAGTCAAATACCGCCTCAAGTCAATTGGCGTCTAAAGCGTCTGCTCAGCCTCCCGTGCCATTGTGGCCAACTGCTCTTGAGTGAGAGCTCTGACGCCACCACAGGCACCATCACCACCATGGGAATCATTGCCACGCGGGCAACATCGCCACCGCCGGCCGTTGGCGTTCTCGTTGTTCTCTGCAACCATCGCGTGTCACTACAGTCTGCCATAAAAACCTCCACTATAGAAGCATGGCTACCATAACTCTCCTCATCGCCCGTGATAGATGCGAAAAGACCATGAAGAGAATCAGTGGGTTGGAGCAATGCTACGTACTGAGCCATTGTGCGACGTGACAAATGATGGTGAGGACGGGGTTTGCCAGAACACTTCTGGCGACGACGAACAACATCCGATCCAGCAACCTGATATGGATCGGACTCATGGAGATACATCAAGTCGGTGGCATCGGTGCGGGAGTGTAAGCTGTGAGCAGGTAGCGCGTCGCAGTTCAGCGGGGCTCCTAGGAAGCCATGATGAATCATCAATGACAAAGCCGACCAAACTGAAGAGGATGAAGTTTCCTGGAATCATCTTGCCGTCGAAAATAGGTGAAGAAACCACACGTGATATTCATCAAAAGATGCACAGCCCCACAGTGGTGGGGCAACTATCATGTGGATTAATCTAACAGTAAGAGAGGTAGGAGAACAAGACTTGATCTATCAAGACGCAGATGGGTGACACAATAAGGTTACACGTTCAGACCCCTCTACGACGGAGGTAAAAGCCCTAGTCCTGTCTCATGGGGAGGTGTTTCTTGCATATGGATTTGGGATTGCAAGGGTTGCTAACTGGGCGGTGAGGGTATGCTTATACCCCTTGGGTTTACCACGTAGCTACATCACATGTGCTTCATTATGTAATAATGTGCGCACACTACTAATGGTAACTGACAGTCTTAATTGTCTATTGTAGATACTAATAATGACCGACTTCAATGCTTAATGGACCTCTCCATGGGCGCTCCTGGCCATTGGTCTCCTGAGTAAATCAAGTGAAGTTCACCCGAGTGTGAACCGAGTGACAAAATTCTCCAGCGGGTGCCCACACCGACTAACAGAACCCCTGTGTTACTTGCATTGTCCTTGACCGTAAAGAATACGGGACCCATGGGCTTTTGTTGGGCTTTATGTCACCGTGGGCATACCTGGTGAGAGATAACCTCGTCACCGACCCCATGGGCCTCGTCATTAGCGGACGCCCGTTCGCGCCCAGTCATTCCCATATCCGTCTCATATTTGGGCTGGATATGAGAGGTACTGGTAAGCCTGGGTGTTTGAGGCCCATTTGAGGCGCCCGTCTAGGTCAGATTTTTTAACCGGTCACTGACCGGGCCGTCCGCCCAAGTGTATGAGGGAGGGGGGGGGGGATTAGGGTGCCCGGTTGTAGATGCTCTTGGTAGTTAGTTATGTACATGAATTGTGTGCTTGGATAATGCATATCCCTTTCATGTTGAGAGGGATTGTAGTTGTAGGGGTTACTGCAATCATCTAGACCATTTGGAAATTTAGAAATAATACGTGTGGAATATTTATCCTTATGATTTGAGTTGTGTGATAACTCAAGCGGCTCACTGGCTTGAGTTTTGATCTTGTGTACAAAGACGACGACTTCGCGCGCTACAAGTCAATGGAGCAAAGTTGTTGTTGCAAGCTGCGGATCAACTTACCAGTAGGAGGAGAGGTAGGCGACCCTAGTGCTCATGATGGCTTGTTGATTAATTGTTTTGGAATTCATGCTGCTGTAAAAGGAGCCTATCGTCCAGGGGGTTGGATGGTCTAAAAGAATGTTGTTAGGAGTTTGGGGCTGAGATCTTGGTGCTTCATGTTTTGTTTTTCGTTGTTTCATTGTTATATGTTGAACTTGATCAGATATTTGGGATGATCCCCTTCCAGATGTATTATCGGTTTCATGATGAATAAAATTGAGAGATGTGCACCTCAATTGGAAAATAATAATAATACATATAATTTGAATTCTACACAATGAGATATGTTCAATGACACAAAAATTACACAACTCCTTGGATTTTTTTCGTATTCAATAATCATTTCAACAATAGTATTTATCTTGCCGTGCGTGTTTGCTTAATACACAGTTGGCCGGTTTTTTGGACGTTTTAGCCCATTTCAACATAAGAGCAAGGTGACACCAATGTCGAGAAGGGGCGGCACGGTCGATAGCGGTGTCCCTGGTGAGGCCTCGTCTGGAACACGCTGGATACGAGGATGCCGCGTCATCCCGCAGCGTCGCCTACAAGGCGTGACAACATGTTTACCAGTGCGGGTGCGCGGCCCTGTAGTTTTGACCACCACTCGCATTCAGCAGAGCTCGAACTCAAAACGGGGACGCCTTGACCAACCGTGGCTATTGGAAAAGCCATGTACAAGCTGGGTAGTCAATTCACTAATCAACTTTTTTTTTTGTAAAATCAACATCTACATGTAGAAATCTTGCAGACACTCACACGCACGCGCACATGCACACACGCGCTCACACACACACACAATATCATACTCTCTCCGTCCGGAAATACTTGTCATCAAAATGAATAAAAGGGATGTATCTAGATGTATTTTAGTTCTAGATACATCATTTTTTGTTCATTTTAATGACAAGTATTTTCGGACGGAGGGAGTATATTTTACCACACAACTTCAAATTGATTTCTCAAGATTGATGTTCTGGCACCGACACGCCTCATCGCAGCATCGCCACCAAAGAAGAGGCATGGTTTGAAGGAGGAAGAAGAGATGTTGTCTGTCCGACGGAGATGGAAAGATCGAGCAGAATTTAACTTAAACTCAAAGGAAAATAATAATCAGGTGATTGTTTATTGGTCGGCCCCTCAATCCTTGGATGTGACACCATACTGGCAATCTTTGCTCCTTTTGCTGGCACGATCATTGACATCTTCTTCCTCCGCGTCCTGGTTGTCCACACGATGCATGGCTAGCAACACCCTCTTCTCTTACATGTTGAGAGCACGAAGCTCTTCTATATATATAGAGCCAAATCGGAACAACATTATCTACGTAGTGTTGTAGCTAGCAACCACAGTCAGCCATGACGTGTCCCCTCGTCCTCATCCTCCTGATGTCCCTTAGTTCCTCCATTGCCCATGGCGCCGGAGGTCGCCAGCACTACCATGTGGTGGAGACCAGGCATTTGGAGCCCAAATCCTTCTGCTCTGGCCTCAAGGGTACGTAGCGTACATGCAGCCATTGATGCAAATCCTTCAACGTCCATGCATGGGCTTACGCATGCTCGTTTGATTTTTCTTTGCATGCAGCCGCTCCGTCGGCCGAGGGCACGTGGGTGCCGCTGCACCGTCCGTTCGGCCCCTGCTCGCCGTCCGCCGTCGCCGTCTCTGCTGGAGATGCTCCGCTGGGACCAGGTCCGCACCGACTACTACGTCCGGAGGAAGGCCAGCCGCGGGGCGGAGGACGTGCTCAACCCAGCCAAGCTGCACGTGCTGATGACTCAGGTGGACTTCGGTACCAGTTCCACCTTCGGCATCGGCTCCGGCTTCGGTAGCTCGGCGTGGATCGACGCCGACGGCGACCCCACGATCGTGTCCCAGCAGAGAGCAGACCATGGCCATCGACACGACCGTGGACGTACCATGGATCCAGTGCGTCCCCTACCCCAGCCCCCAGTGCTACCCGCAGCGGATCCCCTTGTTCGACCCCAGCACATCGAGCACCGCCGCGGCTCCCCCGCCTGCCGCTCCCTCGGCTCCTATGGCAACGGCTGCTCCAAGCCTCCAACACGTCCGCGAACGCCGACTGCCGGTACCAGATCGAGTACAGCGACGACCGGGCGGCCGCCGGGACATACATGCCTGATACGCTGACCATCAGCGGCAGCACCACCGTCCACAACATCCGGTTCGGGTGCAGCCACGCCGTGTGCCGCAAGTTCAGTGACCTGACCGCCGGGACATGCCCTCGGCGGCCGCGCCCAGTCGCTCCTCGCCCAGACGGCCCGCTCCCTGGGGAACGCCTTCTCCTACTGCGTACCGCAGGCCAGCGCCTCTCGGGCTTCCTCTAGATCGGTGGGCGGGCGACCACAAACTCCACCACCTTGTTCGCCACCACGCCGCGGGTCAGGAGCGCCATCAACCCGAGCCTGTACCTGGTGCGGCCCCACGGCTCCAGAGCATCGTCATGGCGGGGTGCCGGTTGGACGGCTGTATCTCGTTACCGTACACGTTTGATTTTGTTATCTTGCTAGCGAATTAAAGAGCCATGCATCGCGTGCTTGGCCGTTGTATCTCGTTCTCGTATCGTAGTAAAAGTAGGCCAGCTACCAGGATGAGTTCGTGGGATGGCACAACCTCCAGTAATGATCATGGCGGCATGGTAGTTGTAGGGGTTGATCAGGAGCGAGTAGCTGTGGCCTGTGGGATGTCAGTGTGGCTTTA
Source organism: Triticum aestivum (assembly GCF_018294505.1). NCBI lineage: Eukaryota > Viridiplantae > Streptophyta > Magnoliopsida > Poales > Poaceae > Triticum > Triticum aestivum. Next base: position 45,876,245 of record NC_057812.1, read on the forward strand.
TGTGTTGTAACCCAAACGGTCGCTAGGAGATCGAGAAAATCAGAGAAAATGCTGCAAGCTTTGCACAGCGCCAAACTATGTCTTTGTGCACTCCGGTGCAGCTTGTGGTTTATGAATATGTGAACATGTAAATCTCTGGCTTGACATATTTTATTTGTGAACATTTGTCTCGATTACCTGGTTTGTGGTATGTGAGGATTTTTTTTCCTTAGATGGAAAATATTTCCGCTGGATTCTTAGATCAAATGATTACTACAAACCTGTTGAATTTAGTTGTTGTGTGCTAATTTATTAATGAATTTTGCTACAGTAGTTATGGCAACAATGTTACAGATGACAATTACGGATTGAGCTTTTAATTTGGGCAACAATTTTAGGGGAACAATCACAGAACAACATTTACATGTGTTTGTATACTATAGTAAGGTACACATGGGGGCTTAGATAACAGACCTATGACTTAGATGTAGATTTAATGTTTGGAGTCATATGTGCATGACGTAGATGTAGATTGTTGTAGTCCATCTGACTGGAAATTAAACTATAGCTACAAAATTCAACAACTGCGTGGTACAGTACTACATGAAACTCATCTGAAACATATCTAGCACATTTGTCTTTATGTATCTCATATCACACTTTTGAATAACTCGTATTGCATCTTCAAACGTATTGCATGTTGAAAGACACATGAAAATTATGAACATTTTATCATTGCCTTGAACAAAAAATATAAAGTAAAAGTGAATGGCGATTCTTTTTGAAGAAAATAAAAATTGATGAAAATTAAAGTATGGAAGATACTAGAACTTATGGAAGTGCATGTGATGCGAGGTTTGTGTATATTATGGAGTGTAAATAATAAAGTGTAAAAACAAAGTTAATTCATTTACAAAATTGTTTTTATATATAAGTAAAGAACGAAAGAGTCTAGAACAATGGGGAAGTGTTAGTGTTTTATGATTTGAGCATATTATGCATTCTAAATCATAAAATAATCAAAGAAAGATGATTTTAGAAGCAAAAAGGTTTGGATAATTATATTATGAATATTCTAGAACAAAGTAGAAGTGCTTTTGTTTTGAGTCTTTTTTTTTGCATTTGGCAGAATGCAGTAGAGTGAAAGATGATGGACAGGTCTATCATGTGACTTAGAGCGCCCGCGTCTGCCACACCCAGCGTATGCATCACACGCTTTTTTCTTCTGATTTTTAAAATTATTTTTTCCGTTTTTATGAAATCTTCTAAGAAATATAACTGGAATATTGTTCCCATAAATCCAAAAGGTGTTTTAAAAAGTTATACTTATTAAAATATTGTGCATTTCATTTTTTTTCTAGCACTGTAAAAAAATCAGTGAAAAAACACAAACTTCGTAACATTCAAAAAATGTTGGCAACATCTAAAAAAAAGTTCACACGTACAAAAGTTTATACATGATTCTTAATAAAAATATTCCGAAAAATGTAAAAAATGTTCGTGAAATTCATACATTTTTTCGAGCCATAACATATAGAAAACGTTCAGGACGTTTAACAACATTATCCTAACACTTAGAAAACCTTTTATTTTTTCTAAATGTTCATGATATTTTTCAAAATGATGAACATGTGCTTTAAAAATGTTCTCATGTGTTTTAGAAAATGTTCAATGTACATTTTACAAATGTCGAAATGTATTCAGATATATGTTTACCATTATTTTAAAGAATGTTTAATCTGTACATGAAAAATGTTTAACGTGTATTAAAAAAAGTGTACATGTATTTTGAAAAATGAAAAATAAAAGAAATAAATGAACTTGAAGTAAAATAAAACGCAAAAGCAAAACCATTGAAAACTGGTAGAGAAAAACACAGAAAAGAAAATAGAAAAAAAAAACAGCATAATACCGTCCCAAAACCAGGTCGATAGTTCCATTAACTTTATTTAGAAAATCAATAGTTCCATTTGTTTTTTTTTCTAACTTTTTCCGCCTTTTTAGTTGTTTTTCTTCCTTTTTCCGCCTTTTTAGTTGTTTTTCTTCTTTCTTCTCCATTTTTTGTACTTTTTTCATTGTTTCATCGATTTCCAATTCCTTTTCCATTTTCTTTTGTTTCTTTTCTTTTTTCTTCGAAAGTTTTTGCTTATTTTTAAATTTTTACTATTTCTACTGTTGTTTCTTCGTTGTTTTCAGTTTTTTTATTAATTTCTTTTTAATTTTTCATTTTTTGGGTGTCTTGGTTTTTTTTCTATTATACATTTGTTTGTATATATCAGTAACATTTTTCTAATTGACGTTTAACATTTTTATATGAGTTTAATATATTTGTAATAGATGGTAAAAACTATTTCTATACAAATTTTTAATGTTTTTCAAAAGATTGATCAACATTTTCGAAATACAAATATGAAAAAAAAATCAATGAACATTCACATTTTTTCAAATGCTTGACTAATATTTTCTAAATGCATTATAATTTTTTTAACAAATGGTGAATATTTTTCTATAAACATTTAACAGTTTATAAATTCTTGATTAACATTTTACAATTACTTGTTCAATTTGTTTTTTCTAATGCTTGAACATTTTTATGTACAATATCAAAATGTTCATTATGTTTTAATACATGGTCAATATTTTTTCCATTCAAATTTAACATTTTTCAAATAATTGATGAACATTTTTATATACAAGATAAAATATTCATCATTTCTATAATGCATGGTCCACATTCATTCTATTCACAATTAACATTTCTGAAATGCTTGATTAACATTTTAAAATACTTGTTCAACATTTTTTCAAATGGTTGATTAACATTTTCATATACATGATTAAAAAATCATCATTTCTTTAATACATGGTCAATATTTTTTTGATACACACTTAGCTTGATTGCGGACTGCTAATTCCTTACTTTATTCCCCTACAGAATGAACTTTCTACAACTACTAAATCCAGGTTGTTTTAACGACTGAAGCAGACATAATATATTTGGCCATGAGACGCACTTGATGCTCACAGGTATAGTTAAACACTTACTCCCTCCGTAAAGAAATAAAAGAGTGTTTAGATCTAAACGCTCTTTACTTCTTTACGGAGAGAGTACCTTATAAGACGGATGCTTTTACCAATATATATTTTCAATCATAGCAGTTGATACAATCTACATTAGCAGAACACATTAGTTCAAAATAATATATTAATGATATCCAAATAAAAGGATGATAGCAGTGGCTCTATCAAGCGATGCCGTCCTCGTTCCAAGTAGGCCAAAGAGCAGAACACCCTTGAATGAGTATAGTTAGTACATCTCAGGATGATGATGAACGCATCATTGTCGTGCGTATTCAAGAAAAGAAATGGCAGTTGCTTTAAAACAAGGGTTCCTTGAAACAACTAATAAAACAACCTTTCTATATATAGCTAGTTAATCAAATGATGACTTGCATTGTTGGGACACCAACATCACAGAGGTATTTGCATCAAGAAAGGAGAGAGAAAATAGTCCCGCACCACTTTACCTGCTTTCAAGAAACTTCCGCTTGTGAGGGGAGCATTAGCAGGTTCATTCTCATGGGTAAACACAACATTACCGAGTGACCTTGTCATGCAGGAGGCTCCAAAACTCCTATATGCACTTCTCACCTCAAGCACCCGGATAATTTTCTGACAACGTCCGTTGTTCGAGTGAACCATCCAGTGCCTCCTCAGGCATTTGCGTTGCAGACAATACATATTCGTTGTAAAAATATATGTCAGTAGTGTTGTGATTTAGTCAGTCAACATACCAAGACAACAAACATGAAGATCGTAAAGAAGTTGTGTTTAAATCAATAAGCCGAGGAGAATTACCTCAACAAATCAATCAGTGAAACTGACCCCCCGCTGAGGTACGTGCGGTGAATGTGACCATTAAATAAGAGAGGCTGATTTGAACCGAGTTGTCACGAATATCTTGTTTTTGCCGCTGTTGAAGCAGCTGCTCATTTGAATATCAATAAGCCTGTAGCATCCTCCAATAGGAACCTAAGAAATGCAACAAAGAAAAAGGAACAAGATTTAGGATGTTGATCTGAAGATGATTGGACGAGTTGTATGGTAGTCACTGCCTTAAGCGTGACATCATGTCGGTTAACGTGGGGGCATCATTGGGACCGGCTACTAAAATCACTGCTACTAATAAGAATTATAACACAATGCAGAAAATGGCCCTATTCAAATTAATTGCCATGTGCAGACAACAAGTGAAATTAAATAAAGGTCTATTTCCTATCTACTTAAAGCTAAGAAGTTGTCTGCAACATATCCGATAATGACAGAAATTTTATTCTTTATACAACAGAGATGTATCAAAACTAAACTAAACAAATCTAGTGTTAACAGTACAAAACTGGATGTTGAATAAATCATCATACAGCAGGTGCAGCCCTTGTGCTTTGAGAGGAAAAAATCTGAGTCTCGGTGCCACAACCAGTAAGATTGCTGCAACCTCATTCATGGCGGCATAATTCCCTCAGACATGATGTGCTAGGCAGACACGATGATTGCTCTCGGCGGTGGCACTATGTCCGGTAATACGTACACTCCCCCCCCCCCCCCCCCAGAAATAGACCCTTAACTCCTAAAGAAAAATAAGAAACAAATTATGAAGAAAAATAAGAAACAACAGTCAGCTATTCTTGCTTACTCCAGAGATCTGCAGTGCTGCAATTGAAACCTCTGTTTTTTTCAGTTTTACTTGATTTTCAAAGCAAGCCGGTTGAAAGTGTAGCACTGAGATTCGAGCTCTACATGGACCAAGTAAACCAAAGAAGCTAGCTATGACTATAAAATCGTAAACCCAAGAGCACCACCAAATATTTTCACCAGCTTGGCAAACTAAGTAAATAGATCTGCGACAGTGTTACTTTCTCAATACTTGAGCCAAGAAGATACTGTGTGATATCAGAGAAATAACATTAACCTTCCGTTCCGCCGTAGGATTTTATTGAAATCGTAAACCCAAGAGCACCACCAAAGCAAACAACTCCCCGAAACGACTTGACCTGTCTGATGTCTAGTCGTGCAGCTGCATGTCCTGACTGCCGCCAGCGATGGAGCCACGACCATCGTCGTCATGTCCACCTGAGGCGTTTCCTTCCTCCGCCGTGCGGGTTCTCGCCTACACGTCTCCCGCTGCCCCCCTCCGCAGCAGCTGCACAATGGCCACATGATCATCGTCAGCTTCATGGGCGGTAGGGGCAGGGACCCGCCACCTGTTCCAGAATCACAGCGATTTCCAGGGAGTGCTTGGCTTGTCTGCTGTCCATTCGTACGGCTATGCGCCGCGACCACCATCATCAATGGAGCCACGACCGTCGTCCTCTCCGTCTCAGGCTCAGACATACATGAGCTAGATAAATCCTTATTGCTCTCCACAAGCAACGTTGTCAATGACACATATAGGAGCAAGCTATATCACAAATTATTCTTTGTTCAAAATAAAATAAAAAATATCACAAATTATTATCAGGAGCTAGCTAAGTTACCAACAATCACTCATTATTAACCTCAAGCACTACTTTAATTCAAAGAACATAAAAATGAGGAAAATCTGAACAAACACAGCCATTTGGATTTTGGATACTGCTGAGATCAATATTCAGAAATCTTGATGTTTAAAAAGCCTATCTATGCTTTTGGAGTAGTTATGGTCAGAATGGGCCATTTGTTTTGAGATTTGACCAGTACATAGTATATTCTCAAATAGCAACCTGTACATGAACACCAATCTAAAGCAGCTACTCCTAAAGCTGTAGATCGGTCCTACTCCATAAAGGCCCAAGCTTTAAATTTCCCCAAGAACCACCACCCCTAGGCTATCCTTGCACCCAAACCTAGAGGGAGGAGAAGAGAGCAGAGTTTGTGGTGTGTAATCTGTGCATGCATTGGGGACTTGTGTAATCTGTGCATGCATTCGAGGACTTGTGTAATCTGTGGACGACGTGTGTTCATATCGGCCTGTAGTAAGAGAAGAATCAAGGGGATCACGGGTTGGTCCAAACCTGTCTTCCAAGGGATCTTCCTCAGGCTGTCTCCTCGTCGGCGGCAGGGCGTGAGGCCGCGGAGGAGTACGTCGGCCAGCGCCTGGGTCACAGAGGAGCCCCCCTGGTAGAGGAGATCGGGGAGAAGAGGAAGGCGACGCAAGGACACGTCAAGAGGATCGCGAGGGCGCCACGGTAGAGGAGATCGGGGAGAAGAGGACGGCAGCGCGAGGACGTCGGCAGATCGCGAGGAGGGCAGGGGACGGGAGAATTGCGTTCACGTACACTTAAAATCCGCGTCCGTCCTCGTGCGTTCGGTCGTCCAGCTGCTGCTGCAGCTGCAGGTTGTGCGTCTAGATCCGGGGCAGTCATCCTGCACACAAAAGAAAAGAAACCAAGAAAGGAATCACGAGCAGGGGGAGATGATGAATCCGAGGAAGAACGTCCGCAGATACACCCTCACCATAGCCGTCACCGGAGATCCGCGGTCGCCGGCGCGCGTCCTTGAAGGTTGAGGCGTCGTCCTTGAGGGTAGGGTTTGGGCGTCTCCGTCCGTCCATGGCTGCTGCCGGGCGGGGTTGGACCTCCATGGCCGACCTCCCTCGAGGACGGACGCGGATCAGGTCGACGACGGCGCGCTGACGCCGCCGTGGATCTGGGCGCTCCCTCGCCCTTCCCTTCTCTTGCCTTCCCTTCCCTTCCCTTCCCCAATGCATGCAAAGAAACTGGAGACGGGAGACGAGGTAGGGCTAGCGAGGGATTGGTTCTGTCGCGACGGTAAAACCAGCGGAGGGGAGGCGGTGGACGGAACCAAAAAAAATCTAGAAAGGTTAACCTACGAAAAAAAACCGGACGAAAGTGGTGGGACGAAAATTGACCGGTGGAGACTACCAACTGCTTCATTAGGAGTAGAGACTAAAGAAAGCCGCAAACCAATTTCGCAATAAATAAAATGGGTGAGCGCGCGTAACGACAGTAGCCACGGCAGCGCATCTGATTTGTTAGCCGTAATTGCAGCACACTTTATATGAACATATAAGTCACGAAAGATTAAACCTTTGTTTAAATTTCGCATGTCTTTTCTTTTTGACAATAGTAAATGTTTCTTCGAACGGGAACATTTCTGAAATTTCTGAACTTCTATTAAAAATAAAAATAAACTTGAAAAATAGAAATGAAAATATATCACCCAGCAACCGGTTTACTATTTGTCTTTTGTTCCTTTGACATGTTTTCGGTTTTCCTTTTTTGTTCTTTTTCAACAAAATGCTCGCACTTATAAAAACTTGTTCAGAATTTCGAAAAATGATCATTGTTTCAAATTTTGTTCATAAAATACAATTGTTCACACTTTAAAAATTGTGCAAAAATTTCATTAAAAAGTTTGCGTCTTTCAAAATTGCTCGGAATGTCAAAATGAGAAACTCTTTTTAAAGAGTGACCGAAATTATGAACATAAACATTTTCTTAAAGACACTAACAAATATGGAATTCCAAACGAAAAATTGAACATTTTTTTCCTGAATTTCCCCAAACATTTTTTGTATCTGTGTAGAAAAAACACCATGTTCAATGTAGGGTGTCGGGGTAGGCAAAAAGACTCCGTTTGAGAGCATGTTGTTTCTCAACATCTCTCAAATGTTCACATTTTTTTTATTTGCTTGTATGCCCAATTCAAGGAACAATGTGTTTTGGTTTTCTACAAATTTCGCTTTTTCTGGAGTTTTCCCGGTCAAAAAAGGTGATAAATGGCTAGACGTGTCGCAACTTGCATACGGTGTCCGAAATCGTTCAAATCTAGTATAATGCCTACCATGGGCATGCCCGCCTGCTTGCAAAAGTTGGGGTCCGTTTAAGAATGTCCAAAAATAGACAATGTTGAACAGATGGTGTTCGGATAGGTCAGGAGGCTTTGTGTGACAGCACGTTGTTTCTCGACATTCTTTAAATGGACACTATATTTTTACATGACCTTATATGACTAATTGAAGCCACCATGCCAAGTTGTTCGGTTCTAGACAAATTTTGCGTTTTCTGCAGTTTCCTTGGTCAAAAAAGATCGATAAAATGTCTAGATGCATATTGCGTCGAAAAGTATTCAAACCTGACATGGATTCCTACCATGGTCATGCCCACGTGCTTGAAAAGTTGGGGTCATCTAAAAAATGTGCAAAAGTAGACCATGTTCAATGAAGGGTATTCAGGTGGGCCACAAGGCCATAACACTCAGTGTGAGAGCATGTTGTCTTTCCATATTCTTTAAGCCCTAAGTTTTTGCATGGCTTTGTATAACTAATTTTAGACACCATGCCAAGTTGTTTTTGTTTTCGATAAATTTTTACATTTTATGGAGTTCACTTTGTCAAGAAAGGCCGATAAATGGCTGTGCATGTCACAACTTGCATACGATGTTGGAAATTGTTCAAACCTGGCATGGATGCCTACGATGGGCATGCCAACCTCCTTGCAAAAGTTGGAGTCATTTAAAAAATGGCTAAAAGTAGGCCATGTTCAGTGGAGAGTGTCTAAGTAGGCCACGAGACTCCGTCTAAGAGCACGCCGTTTCTCGCCAATCTTAAAATGGTTCCATTTTTTTATCATGACCTTGTATGACCAATTCAAGCCGCCATGCCAAGTTGTTTTTGCTACAAATTTCACATTTTGTCGAGTTTTCCCGGATAAAAAAGAGAGTGATAAATGGGTCGGACGTGTCGCAACTTGCATATGGTGTCGGAAATCAATCAAACCTGGCATCTATGCTCACCATGGGCATGCCCACCTGCATGAAAAATTTGTGGTCATTTCAAGTATGTACAAAAATAGACCATTTTGAACAGAGGGTGTTTGGGTAGGCTAGGAGGCCCGATCTACGAGCATGTTGTTTCTCGACATCCTTGAATGCACCCAATTTTTTTTTCCATGACCTTATCTGGCCAATTGAAGATACTCCCGACAATAGTGCCGCTCAGGACGACTCCAACAACCAGAACGCTGGCAATGACAACAACGACGATGATATGATCAACGGGACGAAGATGACCCTGAGGATAGCAACTACATGCCAGAGTCCGAGGAAGATAGAAGCCTCGGGCCAGATGAATAAGATCTCTTCAAGGAACCCCTTGAGGTACCTCTGCTCGCAATATTCCACAGACGATTGGCCAACACGGACAAAAGCATCAAGAAAAAGTCCCAGTGGCTTAAATCCGAACAGAATGCACTTAATGAAGGATAGGTCGAGCGCCTCAGGGCTGAGCAGGAACTTGATGACAATCTTAGAAAGGTTGGGGCTAATCAGTTCAACTTGCTTCCAGAGCTAGACGAGGAGGCCAAGGACAGCGTGCTATCTAGGTGCGAGTGGGCCGAGAAGCCCGACCGCCCTCCTCGAGGCCGAGATAGGCAAGTAGTTGGGTACAAAAATCTTTCCAAAGCATCCTGGCACCTAGGCGGAATAGATCTACGGCGGCCCTTCAAGAAATACGCCGAGGGAGAAATTACTGTTAAGGTGAGAAGCTCAACCACGATCAATCAACAAATCTAGGGAATGTCCACCTACTAGGTAGACAGGCAAACCACGTACTTTTCAAAACAATTATCTATTTTTTTTTTTGAAATACAAACACCTTCAATTTGTGAAAAAAAATTGAAAACAAGAACATTAAGCTCCACCTTAATCAATCTACAAATTGAAAAGGTTCGGGAAGTAATCCAAGAGGTCAATAGTTAGCATTCTAATTCATGCACCTATTTTTTGAAGGTTAAAAAAGGAAAAGAAATAAATGGGCCAAGCCGAGGACGGAGAGGTGTGTGTGCCAGTTTGTGTGACGCTACTTCCTGTATAGTGGGAGCTCCTAGTCAGCGCTTGCTGCGCTAGTTAGTGGACGCAGCACTCGCACACCACCTTTCATGGGGCCGGCCAAACTACACGAGCGATCAGCCGTCGCTTGTGAGGAGAATGCGCCTGATCTCTTCTTCGTGGTTCAACCAAAAATACTTCTTCATGGTTGTCCTGGACGACAAGTTGACCATTAACCAATGAATTTCAACAAGCGGTTCATCTTTTTGGAAAAGTTCATGGATTTGAAAAGATGTTCGTGGATTTGCAAAATGTTCACAAAATGAAAAATACCATGAATAGAAAAAAAATCACGGATGTTGGAAAAAATGTTTAAGGATTTGGAAAAAGTTTATTGATTTTGAAAAACAAAGTTCACCAACTTTGAAAAAATTCATTCAGTTTAGAAAAGGCTCATCAGTTTTAAAGAATGTTCATCGATATTAAAAAGATGTTCACGAATTTTTAAAAAGTTCACCAATTTTGAAAAAATGTTCACAATTTTTTTTAAAAGCTTATTGATTTGTAGAAAAGGCAAAATTGAAAAGTTTGCACATTGCAAAAGAAAAAAGGAAAACAAAAAAGGAACAGAAAATAAGAAAACAATAAAGAAAAATAAAAATAAAAACCGAACAAAACTGTTTGAACAAACAAGAAAAGAAGGAAAAAGGAAAAAATAAAAAATAAAAAGAAAGGAAGAAAGGAGAAAATCGCTACAAAGGTATATAATCACATCAATTCACGTCGGCTCTTTGGTTATCATGTAATCTCAGCCGTCCTTATGTTTACAAGGGTGCACCGAAGCACAAGTGTCAAAGAAACAGGAGCATTATTTGGGAGTGACAGTGAAGGAGGTCAGTATCCTACTCGACCAAACGTCATCAACATATCATTATTCATCAGGAAAAAGAAGCATGCAGCAGCGTATGCCTGCTCTCCGTTCAGTTCCGACGACCACTAGGTGGGATACCGCAGTACGTGCACTGGCATCCGTCGGAAACGCACTCGCCCACCGAGGTGCCGCCGATGCTGCCCTGGCAGTCCTCCATGCACTTGTTGGGAGTGCATATGCCGGGGATGGTCGGGAGCACCTTGCAGTCCATGGGGTTCACCGTCGCAGTGGCGTCACCGCCGTTCGCCGTCACCACCTTCATCGCCACATCTACGGATCGAATAGCGCACACAGAGAAATTAGCGCGAGGCATATATATATTACTCCAGTTTGTTACTTCAAAGTTGAAACTAATAAGGGAAAGTAGTGGCTGCACGTAGATCTGCCTATACCTGAACATAGCACCACAATGGCGAGGGCTAGGAGCATCGTGTAGAACGGCCTCATCCTGACTTCGCGAGGTTGTTTGGGGAGTGCTGACAGAGCTAGCGAAGGTTACTGACTGCTGAGATGTGTATTCAGCTAATGGTTGTGGGACGAGCTAACTGCCCTGGCATGGTTGTTTATAATGCAAAGGATGGGCATGCAATTTTTGGAAGCATTTTACTTCCTGGCTTAGATGGAATGCAATACTTCTCAAAAAGAAAGGTGGAATGTAATTAAGGGTTGCGATTTTTTTTATCGAGTGGATATATGTACTTGTTGTTGGAGTACTAAATTAGTTTTCCACATAAGGAGTAACAAATTACTCTCTCTATCCCAAAATTCTTGTCTTAGATTCGTCTAGATCCGTATCTAGACGAATCTAAAACAAGAATTTTTTAGATACATCCGTATCTAGACGAATCTAAGACAAGAATTTTGGGACGGAGGGAGTATTATTTGTTTGAACAAAATTGCAAGTAATAAAGGAAAAGCCTTTTGTGGCCGCCAGGATATGCATAATACTCTATATATGCACACCTATATATAGATAATAATAATGGATGCACTTATTGTGTTCTTCAAAATTATATGAATTCATTGTGTGCCAAATTAAAAATGAAATGTGTATATTGTCCACACTACATTTACGCTGCGTTTGGATGTCTGTATTGGAGGCCTCCGTATTGAATTGGTTTCAATACCAATTCGGCAAGGAAAGTGTAATGGACATGAATACGAATTCGCTTGTTTGGATGCTCATGAATTGTCCCATGGAATCTATGTGAGGTTTCAATACCAAATCATGTTTGGATGTCAAACTGTGGGTTTGCATAGTGCCTTTTCTATTCATCAAATAAAATTTTGTACAATGTGTAACAAATATCATATAATCTATTCAGCCTGTTTTTTTTACAAGTTACATCATTTATTTTATTTTTCTTTAAACTCAATCTGTGCTAAACTGAATAATTCTCGGTCTTCTATAACAAACGAACAAAAACTAAAGAAAAATCCTTTTGCTGCAAACAGATCATGCAACTCAAGCAACTCTGGTCTCTGGATGAAGAAATGTCCTTCTGAAGCAACTCAGTCTATGCTCTTTGGCATCCTGCTGAAGCAATGCCATTCATGCGCCTATGAGTACATCTTCTCACGGACTGTCATGTTGGTGCTGTGACAAAATATATATTCGAGTTGATGCCAGCAAACAATTTATAGCTACCCAATTGATAACATCCAGATCATCATCACAATAAAAGAGACATAGCAGTACTCAGACTGCAGCAAGACATGTTTTTATCTGAATAATATACACCACAGAGGAGGAGATGGGCGGCAGAGGAGTACGGGCGGCAGAGGAGGAGAGGAACCGGCGGAGGAGGGGGTACGGTGGACTCCGGAGCAGGGATAGAGGAGGAGCGGGGGAGGACGACTAGGTCCAGGCCAGGGCGGCCATGGAGTAGGAGATGAGCGACGGACGAGATAGGCTGCAGAGGAGCTGGAGCGGCCATGTGAGGAAGGGAACAGGAGTTGCGGTGGTGGGGTTGCTTACGCCGGCGTAGGAGCAGGGGGATGGCCGGCGAGGAGAGGTACCTGGGCGCCGCCGTCGGTGGGCTTCACTGGGCGCCGCCTCCTCTTTTCCAGGTCGCGCGGTCGTCCTTGGTCGAACGGAGGAAAGAGATGGATCGAATCGTTTTCATTTGCGGGGAGGGGCGTTTCCAGCCAAATCGGAGGGGGAGTGCTCGGAAACGTGGGAGGGCTCGGCGTGTGCGACCGATTTCGGGACTGTATTCGTTTGATTTCAGCCGGCTGTTTCCGTGCGCATACCAAACAGCCGAATTGGGAGTTCGGGAATACGAAATCCGATTCAGGGCCTCAATACAGACATCCAAATGCAGTGTTATGTTTTTTGATGGGGAAATTCAAAGCATCAGAACATCCAAACGTTGGCAAACACCCAACTGTTCAGGATGCAACGACGTTCATTCACCTTCCATGATACTGTGGCCCCTTCTAGTTACAATTCTTACCTTCCTCGCGGTTTGTGTGCGGAAGGAGTGTAATCCTGCCAATTGATTAATATAGCTCATGATTCTAAAAAAAAGTTATAATTCTTTTTTTTAGGATATAGTTATAATTCTTCTCGAAGGACCATGAGGGATCCACTCATATATCCTCCAGATGTCTATACTATTACCATGACACGCCACATATGTCCATTTTTTCTTGACTGTTTTGATCCCGTAGCATATGTTCTGCCATGTATAGAAGCTACCTTTTTCGCCTCCGCATTCAAAGGTCCAGAAGGGTAGTATCTTTCTTGTAGCACCATAGCACAAAGAGAATCTAAGTTCTCGATTAATTGCCACGCTCGTTTAGCAAGCAGAGCAAGGTTGAGGCAATATATATCTCTAAACCCCATACCTTTACTCATTTTTGGAATGCACATTTTCACCATGATATACAATGCATCTTCTTCCGGGGTGTTTGCCATCACCCCATCAATATTGTGACATCACGTCAATAATCCCTTTACACCCTTGTTTGGGATTTTAGAAAGGGACACCGCATACGTTGATATAGTTTGAGCAATTGCCTCTAGGAGGACTTCTTTGCCACCTGTGGACAACAGCTTATCTTTCCACCTACTTACTCTCTTTAGGACACTCTCAATTAAGAAGTGGAAGCAATCACTTCTATCAACACCCAAAATCGCTGACAAATGTAGGTATTTATCAGTCAATGCCTCGGTCATGATATTCAGGATAGTCCGTCTCCCCTCGCTTTCCTCAACTCGTGCATTAGGGATAAAGAATATGCTTGGCTTTGTTTCACTTACTAGCTGGCCCAAGGCTTCACAATAATGTTGGAGGATCTACTTCAGACAATTTGCATTGCCAACATCATAATGTATTAGTCAGCGAATCACCAGCTTGCAGGTACATCATGGCATACCTGGATACCCTTTAATTCACTGCTCCAGAAGTGCATCCTACGACCACCCCAGGACCGGCGCTGGCAGAAGCGGAAGATCTCATTTCCTCCTCGCCAGACACTCCCCCCTCCGATATCCGTCTTTTGCAGGGACTGGCTTGCCGTGATGGAGTCCCTTCCCACCAATGAGCTATGTGATACGTCTCAAACGTATTGATATGTTTTTATGATTCATACTATGTTGCTATTAATTATAAACACGTTGGGATAATCATCGGGCCAAGTCTCGGACTTGGAGTTCCCACTGTACTGGAAGTACTTGTTAACCCCAGATGCCATCCGGAACTGGTGTGAAACCGTGGTTGAACGAATATACCAATTGAAGCACAAGGGTCCCAAAGAAATGAAACCACTCGGGTAATCTCTGTTATAGTCACCTCTTTCCACCCGACCTCGTTCCACTCCGGTTTGACTCAAGTGATCCTGAGTGTGATAGAAGCGATCATCTCGTCCACGTGGTGAGTTCCCGCACCCTCAGGGGTACTGATCATCCCGCCAGTGTGGAGAAAGTCCCTGCCTCAGATCATTACCGTAGTTTGGCGTGTCGCTGTGGAAAGGCTCTCCGTGGCAAGGTGAGTACTGGTTGCGCCTAGGAGGGCTTAGTTAGTTGAAGTATGGATCCTCGTGTCACAATAGAGTAAGGTCCCCACAATGCGGTGGTGCATCACGCTGGCGATGCGGAGTTACATCTCGATGAGGTGGTGAAACAATTAACCTCCAAGAAACATGCGGACTCTGGGACAAAGCCATCGTATCAGCCTGAGCTGACTTAGAATGGATTTGATTGTGAGACTACATGATAGCCTGGTTCTGCTCCAAAGCTGACTTGAGCAGAACAATTAAGTGGAGGATATAATTAGCTCCTGATCCCGAGGGGCTGGATTGAATATGCAATTTAGGTGGCTGCCATGAAATTCTGCACCGAAGTGCGAAGTACAGGAATCTCCTACATATGCAGTTGGGAAAAGCTGCCTCTAAGGTCGATTGGTGCCAGTGATGTCCTGTGCCCACGCCATCAGATTCCACTCCATTTTCTCAAGAGCTTCCTCTCAGCCAAAGTGGCCAATCGAGCTGCCTCAAGTCGAATACATTCTGGCATGGATGTATCAATTGGCGTCTAGCGTCTGCTCAGCCTCCTGTGCCATTGTGGCTAGCTGCTCTTGAGTGAGAGCTCTGACGCCACCACAGGCACCATCACCACCACGGGAATCATTGCCGCACGGGCAACATCGCCACCGCCGGCCATTGGCGTTCTAGTTGTTCTCTGCACAATCGCGTGTCGCGATAGTCTGCCATGAAAGCCTCCACTATAGAAGCATGGCTACCATAACTCTTCTCATCGCCGGTGATAGATGCGAAAAGACCATGAAGAGACTCAGTGGGTTGGAGCAGTGCTACGTACTGAGCCACCGTGCGACGTGACAAATGATGATGAGGACGGGGTTTGCCAGAACACTATCAGCCAGGGGGTTGGATGGTCTAAAAGAATGTTGTTAGGAGTTTGGGGCTGAGAGCCTGGTGCTTCATGTTTTGTTTTTCTTCGTTTCATTGTTATATCAGACCTTGGGACGATTCCCCTTCCAGATGTATTATCAGCTTCATGATGAATAAAATTGAGAGATGTGCACCTCAATTAGAAAATAATAATAATAATAATAACACATACAATTTGAATTCTACACAATGAGATATGTTCAATGACACAAAAATTACACAACTCCTTGGATTTTTTTCGTATTCAATAATCATTTCAACAATAGTATTTATCTTATCGTGCGTGTTTGCTTAATACACAGTTGGCCGGTTTTTTGGACGTTTTAGCCCATTTCAGCATAAGAGCAAGATGACACCAACGTGGAGACGGGGGCAGCACGGTCGATAGCGGTGTCCCTGATGAGGCCTCGTCTGGAACACGCTGGATACGAGGATGCCGCGTCATCCCGCAGCGTCGCCTACAAGGCGTGACAACATGTTTACCAGTGCGGGTGCGCGGCCCTGTAGTTTTGACCACCACTCGCATTCAGCAGAGCTCGAACTCAAAACGGGGACGCCTTGACCAACCGTGGCTATTGGAAAAGCCATGTACAAGCTGGGTAGTCAATTCACTAATCAACTTTTTTTTTGTAAAATCAACATCTACATGTAGAAATCTTGCAGACACTCACACGCACGCGCACATGCACACACGCGCTCACACACACACACAATATCATACTCTCTCCGTCCGGAAATACTTGTCATCAAAATGAATAAAAGGGATGTATCTAGATGTATTTTAGTTCTAGATACATCATTTTTTGTCCATTTTAATGACAAGTATTTTCGGACGGAGGGAGTATATTTTACCACACAACTTCAAATTGATTTCTCAAGATTGATGTTCTGGCACCGACACGCCTCATCGCAGCATCGCCACCAAAGAAGAGGCATGGTTTGAAGGAGGAAGAAGAGATGTTGTCTGTCCGACGGAGATGGAAAGATCGAGCAGAATTTAACTTAAACTCAAAGGAAAATAATAATCAGGTGATTGTTTATTGGTCGGCCCCTCAATCCTTGGATGTGACACCATACTGGCAATCTTTGCTCCTTTTGCTGGCACGATCATTGACATCTTCTTCCTCCGCGTCCTGGTTGTCCACACGATGGTCCTGTTTAAATACTCTAACCGAGTTAGAGGTTAGAGTTAGACTCTAACTCTAAACTAATCCTGAACTAACTCTAACCAAAGCGATGTTTGGATGGCAAGGTTAGATTGACAATAAATATTCTTTCTCAATCACTTGGCTACTTTGGACCCTATTTTCTGCCGGATTTGGTGTGGCCAGCTCTTATGTGGCCTCCTCCCGCTCACAATTGACATAAGCAAATGACCTTTACAATTCAAGGGTCCAAAAAATGATAAATTTTATTTTCTCCATACAAATAAGATGTCCCACTTAAACATACAAGTCGTCAATCAAGTTTCATAAAAAAAACACACTCTATGAAACAAAGCATGAGCTAACTCATCACGGAAGGCATTCATGTCGATATCTTCAACAAGAGGTTCGTCTTCTGCTCTCTCGAATGAAATTATGAAGAGCCATACAAGCAATAAATCTAGTTTGCTTGTCCTCTGGAAATTTTGGCATGTTCAATAAAATCCTAAATTTCATCTTCAACATTCCAAAGGACCGCTGCAACAAAAGAGGAGGCTGAACAGGGTGTTCTGATTCGGTTAATGTTCTTCACATAACTCTCTTTCTTATGTAAAATGCATCGATGGTTTTCTTTTAACCATCACCGCTCATTTTGTTAACAAAAAATAGTACAAAATCTAGCTATTACCTAATCAGAAGTTCTGCCAACAAATTAGCATGCAAGAATCTGGAATAGCAAGAAATTTCCTATGGAGAGAAGGAGGGCACATGCGCAAAAAAATTAGCATGCAAGAATCTGCACCAGCCACATGCGCAGACATCCATTGCTCTTGCTCATGCATGCACCAGCCACATGTGCACAGCCGCCATCTAGTCCTTAATCAACGGCCACTCACTCCATCCAAGCACCTATGTCCGGCTTCAACGGATCCAGCCGCCCCGCCGGCTCAAATCCCGGCCACGAGCCGTTACTAGCTAGAGAGACGAGCGTGTAGGAGGAGGGAGAGCACGAGTACAGAAGGACGAACGAACTCACCTTCGCTGGATCCCCGGTAGATGCGCCGCCTCGGACGACAGAGAGAGAGAGACGACCGGGGACGGGGGAGGAGGGCGAGCGCCGGCCGGAGAAGGGCGCGCCTGGGGTTCCGGCGGCGCAGCGCTCGGGCTGGCGGCGCGGCGCTTGTGCGGGGGGGGGGGGGCGCGATGGGGAACGGGAGAGGAGTCGCGGAGGGGCGGTGCGGGAGGGAAGGATCTGGTGCGGGACGGAGATTTTTTTAGTTGTTTTTTCAGTGGGCTACCGAACTAGTACCTCTCACCCGGGATAGTTTTTTTACCTGGGTTAGATCCAACTAGCTGAAACTAACTCATGTGTTTGGATCCTTTAAAGTTAGTTCAGGCAAAACTAACTCAATCTAACTCTAACTGAGGGATCCAAACAGGGCCGATGCATGGCTAGCAACACCCGCTTCTCTTACATGTTCAGACTACGAAGCTCTTCTGTATATAGAGCAAAATCAGAACAACATTATCTACGTAGTGTTGTGTACCTAGCAACCAGAGTCAGCCATGACGTGCCCCCTCCTCCTCATCCTCCTCATGTCCATTAGTTCCTCCTATTAGAGATATATTTAGTTTATATGTATTTGATAGTCTAGAATTTGTAATCCATCTCCTACTTTATCTAGGAGAGGCTTCTTGTTCTTGAAGTATGTACCTCTATATATACTCACCCGCGAGGCTCAATACAATATCCATCATATTCCGCCAATCACTCTCTATTCCGTTCTAACATGGCATTGGTCTAACCGGTCCAAACCCTAGCCGCCTCCTACGGCTACCGCCCCGTGCGCCGCCCCCGAGGCGGTCGGCCTCCATGACTGCCGCCGGGGGCCGCGCCACCGGCATCTAGTGTTCATCCGTCGATCGTGTTGACCGGCTGCCCTAGAAAGTGTTTTTCCTGATCTTTTGATCCGGGTTTTTTCTCTCTCCCGTCGGTCATCTTGATTGGCGTTTTACTTTTTGTTTTCCGATCTAAGATCTGTTTGTGTCGTCCGCAGCCGCCGTCAACCCCGCGCCTCTACTCCGACACCGGCGCGACCACCCGGCCTCTTCTTCGATCCGGCGACCTCACGCGACATGGCGGCCCTTCACGGCCGCCGTCTGCACGTCTGCCCAACCATCGCTCTACGCCGGCCGTCGCCGCCCCACTCCGAACAGGATCCCTATATCAACCACCGTCTCCGTTGCCACGGGCTCGCCGGCCCCTCGCCAGCTGCCGGCCCCGTCGGCCCCTTCGCCGGCTGCCTCGGGCTCACCGGCTGCCGGGCGCTAGACGCGCTCGTCCGCACGCCATTCCCTGCCGGCCGTCTATGCCTTGGTCTGCTCGACCAGCCCGCTTCACAGTCATCCTCACAGAGCAGCGTCCCCGACCTCGTGTGCGATCGGAATGATCACCCGCCCGCCGCGATCCACTCCATCTGCGCCGTGCAACTGACCTGATCAATTGGTTGCACGCGTCTCCGCAGGTCCTGTGAAGACTATCCCCGAGTACAGCGCGCCCCTACACCGATCGAGCAATGAGTTGCCGCTGCCCCGCCGGGCGGCAACGCCGCCGTCCCCATGGTTCTCCCAGCGGCTGCACCGACTCGCGCTTCACCGCTGCGCTACCCCTTCGGGCAGTACTACCGTGGCACGCAGTCCCCACCGCTGCCCGAGGCCGTTCCCGTGGCCGCACCGACTCGCACGCGATGATGCGCCCCTTCAGGCTGTAGCGCCGCGCGCGGCACCCGGTCCACGTCGCCACCCCGAGGTCTTCCCGCTGTCACCCCGACCCGCCTGTTGCCGCTGCGTCGCCCCTTCGGGCCATAGCGCCAAGGCCCACGTCCACTCCGTCGTTCCCGCGCGTCGACTTCCCGTGTGGTATGCGCAGCGCCGGCTCCCTCGGCACAAGGATGCCACTGTCGCACCGGTCTTCGTCAAGTTGTCGGGTTCTTTCCCGCTTACTTCAATCATCGCCGCGACACTCCTAACCCAGCCGCCACCGCCGCTCTTCTTCGGCGCCGCTGCCGCTCGCTCACCCGAGCCACACCGCCCATCCACCATCCTTCGTCTTCGTGCAGCACCAGCTCATCGCCAGCGTCGCCGTCATCTTCCCCGACCACTTCGTCTACTCCGACCACCGTTGACGACATTGGCCCAGCGTCGATTGGTTTCGCAACCTTCGTCAAGTCCTTCTTTGCTAGTCCCTCTGACTCCTCCGACATGGCGTACAACTTGTGTAGGTCCCCATCTACACATGCCCAATGCTGGCAACACAGATGCGTGCCTTCGTCCCCGATGTGTTCCCAAGCCTGGCAAGCCTGGAGACGTGCATCGTCAACACCGACTTCGTCCGTCTACGTATGCATGTTGCTGGCAACACTGACGTGTGCCTTCGTCTATGACGTGTCCCCGGGTTTGGCAAACCCGTCGCCATGCCTGGTCAGTATCGTCTTGTTCCCGGCGCACCACTACCTCGACACCACTGCGCCCATGACTAACTTGGCACCTCCTTGCGCACGCGGCTCCAAGGCGACATCCTCGACACCGGCCACCCTGATTCGACATCGACCACGACATTCTTTGCATGGCTACAACACCCTATGTTCTCGGCTACCCCGACAACGGCGCAAAGGGCTATCACCTTGTTTGAGCAACTCATCGTGTTCCTCTATAGTCCACGCGTCTGTGACGCGACACCGTTCACAGAGCTCCCACTGCGACTGTGGGGGATATCAGCCCGTCGGTTGCTATTCTTTCCAATCTGACCGTCTGCGACGCTCCTATTGTTCGCGACGCTGCCGCTACAACTGCGGGGGGTGTTAGGGATATATTTGGCTTACATTTATTTGATAGTCTAGGATTTGTAATTCATCTCCTACCTTATCTCTAGGAGAGGCTTTTTGCCCTTCAATTCTGTACTCCTATATACACTCACCCGCGAGGCTCAATACAATATCCATCATATTCCGCCAATCACTTTATACTCCCTTTTAAGACCTCCATTGCCCATGGCGCCCGAGGTCGCCAGCACTACCATGTGGTGTAGACCAGGCACTTGGAGCCCAAATCTCTCTGCTCTGGCCTCAAGGGTACGTAGCGTACTGCGTACATGCGACCATAGATGCAAATCTCTCTGCTCTGACCCGTGCTTGTTTGATTTTTCTTTGCATGCAGTCGCTCCGTGGGCCGAGGGCACGTGGGTGCCGCTGCACCGTCCGTTCTGCCCTTGCTCGTCGTCCGCCGTCGCCGTCCCTGCTGGAGATGCTCCGCTGGGACCAGGTCCGCACCGACTACTACGTCCGAAGGAAGGCCAGCCGCGGGGCGGAGGACGTGCTCAACCCAGCCAAGCTGCACGTGCTGATGACTCAGGTGGGCTTCGGTACCAGTTCCACCTTCGGCATCGGCATCGGCTCCGGCTTCGGTAGCTCGGCGTGGATCGATGCCGACGGCGACCCCACGATCGTGTCCCAGCAGAGAGCAGACCATGGTCATCGACACGACCGTGGACGTGCCATGGATCCAGTGCGTCCCCTGCCCCAGCCCCCAGTGCTACCCGCAGCGGATCCCCTTGTACGACCCCAGCACATCGAGCACCGCCGCGGCTCCCCCGCCTGCCGCTCCCTCGGCTCCTACGGCAACGGCTGCTCCAACACGTCCGCGAACGCCGACTGCCGGTACCAGCTCGAGTACAACGACGACCGGGTGACCGCCGGGACATACATGACCGATACGCTGACCATCAGCGGCAGCACCACCGTCCGCAACTTCCGGTTCGGGTGCAGCCATGCCGTGCGCCGCAAGTTCAGCGACCTGACCGCCGGGACCATGTCCCTCGACGGTAGCGCCCAGTCGCTCCTCACCCAGACGGCCCGCTCCCTGAGGAACGCCTTCTCCTACTGCGTGCCGGCGACCACAAACTCCTTCGCCACCACGCCGCTGCTCAGGAGCGCCATCAACCCGATCCTGTACCTTTTTTGCATCGAATTTAGGACTTTATTCAGAATAACAAAAGTCGGTTACGGTGTGCCCGTAGGCTAGCACGTAGGAAATCTGGGCTAACATCTAGCCAACTATCTGTCCCATCAAGCGTACAGGCACGTTGAGCACAGAGATGGGCCGGCACATTCAAGTTCCTACCGACATGTCGAACCGAAAAGGAAATAAAATGTGGTACAATGTCCAATAATTCTCTAAAGATAGGCGATGCAATCGATCTGGAATTGCCTCGTGAGGTCCAGAGATCAACCAAGTGAAGACAGTCAACCTCCATTATCACATGTGAGTAACCTCGGAGCTGAGCAAAAATTACCCCCTCCCTGAAAGCCAGTAACTCACCTGTACCTGGTGCAGCTCCAGTGCATTGTCATGGCGGGGTGCCGGCTTGGACGGTTCTATCTCGTTACCGTATATGTTTGATTTTGTTACCTTTTTTTTGCGAGGAACTTCAGAGAGCTTTATTCAATGAAAGCATTTGCTCAGCAGTCAGCCAAGAGACTGCTGATCAGAAGCTAGGAGTAGAGTCTAACCAGCTCTTGATCACATTAAGCGTAGACCCACGCTTAGCACAAAGATGTGCAGGACCGTTTGCTGATATTATTATATGTTGAATACTGAAAGAAATAAAACTAAGAGCTAGCTCTCCAATTTCAGAAAGAATAGGTGCTATCACCGACCGGTTGATGTAGCGAGAGTTCCAGAGGTTAACTGCCTCAAGACAGCCGGTCTCCATGATCACATGCGTGTAGCCTTGTAGTGTAGCGAGAATCACTCCTTCCTTAAGCGCTAGGGCCTCTGCAATAAGAGGGTCCATGACACCGGGGAACGGCTTGCACCATGCACCCTTGAATCCCAATGAGGAACGGGCAACACCCCCCAGCCCTGCATTCCCATCGTCGAGGTGAACAACAGCGTTTGTGTTAATCTTGATGTATGGGCCATTAGGGGGTTGCCAACCATAGCCTGGCAGTGTTGAGGTGAGCTGCCGGGGTAATTCCAGAATGGCGAGATCCTCTCTAATCCTTCTTACTGAAGTGGCTGGATCCCATCCTTCCCGGTCGTGAGTCAAGCGATTGCAAGACATACGTATGGCCGACATCACAGTGACGAAGATCGCTCGGTCCTTGTTAGAGAACCGGGAGTCACAAAGAATATCTTTTGTCCATGTGTGAGGATGGAGGCATAGTAAGTGAACATCGAATATAAGTCTGGCCTCCTCCCAGAACCGACGCGCATGCGAACAGTGCAACAAACGCATGTTCCAAGTCCTCATCCATGGCAAGGCAGATCTTGCAAGTGCTGATTTCTCTCATGTGGCAATATTTTAGGGTGCACTCGTCACGTAGAATGCCCCTCAATACACGCCACTAGAACTCTGACTTTAGGGACTACTTTGAGCTTCAAGACTGCATTCCACATCTGTTGTTGATCCACTGAAGTGCCGGTAATCTACCCCTCATCTAGAGCCAAACGCTCTTTCTGATTCACTAGAGCTCGATACGCTGATTTAACAGAGTAAATGCCTGATTTCTCATGTGCCCAAGCAAGAAAATCTTCGCCGCCTCCCTGTCACAATGGAATATTGAGAATGGAAGCTGCGTTGGGTGCAATGAAGGTCTCTCTAACCAACTCCTGATGCCATGTCTTGTTAGTTGTGGCAATGAGATCACTGACGGTTTGAATCACCGTGCTCGCTGGTCGCAGCAATGGACTCATGGAAATAGTGGAAGGAATCCACTTATCCTCCCATACAGAGATGGAGGTTCCCGTACCAATTCGTTTCAGCAGCCCCACCTGTAGAGCTTCCCGGCCTGCTATGATTTCCCTCCAGGTAGCAGAGGAGTACCGATGCATGTAGGAAGTCTGAGTCGGGAAAATATCTTCCTTTCATAACCTTGGCGTAGAGGAAGTTAGGATTCATCATAAAACGCCATCCATGCTTCCCTAACAACGCCAAGTTAAACATCCGAAAGTCGCGGAATCCCATTCCGCCTTTGCACTTTGGTGTAGCCAGTTTGTCCCAAGCGATCCAATGTAGGGATTTCATGGCAATGGACACTAGAATTTTGCCATACTTGAGGTGAAACTTTCACACACACTAGTAGAAAAGGGGGCTATGGTCCAGGTCGGGGCAGCCCATTAGTCCTGGTTCAGTCTAGAACCGGGACTAATGGGGGCATTGGTCTCGGTTCATGAGCCCAGGGGGCCGGCCGGGCCACGTGGGCCATTGGTCCCGGTTCATCAAGACCTTTTGGTCCCGGTTGGTGGGACGAACCGGGACCAATGGGCCTGGCTCCTGGCCCACCACCATTGGTCTCGGTTGGTGGCCTGAACCGGGACCAAAGGGCCACCTTTAGTCCCGGGTCATGCCACCAACCGGGACTAAATGGTCGGTCCTTGTTGTGATTCACAGTTTAGTCCCACCTCGCCAACCAAAGGGCGCCCACACTGGTTTATAAGCCCGTCCCTCTATGCATTGTTGAGCTCCTCTCAAAATGAAAATAGATGCCCCTATACAGGAAATTTGACTTAAATTCATAATGAATTTCTATGAAATTCATGGAAATTGATTATGAATTTAGGTTGAATTTTCTCTATAGGCGCATCTATGTTCATTTTTTAGTAATTTTAATCACAAACATGAGATTCACACAAATTTCAAAGAATTCAAAAGTAATATAAATAATTTGAAAACTAGAATCACTAACAGAAAGTTTATAATTTTTGGTATCTCTGTGCAGAAAGATTGTACATAGTAAATATAATACACAAAGTGTTTTCACACAAATTTAGTAAACCAGTGATTCATAAACTAGTGATTCACACAAAATTTAAAAAAATTAAATTTAAACTATTCAAATTTTAAAGCTAATGACACTAACAGAAAGTTTATAATTTTTGTGACCTAAAAGAAAAAAAAATCACTAAAAAACTATAACTATTCACACAAATTTTAATCACAAACATAAGATTCACACAAATCTCAAAGAATTCAAATTATAACTATTCTAATTTGAAAACTAGAATCACTAACAGAAAGTTTATAATTCTTGGTATCTCTGTGCAGAAAGATTGTACATAGTAAATATAATACACAAAGTGTTTTCACACAAATTTAGTAAACTAGTGATTCATAAACTAGTGATTCACACAAATTTTAAAAAATTCAAATTTAAACTATTCAAATTTTAAAGCTAATGACACTAACAGAAAGTTTATACTTTTTGTGACCTAAAAGAAAAAAAAAATCACTAAAAAACTATAACTATTCACACAAATTTTAATCACAAACATGAGATTCACACAAATTTCAAAGAATTCAAATTATAACTATTCTAATTTGAAAACTAGAATCACTAACAGAAAGTTTATAATTTTTGGTATCTCTGTGCAGAAAGATTGTACATAGTAAATATAATACACAAAGTGTTTTCACACAAATTTAGTAAACTAGTGATTCATAAACTAGTGATTCACACAAATTTTAAAAAATTCAAATTTAAACTATTCAAATTTTAAAGCTAATGGCACTAACAGAAAGTTTATAATTTTTGTGACCTAGTGAATCACTAAAAAACTATAACTATTCACACAAATTTAGTAAACTAGTGATTCATAAACTAGAGATTCACACAAATTTCAAAGAATTCAAATTTTAACTATTCAAATTATAAGTATTTAGTTCTAAGTAGAAATGAAAAAATAAATAGAAAAAAAACAAAAAAATGCCACCTACTGGGCCTGCACGGCCTGAATACGACTACAAACCCAATCATGGGCCAGGATTCAGGCCCGCAGCAGGCCCAGTAGGCCCACAGGCATTGCAGTGTCCAATTAGGCCCATAAGCCTGCATTTCAGAGGAGTTCGAGAGGGAAGAGGCAGCGGAGCTTATAAACAGGTGCCGACCACTCTCAACTAGCGAGGTGGGACTAAACTCCCACCACCGCGCCAGCGCAAGGCCATTGGTCCCGGTTGGTGGCTCCAACCGGGACTAAAGGGGGGAATTGGTCCCGGTTCGTGACAGAAACCGGGACGAATGGCCCCCTTTAGTCCCGGTTGGTTCCACCAACCGGGACGAAAGGCCGCCGCTTCCCTCCCTTTGGGCTGCCGAAAAGTGGCCTTTGGTCCCGGTTGGTGGCACCAACCGGGACTAAAGGGGGGCATTAGTCCCGGTTCCTATCACGAACCGGGACCAATTCTTCGTCTATATAAGTAGCACTTGTGAAATTTTTGATTCAGTTCGTTCTCGCCCCGCCCGACGACGCCGCCAGGCTGCGCCTCGCCGTCGCCCCTGCCTCCGACGCTGTCCCGCGCGGCCGCAGACGCCGTCGCCGCCCCGTGCCCCCCTGCCTCCTCGCCGCCGATGTCGTACCCCTCACCGTCGTTGTCGCCGCCCCCTGCCTTCCTCATCCGCTCGTCGCGCCGCGCCCCTCACCGTCGCCGTCTCCGCGCCTCTCACCGTCGCCGTCGCCGCGCCCCTCACCGTCGCCGCGCCCCTCACCGTCGCCGGCCTCCTCGTCGATCGTCGCCGGCCTCACTAAATTGCGTAATTTCCTAATTTAGTGTGTAGGTTAATTTAGATGCGTAATTTATAGGATGTAGAGTTATTGAGTTGTTAATTTAGTGTGTAGTTAATTTAGATGCGTAGTTTAGATTTTGTTCATAGATTTTTTATGATTTTTTTCTGTTGTAATTTTGTTCATAGATTTTTTATGATTTTTTCTGTTGTAATTTTGTTCATCGAATTTTTATGATTTTTTTTGTTCATAGAATTATCTTTGTCAATTTACGTATGTGTTCATATTTAGAAGAAAAAGAAGGAGAGAAAAAAGGAAAATAAGAAGAGGAAGAAGGAGAAGAAGAAGAAGAAGAAGAAGAAGAAGAAGAGGAGAGGAATAACAGAAGAAATAAATAAGAAGATGAAAAAGAAGAAAAATAGAGGAGAAGAAGAAGGAATAATAGAGGAGAAGAAGAAGATCCTCTATTATTCCTTCTTCTTATCCTCTTTTTTTCTTCTTTTTCATCTTCTTATTTATTTCTTCTTCTCCTCTTTTTTTTCTTCTTCTTCCTCTTCTTATTTTTGTTATCGGGTATGTCGTTGTCGATATACCCCCCTCTCCGATAACTTTTAGTAATTAGTACTACTTAGAAAGTGTTTAATGGACTTAGTTAGAACTAGGGCAACTTGTTTATTTTTAGTAAGTACTACATTATTCTATTTATAGTAAGTGCTTAGTACTTGAACTAGTTGATTTAATAAAACTGGTTTATTTTACTATAGAAGTAGTTTATTTTTAGCAAGAAAATTAATAGAACTAGTTTATTTTTTTAGTTAAAGAAATTATTCCCGCATCGACGTGGACGATGCCTATCCCGCATCCTCGTCGTCGAGTCGGTGGAAGACGACACCTGCTTGACCAGATGGGCCATGTCCGGGACTGGGCTCCGCCGAGGTGGTACTGGGAGGCACTACCTTCCGGGGGGCGTAGCTTGGTGAGGAGACAGCCCGTCGTTGACCCGATCCTTATTTGGTGGCGGTCGCGTGGGCCAGTGACGGTGCCGAGGTTTCCAGACACCGCGGAGGTGGTACGTCATCGTGTCAGCGAGGAGGACGAGCACGTCCGTCGCTACATGGTTGCGTTGGAGGGCAGGTTCGAGAATACCTGGCAGGTTCTTCAGGGATCTCGCTGGAGCTATGATCCTGTGATGGTTCCTTCCCTTTGGGTGTCCACCGCCCGCGCAGAAACCCGTCGGGCGCTACGGTTCTAGCTGTACTGGCGATATGTATGATATATAGTATTCGACGTGTATTAGTGATAATATTCGATGTACGGACACATGGAGATGATGTAGTTTTTCTTATAATTGAAGGCATCCTAATTTGAATACTACTTAATTTTGCGATTTGATTTTTCTTATTGAATGCTCAAATTGGAGAGCACTATGCAAGGCATATGCATATGATTAGTTGAATAATAATGATCTAATTTAGTCTTTGAATTATGAACGTACAGGAAATGTCATCATCGGACGACGAAAGTCTCCCGGGGGAGTGCGACTGGTGCCACAACGATCGAGTTGAGTGCGACAGGCCTCACCTGGACGATGGTCGGCGCTTCAGCATTAAGCTCGAGGAGACCTTCGAAGTTGAAACGGTACGCAACGACGACAAGTGTTTTTTTTCATAATTAAGCATGACTTCAACTATTTCAACGTGTAATTTTCATCTTTTACAATTCGAGTGTAGTTTATCTCATGCCATGCAAGACGCTATGTCTTGGAGAGGATGGATTTAGACCATGAAAATTTTGAAACGAAGAAAATTCACCTAAGGACCCATCATGATGTGGATTTTGAAGTAAAGTTGTATAATGCTGAGAGCGTAACCCATTTTGGTTGCAAAAATTGGGAAGCATTTTGCAAATTGTATGGTTTTGATGAGGGTATGCTTGTCACCATGGATCTTGGTGATCCTGAAATCGAGCAAGACAATATGGACATTTGGGTCCTTGTTGATACTCCTCCAGTTCTACCGCTATGTGAGTTTCTCAAACATAGTTAATTATTAATAGAACTTATATTGTTCATTTCAAAATAGTTGACAGCTTATTTCCATTGACAGCTTATTTTGAAGTATCAAAGAATGTGCAGAAGATGGTAGATAGAACTTACTACACCGATGGCTCTGAGTTAACTTACAAGGAGAAAACTCATCTGGTTGGATTTTGTAATGATATTGAGAATTACAATATCTACAATCGAACTCCTCAACATTATGGTCAATACGTGCCACTAGTGCACGTGTTGAACTACGGTAACTACCATGGAGATACCCTGGTAAGTTTTTTTACTATTACGACATCCGTGCATCTTTTTGCATACTTCTAAAACTAGTACATCATTGCTAACTACGAATTTATTACTATGTTTTTCAACAGCTTATCCCAGAGGATTGTGTGCCTCATTTGATGTATCGGAATGGCGGCGGCCTTCGTGTTTTGAACATATATCCAGGTCATCCTACGAATCTCAACTGTCCATACCGGATTTCTAAAACAAGTGGAGACATGACAATCAAAGGATGGAAAAAATGTATGGACAGTCGTAAGGAGCTTCTTGGAAGCAAAAGGAAGCGAGGCGCAAGAATTGGAGACAGGATGATCTCCATTCTTCATAATGGAGAGTCAGGGTCTATATTGTTTTATGCTATTTTACCTTAAGTGTGTTTAGGTCCGATCCTACCTGATACTGATGATCATGTGCTAAGAACAATTATGTAGGGTTGGGTTCGATGACTATGAGGATGATGATCGTATGACTTATTATTAATAACGAGTAGAAGTTGTATGATAATGCTTGATTAATTAGTAGGACTTGTTATTATATATGATGATGTATGATGCGAGCATGCATGAGTTATTATATATATATATATATATATCTGCGGGTGAAATGAACATATGTAGTCCTTGCAAGGACTACATATAAGAGAGGACACTTCTCTCTATTAGCTAGCTAATAACAACCTAAAAATAACCCCCTAAACCCATAAAACAGCCACATTTTTTAAAAAGAAAAAGAAAAACCTCCTGCTGACGCGTGGAAGCCTTTTGGTCCCGGATTATGTCATCAACCGGGACCAAAGGCCCCCCTGCCTGGGCTGCCGGCAGCGGCCACGTGGAGGCCCATCTGTCCCGGTTCTGGTTTGAACCGGGACTAAAGGGTGAGGTATTAGTAACGACCCTTTAGTCCCGGTTCAGGAACCGGGACTAAAGGCCTTTATGAACCGGGACAAAAGGCCGGTTTTCTACTAGTGACACCTTTTTTGTCAAGAGAAAATAGCTCATGCTAAACGTCGGAATATCTTGAACAATTGATTTCAGAAGGGTCTCTCTGCCGGTGCAAGCAAATAGCCTCTCTGCCCAACCTTGCATGCTGCCTCGTGCCCGGTCTCCTAGATATTCAAAGGTTCCACTATTTATTTTGCCAACAGCGGTGGGTAAACCGAGGTAGCGTTCTGTGAAAGCTTCTACTTGTACACCAAGGAGTTGCTTCAAACTTTACATAAGGGCCGCCGGAGTGTTTGGGCTGAAAAAGATGGAGCTCTTGCTCCTGTTAACACACTGTCCAGTTGCATCGCTATAGATTTCAAGGATCTCATTCAGCCTAGTCGCACTTTCCACATTCGCCTTGATAAAAATAAGGCGATCGTCAGCGAAGAAGAGATGATTCACCCATCGTGCTCTGAAGTTCACTCTAATACCTCTATCAACAAAGTTATCATAGTGCTTCAAGAGCGAGGTGAAGCCTTCGGCGCAAAGTAGAAACAAGTAGGGGGAAACTGGGCACCCCTGCCGAAGCCCTCTGGATGGGTTGAAGAAAGGCTGCAGCTCTCCATTTACACGGACAAAGAACCGAACCGATGTGACACACTTCATGATCAACCTGACCAGGTTAGCATTGAATCCAAGCTTCAAGAGTATGGCTTCCAGAAAGTGCCATTCCACCCTATTGTAAGCCTTCATCATGTCAAGTTTGACCGCACAGGTATAATTCTCCCCTTTCTTCCGTCTTTTCATTGTATGAACGCTTTCAAAAGCAACAAGAACATTATCCGTGATCAACCGACCTGGGACGATAGCACTCTATTCCTCACAGATAATATCATCCATGCACACTCGTAATCGATTGGCAATAGCCTTGACTGCCAATTTATATAATACTCGACATAGAGCAATTGGACGATATTGTGAGATGCTCTGGGGTGACGTACCTTGGGAATCAATGTAATAGCCGTGTCATTAAGGCCCAATGGTAGTTCGACTCCATTAAGAAAAGCCAACACCGCTTGAGTTACTTCATCTTGTAGCAACTTCCAGTGGCGTTGGAAAAATCCTAGCGTGAAACCGTCCACCCCCGGCACCTTGGAAGGGGCCATTTGAAACAGTGCTCGGTGAACTTCGGGTGGCTCATGCGGTCTACACAGAAGCTCATTCATTTCCGGTGTGACCCGAGTGCGGACATGCGATAACAACGCATCGGTGTTATTGACAGCCCGCGTCATGTGAGGTGCTTGATAGAAGGCAAATATTTCTGCCTTATCTTTTGCTTCGCTGACACAAGTAGAGTCGTCGTCTCTCTTGAGACCAAATATCCGATTGGTATGTTTCCTCTGCCTAGCTTGTGCCTAGAAATATGCCGTGCGATCACCTGAGCGAAGCCACGGAACTCGGGATCGCTGTCGCATCTAGATTTCTTCAGGACGAAGTGCTTTTCTGAGCTTCTGCATAATACTTCTCTCCTCATCTGATGGGCCCCATCCAACTGATTGCTGACGCAGCCTATCGAGCCGTTTTTGCAAGTTGCGAATGGATCTTGACAAGCTGCCGAATTCGCGATCTCCCCAGGGCTCAAGTTGACTCTGCAATGCCCCTAGGGAGTCCATTATACCTTGTAGACCAGGATTGCAGGTCTGCCCCGCCAAGTTTGTGCGATTAGCTGTTCATAATCCTGGTGTGACTGCCAAACGTTTTCATAGCGAAACTGTTTGGCTCCCGTCGGCCTATGTGGGAATGCATGGTTTCTGAACTCGGCAATAACAAAACAATGATCGGATTCCACTGCACACACATGCCTAACACGCATATGATCAAATTTCTGCCTCAACTCTTCATTGGCAAAGGCTCTCTCGATCCTTGCCTTGACATTGGCATCTCCGGGCAGTCGGTTATCCCAGGTGTAAGCAACACCCGACCACCCTAGGTCTTGGAGCGCATATTCGTCGGTGACTTCGTGAAAATCTCTCATCTGCCTCTCAGGTCGAGTTGATCGACTGAAGTGTTCGTCAGGGTACAACGTCGCGTTGAAGTCACCCATACACATCCATGCACCATGAGGAATGGCGTGTAGGGTTCTAAGAAAGCCCCATCAATGATGACGATCTGCTGCTCTTGGCGCTCCGTAGAAGCCTGTAAACCTCCATACACTTGAGCCCAGTGAATCATCACGGACCAACACACCAATATGGCTACGACTATAAGTTTTAAGTTCCACATTCAAATCTTTAGACCAGAACAGCCCTATACCTCCGCTAAGGCCATCACTGTCCACTGCAAAACTGCCTGCAAACCCAAGGATGTGCCGCTGATCCTCCACTCGTTTACCTCTGATTTTCGTCTCCATAACAAAAACCAGCTCGGGCCCTTCTTGCTTCACCACATTGTGAAGCTCGCGAACTACCTCGGGGTTCCCAAGCCCCTAGTAGTTCCAGCTCAAGCAACTCATTGCGCCTGGTAGGGCTGGCGAGCAGCTCCTGCCGAATTAAAGAGCCATACATCGCGTTCTTGGACGGTTGTATCTCGTACGTTCTCGTAGCGTAGTAGAAGTAGGCTAGCTACCAGGTTGAGTTCGTGGGATGGCACAACCTCTAGTAATGATCATGGTGGCGTGGTAGTTGTAGGGGTTGATCAGGAGCGAGTAGTTGTGGCCTGTGGGATGTCAGTGTGGCTTTATGTGTTGTAACCGAAACGGGTCGCTAGGAGATCGAGAAAATCAGAGAAAATGTTGCAAGCTTTGCACAGCGCCAAACTATGTCTTTCTGCACTCTGGTGCAGCCTGTGGTTTATGAATATGTGAACATGTAAATCTCTGGCTTCACATATTTTATTTATGAACATTTGTCTCGATTACCTAGTTTGTGGTATGTGAGGATTTTTTTTCCTTAGATGGAAAATATTTCCACTGGATTCTAGATCAAATGATAACTACAAACTTGTTGAATTTAGTTGTTGTGTGCTAATTTATTAATGAGTCTTGCTACAGTAGTTATGGCAACAATGTTACAGATGACAATTACGGATTGAGCTTTTGGGCAACAATTTTAGGGGAACAATCACAGAACAACATTTACATGTGTTTGTATAATATAGTAAGGTACACATAGGGGCTTAGATAACAGACCTATGACTTAGATGTAGATTTAATGTTTGGAGTCATATATGCATGACGTACATGTAGATTGTTGTAGTCCATCTGACTGGAAATTAAACTATAGCTACAAAATTCAACAACTGCATGGTACAGTACTACATGAAACTCATCTGGAACATATCTAGCACATTTGTCTTTATGTATCTCATATCAAACTTTTGAATAACTCGTATTGCATCTTCAAACCTTTTGCATATTGGAGGACACATGAAAATTATGAACATTTAATCATTGCCTTGGAACAAAAAATATCATAAAGTAAAAGTGAATGGCGATTCTTTTCGAAGAAAATAAAAATTGATGAAAATGAAAGTATGGAAGATACTAGAACTTATGGAAGTGCATGTGATGTGAGGTTTGTGTATATTATGGAGTGTAAATAATAAAGTGTAAAAACAAAGTTAATTCATTTACAAAATTGTTTTTATATATAAGTAAAGAACGAAAGAGTCTAGAACAATGGGGAAGTGTTAGTGTTTTATGATTTGAGCATATTATGCATTCTAAATCATAAAATAATCAAAGAAATATGATTTTAGAAGCAAAAAGGTTTGGATAATTATATTATGAATATTCTAGAACAAAGTAGAAGTGCTTTTGTTTTGAGTCTTTTTCTTTTTTTGCATTTGGCAGAATGCAGTAGAGTGAAAGATGATATCAAATGGACAGGTCTATCATGTGACTTAGAGCGCCCGCGTCTGCCACACCTAGTGTATGCATCACACGCTTTTTTCTTCTGATTTTTAAAATTATTATTTTTTTCGTTTTTATGAAATCTTCTAAGAAATATAACTGGAATATTAAAATGTTCCCATAAATCCAAAAGGTGTTTTCAAAAGTTATACTTATTAAAATATTGTGCATTTCATTTTTTTCTAGCACTGTAAAAAAATCACTGAAAAAACACAAACTTTGTAACATTAAAAAAATGTTGGCAACATCTAAAAGAATTCACACATACAAAAATTTATACATGATTCTTCATAAAAATATTCCGAAAAATGTAAAAAATGTTCGTGAAATTAATATATTTTTTCGAGCCATAACATATAGAAAAGGTTCAGGACGTTTAACAATATTATCCTAACACTTAGAAAACATTTTATTTCTTCTAAATGTTCATGATATTTTTGAAAATGATGAACATGTGCTTTAAAAATGTTCTCATGTGTTTTAGACAATGTTCAATGTACATTTTACAAATGTCGACATGTATTCAGATATATGTTTACCATTATTTTAAAGAATGTTTAATCTGTACATGAAAATTGTTTAACGTGTATTAAAAAATGCACATGTATTTTGAAAAATGAAAAAGAAAATAAATAAATGAACTTGAAGTAAGATAAAACGCAAAAGTAAAACCAATGAAAACTGGTAGAGAAAAACACAGAAAAGAAAATAGAAAAAAAACAGCATAATACCGTCCCAAAACCAGGCAGATAGTTCCATTAACTTTTTTTTAGAAAATCAATAGTTCCATTAGTTGTTTTTTCTACCTTTTCCGCCTTTTTTGTTGTTTTTCTTCCTTTTCCGCCTTTTTAGTTGTTTTTCTTCTTTCTTCTCCATTTTTTGTCCTTTTTTCATTGTTTCATTGATTTCCAACTCCTTTTTCATTTTATTTTGTTTCTTTTCTTTTTTCTTCTAAAGTTTTTGTTCATTTTTAAATTTTTACTATTTTACATTTGTTTCTTCGTTTTTTTCAGTTTTTTTATTAATTTCTTTTTCATTTTCCATTTTTTTGGTTTCCTTTTTTTTCTATTATACATTTTTTTGTATATATCAACAACATTTTTCTAATTGACCTTTAACATTTTTATATGAGTTTAATATATTTTTAATAGAAGGTAAAAACTATTCCTATACAAATTTTTAATGTTTTTCAAAAGATTGGTCAACATTTTTGTAATACAAATATGAAAAAAATTCAATGAACATTCACATTTTTTCAAATGTTTGACTAATATTTTCTAAATGCATTATAACATTTTTTAAAACATGGTGAATATTTTTTCTATAAACATTTAACAGTTTCTAAATTCTTGATTAACGTTTTACAATTACTTTTTCAATTTGTTTTTTCTAATGCTTGAACATTTTTTATGTACATTATCTAAATGTTCATTATGTTTTAATACATGGTCAACATGTTTTGTATTCAAATTTAACATTTTTTCAAATACTTGATGAACATTTTTCTATACATGATAACAAATTCATCATTTCTATAATGCATGGTCAACATTCTTTCTATTCACAATTAACAATTCTGAAATGCTTGATTAACATTTTAAAATACTTGTTCAACATTTTTTTCAAATGGTTGATTAACATTTTCATATACATGATTAAAAAAAACATCATTTATTTAATACATGGTCAAAAAAATTTGATACGCATTTAACATTTTGAATTGCTAGATTAACATTTTTTATATACTTTTCAACATTTTTTATTCATGATTAATAATTTTTGAATAAATGATCAATTTTTTACACATTTTCGGTACATGCGATAAATATTTCTCTATACACATTTAACATTTTTTTAGTGCTTGGCCAATATTTTTCAAATGTTTTTTATAGAGTGTTTTTTCTAATATATATATTTAGAATATATTAAAGTATAAATAGAAGTAAACAAACAAAGCAAAAAAGGAAAACTGAAAAAGGAAGCTGGTACTTCCCGCACTGCTGGGCCGGCTCATGTGGAGCTCCCCCGACGCGAGGTTGCCCTCTGTTTGGCGCGACGACTATTTATTGTTTTAAGGGACCCAAGTGGCAGCTCTCGCTGAAGCTTTTTACCCCTTCGTATCGTATTAGGCCGGCCCATTCAAGCGTGCATAATCTTAAAAAAGGACTAGGGAATGCGAGAAGGAGGATCATGTGGAGCTCCCCCGACGCGAGGTTGCCCTCTGTTTGGCGCGACGACTATTTATTGTTTTAAGGGACCCAAGTGGCAGCTCTCGCTGAAGCTTTTTACCCCTTCGTATCGTATTAGGCCGGCCCATTCAAGCGTGCATAATCTTAAAAAAGGACTAGGGAATGCGAGAAGGAGGAGTCAAACCCTGGTCTCTAGGATGCCAGCGAGATCGCACGCTGCGCTACCCACGCCGCCTAATTTCTTTTCATGGTTAGAACAAGGGGCGTTCTTACTTGACGCTACTCGAGTGGTTTTCTTCTGGATTTTTTCTTTTTATTGTGTTATTTTGTTTCTTTTATTTTTACTTCTTCATTTTTCTTTCGTTCATTTTCTCGTTTTTTTTCATAGCTTTTTATTTTGTTTTTTCTTCTCCATTTTTTGGAGGGTTTCTTTTTTCTTCTCACTTTTTCTTTTTATTTTTCAGTTTTAATTTTTTTTGCTTTTCTTTGTTTCTATTTGTTTTTCATTCTACATTCTTGTATACCAGATCAACATTTTGCAAATACTTCTTCAACACTTCTCAAATACGTGTTCAACATTTTTCAAACATTTGTTCAACATTTTTATATACATGATCAACATTTTGTCAAATATTTGTTTAACATTTTTCAAATACATGTTCAAATTTTTTAGAATGCTTGATTAATTTCTTTGAAATTCTTGTTCAACGTCTTCAACATGTTCGACATTTTTGAACACTTAATTAACATTTTTCAAATACTTGTTCAACATTTATTCTAATACTTGTTCAACATTTTTCAAATGCTTGATAAACATTTTCCAAATAGTTGTTCAACATTTCTCCAAATGCTACATTAACATTTTTTAAATACTTGCTCAACATTTTTCAAATACGTGTTCAATATTTTGTTCGAATGCTTGATAAAAAATTCAAATACTTGTTCAAAAAATTTCAAATACTTACTCAACGTTTTCCAAATGTTATTTTAGACTTTTTTGTAATATATGTGTGTGTGTGTGTGTGTGTCTATATATATATATAATATTTTAAAGTATAAAAAGGTACAAAAAATATAAAACGAAAACAGAAAAACAGGCAGGGACCTCGCTTGCGCGTGGACCGGCCCATAATGCTCGCCCCCTTCAGCGAGTCGGGGGTTATGCTCACTGTAGGTGAGGAATAAGCGCGCCCCTGTCTTGGGGCCGGCCAAGGAGGGGCACCCCACTTAATGGGCCTGCTCACTTTCTTTGTCCAGGTAGGCGAGCACTACGTTCGCATCGCATAAGCGTATAGCGTCGACGAAATTTCTATGTCTTGGGGCACATCAGTTAGCCCTATGGTGGGAATGATTGTTAGACAATGGAGGGGCACTGGAATTTGCATATAGACTAGTGAAATGTTAGTGCGATTGCTAAGGAAAACATTGCGAGTGCGCGCTTTTGGCTGCCGAGCTCTGAGCACTTTAAGTGCCGCAGAAAGCCACCCGTCGCCCGCTACAGTGCCAATTGGGCTGGCCCACGAAAGGAATACGCAACGAACAGTCGTGCGAAAAAACCCAGCAAAAAAGTGCTGGTAGGAGGACTCGAACTTGCGCCTTCCTAATGCAGGAATGGTGAAGCAAAACCACTACGCCTTCCTAATGGCAGTGGTTGATAGCAACGCAAACTATTTAACAAACATTGTAGTCGTGCTATTTATTACACACTAGCACTTAGATTTTTGAATTATTTGTAAAGTTGACTATTTATGAAAAAAATCATTAAAGTTTGGGAAAATTTCACAAATTTGAAAAAAGTTCATCGATTTTGAAAAAAGTTCATCAAATTCGACCAAAATCATCAATTTTGAAAAAACTCATCAAATTTGAAAAAAAAAGTTCATCGAATTAGAAAAAGGTTTATGGAGTTTGAAAATTTTTGACCGAATTTGAAAAATAGTTCGCCAAATTTAGAAAAAGTTCATCGAATCTGAAAATAAAATTTCATCACCTTTTAAGAAAAAATCATCGAATTTGAAAAAAGTTCATGATTTTTGGGACAAAATGGTGTATTTCAAAAAATGAAAAAAGAAAAAAAAACGAATAAAAATGTGCGTTGTCGGAAAACCGAGGTAGGTAATAAATCGAAGACAAAAACAATGATAAACCAAGCCGACGGGCTAGCCTAGTGGTAACTACTATTGTCTTGGAACACACGGGTTGGGGGTTCGCTTCCTGCTGCCCTATTGTGTTCAGCTTATTCCCGCACCTGTTCGTTCGCTTGGAAAGGCTCTGTGTCCTGCACCAAAAAGGTTGTGTTTGAAACAGCATAGGGGAGAAAACCCGATGCCACTCCATTCGACCAGAGCCATGGGACAGCTTTGCCTATCCATCGACGTTACACAAAAGGGTTAGATCTTGAAAATTCTTTTCATGGGGAGTTTTATTATTTATTTATTTATTTATTCGCATCTAGGTTATTTACGTCCTAAATTTTGCCTCCTCTAGCGGGGGCCTATGGATACCTACATGTCATGACAATGATTTGTAATGTGATAGTAGGTGACAAAAGTTGTGCCCGGATACAAAGATTAGGAGTAAACTACAAAAACCATCCCACGATTTGAAAGTTATACGACACAAAAAAACTTGATAACCATATGATAAAAACGGAATCTTTTCCCTGCCATAGCGCTTTGGCACGTCCAAACGAAACTACAAAAGCACCTGAACCTAACAAGAAAACGGTAGAAACCTGAGAGGAAAAAGTATCCGAAGGAAAAAAAAGGATGTTCTGTTCCATACTCAGTTTGAGTTTAAGCATGTTATTTTGACTTACTAGTATTTGGTAGGAGTAAACATTAGCTAGCCCTATAATAATAATAATCATAGCTAATCGACCTCTCAAAGTAGCCTCTCTTCGTGAGTTCTTGTCTGAACTTACTCAGTTTCTACAAACCGCGATATTAAATGGATTTCATACAAACCGAACGCAAACGTTACATTTTGGAAATATTTTAACTAAAAAGTCAAAATTATGTGCACATATGGTCACGCGGTGCTCTACTCCCACGACATGAGATACACTACACTTGTCTATGGCCGGCCGCGGCGGATCCCTTCGTTACAGGACTACCGGGAGTCTCGGAGGCATATTCTTCCCCCGTATCTTCCTTATGTCTGGTTGTGCCGCTCAGCGGAGTGAGGGCGAAGAGGGTGCTTCATCTGAAGGGAAATGGTGCTTCCGTGGATGCCCAGGCCAGGGTGGTCTAAGATAAACAAGAAATTGGGTTGTACAAGCTGGCGACGCGCCGGCGGTGGCCTTCCTGGGACCCAAGCGGCGATGGCCTCCTGTGTTCTACTTTCCCTCGAAGTTGCCAGCGGACGTGGAAGCGGATGCTCTTGCCACCCACCCGTCGATCCCCCCGCACCCGCCTTCTTTCTATGTCTGCATGGCGCGGCAACGCGCGCGTCAACGACGGATGGCATGGCCGTAGGCACTGGAGGGGTAGTACGACGCGATGTCATCCATGCCCGTGTGGCCGTGCTCCCCTCCGTGCTGACCTATAGCAACTCGCCACTCCTCCGTGAGATGGCTTGGAGAGGCGACTTGCTGAACCACGCACCGGGTTGGGGCGGCAACTTGCTCTGTCGGCCTAGGGGAGGGAGGTGGAGCCGCATCGAGCTCCATTTGGGCACGGGGTTTCTTGTCCAGCAGGTCACCGTGGCTACCACCACAAAACAGGTGCTCCATTGTCTTGCGCTCGAGCTCCTGACGGCGTTGGCCTGCCTTCTTCTTCCGCTTGCACTCTTGTTGTTGGATCCACCATGGCGGAGGAGGACCCCAATCCCCCTTGCACCCATCTTGGTCTTGAAAGTTGCAGCGCGCCTCCCAACCTTCACGTCCTGCTGGCGGCCACGGATCTCCCGCTTTGCCTTCTCCCGCAGCTCTCGCTCGTGCCGCCGCTCCGCCTCCAGATCCGACGGCTCCATCTATCACTTGTTGGCCCGCCGGTCACCCATCGCCACCGCTTCAGCGTAGGAGACAAGTTGTTGAGGTGGGGGGAATGGAGAGGGTGCACGCTCTCCATTCCCCCCACGGGCCCGACACGCCCGACGAGAACTTGCATATGCGGCCAGACAAATCGCTCGCTGCCGCCGCCACGAAGGCGATGAAGTCACCGAGCATGGGGCCAGCAGGCATCGCCCGGGCCGCTGGCGACCCAGCTTCCACTTCGTCCTCCGAATCCGCGTCTGCTAGGGCCCA
The DNA here is from genome assembly GCF_018294505.1 of Triticum aestivum. NCBI lineage: Eukaryota > Viridiplantae > Streptophyta > Magnoliopsida > Poales > Poaceae > Triticum > Triticum aestivum. The sequence continues at coordinate 45,916,194 of NC_057812.1, forward strand.
AAAGCGACTGCCACCAGGCATCGCCCCAACCCCGAAGCTAGGGATAGGATGCGCACGCATCGGCGAGGCCGCCGGACCTCGGCAGACGGTCTGCTAGGCATCGATGCCGACCGACAATGACCCACTCGGGGGATCGCCCAAATCAGCCCTCGCATCGTCGTCCGTACACCTAACAGTTCTCTCATTTCAAAACCCTTCTCCTAATAAGAGTTGACGTAGATGTAGATGGTTGTAGTCCATCTTACTGGAAATTAAACTATAGCTACAAAATTCAATGACTGCATGGTATAGTACTATATATGAAACTCATCTGAAACATATCTAGCACATTTGTCTTTATGTATCTCATATTATACTTTTTGAATAACTCGTATTGCATCTTCAAAGACACATGAAAATTGTGAACAGTTTATCATTGCCTTGAACAAAAAATTGTCATAAAGAAAAAGTGAATGGCAATTCTTTTCAAAGAAAACAAAACTTGATGAAAATTAAAGTATGGAAGATACTATAGGATTATGTCCTTTTCTAAAAAAAACTATAGAATTATGTAAGTGCATGTGATATGAGATTTGTGTATATTTTGGAGTGTTAATACTAAAGTGTAAAATCAAAGGTTAATTCATTTACAAAATTGTTTTTATATAAGTAAAGAACAAAAGATTCTAGAACAATGGAGAAGTGTTAGTGTTTTAGGATATGAGCATATTATGCATTGTAAATAATAAAATAATAAAAGAAAGATGATATTAGAAAAAAAGGTTTGGATAATTATATTATGAATATTCTAGAACAAAGTAGAAATGCTTTTCTGTTTCTTTTTTGCATTTGGTAGAATGCAGTAGAGTGAAAGATTATATCCAATGGCTAGGCCCATCATGACGAGAGCGCCGCATCTGCCACACCCAGTGTATGCTTTGCACATTTTTTTCTTCTGATTTTTAAACTTATTTATTTTTCCCTTTTTATGAAATCTTCTAAGAAATATAACTGGAATATTTAAATGTTCCCATAAATTCAAAAGGGGATTTTTAAAATTATAGTTATTAAAATTTTAAAAACTTCTATTGTGCATTTTTTTCTAATACTGTAATAAATCCGTGAAAAAAAAATTTGGACCATTCAGAAAATGTTGGCAACATCTGAAAAAATTCATACGTAATAACATTTATTTTTAATGTTTAATAAAACTATTCAAACAATGAAAAAAATTGTTTTCATAATCCGTAAAAACTTTCATGAAATTTCATTCATTTGTTTGAACCATAACATACAAAAAAGGTTCAGGACATTTACCAATATTGTCCTAACACTTAGAAAACCTTTCAATTTTTCTAAATGTTCATGATATTTTTGGAAATGATCAACATGTGCTTTAAAAATGTTCACATGTGTTTTAGAAAATGTTCAATGTCCATTTTACAAATGTCAACATGTATTCAGATAAATGTTTATCATCATCTTAAAAAACATTTAATCTGTACATGGAAATTGTTTAATGTGTATTAAAAAAATTTGACATTTATATTCAAAAGATGAAAAAGAAAATAAAGAAATGGTATTGAAAAAAATGCAAAAGTAAAACTAATGAAAACTGATAGAGAAAAACACATAGAAGAAAATAGAAAAAAAAACAGCACAATACCGTCCCAAAACCAAGCTGATAGTTCCATTAACTTTTCTTTATAGAATCGATCGTTCCATTAACTTAGTCCCAAAACCGCCCCTGCCACTTAATGCGCGACGTCTATATCTCGTATTAAGTGAGACGAGAGGGAACTGATCTCGTGTGGAGTGCTACAGTGTCAGGCCGGCTAGTTACACGCGTTGTCTTAAAAAAGACATAAATCGATTGTTCCATTAACTTGTTCCCAAAACCGTCCCTACCACTTAATGAGCGGCGTCTATATCTCACATAGCAAGAATAGCGCATGCCTTTCAAATGGGCGGTTACGCAAAAGGGTCAGATCTGTGATTTTTTTTGTCAGGAGTTTATTATTTAAATGTATTTCACCTCTAGGTTATTTGCGTCCTAAATTTTGCCTCCTCTAGCGGGGGCCTAAGGATACCTACAGGTCCTGGCAATGATTTGCAATGTGATAGTAGGTGACGAAAGCTATGCCCAGAAACAAAGATGAGTAAACTACAAAAAACATCCCACGGTTTGAAAGTTACTTGCGACACAAAAAACTTGATAACCATATGAAAACCCAGAATCTTTTCCCTACCATTGGGCTTTGGCACACCCAAACGAAACTACAAAAGCACCGGAACCTCACAAGAAAATGGTAGAAACCTGAGAGGTAAAAAAATCAGAAGGAAGAAAAAGGTTGTTCTCTTCCATACTCAAATTGAGTTTAAGCATGTTATTCTGACTTACTAGTATTTGGTAGGAGTAAAACATTAGCTAGGCGGAAATTCGCTTTGGCACATAGGAACGCATGCTCCTGCCAACGAAAAATATATTTCAGTGTGAAAAAAATCAGAAAAAAAAAACTCTGGAGCATACATCTCGACATTATATGTGCGCGCGTCAAGTTTTGGTGAAAACGGACATTTTATATGGCTTGTGTAAAAAAGACAAAAAAATATCCTATGAAAATCACTTTTTAACATCAGATTTTGTCTTTTTCACACACGAAATGGAACTTGTCGTTTTTTTGCGAAACGACTTTGTGAGCATGTACAATAACAAGATGTACACGCCAAATTTTTGCTTGGAATTTTTGCACGCATGCCATTGTTCGTCTCTATTCCGGCTGGTCTCCTTTTTTTTAGGATCATTCCGGGCTTCCGGCCGGTCTACTCAAAGCACTATGCGTGCTGACACATACGTGGGCTAGTTGTACGAGGTGACAACTGATGGAAGCGCTGCTCCAAAAACTTTTCTAGTTGAGATGATGACGGTGCTTTCCAGCCGCGCCACGCCGGGCAGTTGGGTGACAAGAATGCCAAACGTGCAATGCGCAGGGCCATGTCTGATAGCGCATTTTTTACCTTTTTACCCGGTGTTGCTACAGTGCTTGTAGAGATGAGCTTTTGGCAGCACAGCAGTAACTCAGCTACTACTCCTACTATATTCAAAGCTACTCCTGTAGACACTAGCATTGCTCTGCCCGCATCAAATGCCAAAGCTGCATTGCTCTGCCCGCATCAAATGCCAAAGCTGCATGCATCCACCAGCGGGTAGCCGGCCGGGCACAACACACAGCACGCTACCCTTCCACAAATATGGTGCGGCAGCAGCTTTGCATTGGATCTAGCGAGCTTCATTCAAGCGGCTGCGTGGAAGAAAAGGCATGCAGCGGATTCTTCGGCACGCACGTAGTGGTACGCACTATGCTAGCTCCACTCGGGCTGAATTTTTTTTAAACAACGGATAGCCGATCCAAGTGTGTCCTGACCAAGAAATCGCGGCATGCCTGGCTAGCCACTAAATTTGCGTAGGATGAGGAAAAAAAAAGACTTGGAAAAAGACTTTTTAGTGTTTGTACTAATGAAAGAGTAGAGCAAAGTTTGTTTCATATCCATGCTCGATTGAAATGCATGCATTGTTCGTCTCCATTATGCTGGGTCCACACCGGCCGAGTAACCATAAAAATGCTTCGCCGCGTCTGCTCTTTGTAGATGTGTGGTGAATCGGGGCAGATGAAGGGATTGGTTGATGTGAGGGCATAGTTAATTCGTAGATGTGACAAAACAGCATAAAGTGCATCGGCCTACACAAAGCTGTTCTCAACGCATGGGGGTGCTGTGCCCACGTGTAATTTGAAATGCACAATGTGCAATAAGCACGGCGCTGCCGCTGAGGCGTTTAAGTACAAGCCACCGCTCGTAAACAGGAGTATAACTGTTTGTCCTGTAAATAACCAGGATTAGTTAGGCCAAAAACGCTGACGGGCGGGATTTTTCTAGCGTGTCAAACTGAAGAATTAACAGATGAATCATAAATGTTTCAGCACAAAGCAATGTTTTTTCTTACTAATAATAAGCACAAAACAATCTAACTGTTAGTCTGTGACACATTTTGTTAATGAGTAAGCATATCTCAAAACCATTTGGATGAGCTTAATCAAGAATGCCTATTGATAAAGAAAGTTGGGCTTGCGCTGGCCAGCATTGCTCCATGTCTGCGCTCATGGAACTGCAACTGGTGGCTAGCCAGGCATGCCACGATTCCTTGGTCAGTGCACCCGTCAACGAACATGTGTGCGAGACACTGTACATCAGCATGCAGCAAGCTCTGCGATGTTCCAAGCCAAGTTTCCCCTGCTTGTCGTGGGGCGACGTTGGCTGTATCCGGCCAAACAAAAATTGAATAAATGAATGGCATCCTAACAGGCTTACCAGGGGAGGAAAAATAACACTGTGATTAAATGAGTGGCATCTTCTGGAATGGTAGGGGCAGGGAAAAGGGATGCTCACCTGCCCGTTCGATCTCATCAAGGACTATTTCATGGATTTCTTGGCTTTGCAAGAAACTATGAAAAAGAAACAAATGACAACACTGGATCAACGAAACAAAGATGGACAGCAACCGCTGCACCCTCCGGTGAAGTCCTACCATGCGTCTAGCATGCCGAAGCGTCGCGTACCGAGCAACACCGATCAAGAAGGAATGCGGCAACGATGTCATTGCTGTACGGACTAGTCCTAAGGTTTCCCCCGGTACGCACAAGCCAGTGGGGAAGGGGTATATCCAGCGCCCTTCAGGAAGGAACGCGCGGCGTGCACATGTGTCACAGTATTAGTGCCGGACGAGCTGCGAGGGATTTCTCCCGGCCTAAAACAACCGCCACCACCCATGACGCTTCAACGTGCTCCACCCAGCTTGCCGCCCACAAGCATGCGCCACCATGGTCTTGGAGCCATCCTCATCGTCTCAGTGTGGCTACCGACACGAGGCCTAGAGGAAGGAAAAGGGGACACCGGAATCGAGGGTACTTGCAATGCAGCCAAGCAAGAGGGAACTTCTTCCACCGCCACCGTGGTAGCCGACCGGATGCGACGAACAAGGACAAACCAGGGCGCTATTGGCCTAGCCGGGCGCAGACGGGCCCATGCCAGCATTGCAGCATGTAGACTGACAGCGCCGCCATCGCCCGGAGACCGTTGACGCACCACCTCCACCTCCAGGGAGCGTCGTCGCCGCGCAAAGGACAACCGGCTCGCCCCACCCTAGATGAGACCCAAAGGGGTCAAGATCTGGGTCACGCGGGCGTCGCCGGCCATGACCGCTCCACCACGCTGCCCTGCAGATGATGCCTGCGCCGCCGCACCGAAGACCACCCGCCCTGCTCGCACCGAGCTGCAGCATGCCGACTGACTGCCCCGCCACCGCCCGGAGACCACTGATGCACCACCTACACCTCCAGGGAGCGTTGTCACCGCACAAACGACAGCCGGCCTACCCCAACCCATATGGGGCCCAAATGGGTCCAGAGCTGGGTCGCGCGGGCATCGCTGGCTATGACTGCACCACCACGCTGTCCCCGCAGACGACGCCTATACCGCCGCACCAAAGAGCACCCGACCTGGCTGGACCGAGCCGCAACCGCCCTGGGAGCACCGCCTCCGGGAGGGTGCGAACCCCGACTCCGCCTCCAAACGCGCAGGAAAGAGAAGTCCGCAGGAGACGGCGCCACCTGGGCTATTGCCGGCGGCCTCAGTCGGCGGCGCTGAAGGAGGATGGGGGGAGGGGTGGGGCGAGACGGGGGAGAGGGGTGGCGGCGCTCCGTCGCCTTGGTGGGCGATGAGAGCGCGCGCGGGGGGGGGGGGGGGGGGTAGCATAAAAGCATTGCACTACACGCACCATGCCTTCTCCGTTTACTTTAGCTCGGTAAATTGGCATGGATAAGCGCACTTGTCCGTTATCAATAATGGAGGCAGGCCACGTACCTGTCAGTCATCCGTGGCATATGCATAGGCAACCTGACCTACCTCAAAGCAAAGTGGCGTGATCGACTACACTGTAGTACTATATCAACTCGATCGTACGTTGCTATTATACAATTCAGTACATACACACACCGTGCCAATTGGCATGATCCGGCTTCTTGAGGGCAACCACATTCACCGACAACTTTTAACACGACTAGATATTTTTTGACAAAGTGGTCATAACATGGGTTCAAATGATTATTACATAGATGATTAAAGACCATCTCCGTGCATAATTTGTGAGGGGCACGTTGGAAGTATGAAACCCTTGGATTCCATGGGTTGTTGGTCCATTAAAATCTTTTAGCAAAAAAGATAAGAGATGATTAAAAGACGATGTCAAATTGATTGGAGACCTGCCGGCTACATGTACATGGATGACGATCCATCCATGCATGCATGGCTGCTGCATGCCTGCCAATGTGCCCGCCTTTTCGTGGAATCAATTCTGTATGAGCATAGTGCAGCAATGCGAGCTGCCCGTGTAGTCTCACGAATCACGATCGCTGGCTACAGTAGCTTGCTTGGCTGTATGCTATGGATAGCTGGCTGGGGCTACGCTAATGGTAGAAGCGGCCAGAATCCATGCTCGAGACGCTGTGACATCTATGCGCATCCACACAGTTCCTCGCATGCTTGCCTCCAGCCAACAGGAGTAAATTACACGGCTTCTAGGGATCGATCCATTGCAAGGTCGACACGTATGTGGTTTTCCCGCTCCGGCGGCAGGCAGGCATCTGCAGGGGCAGTGATTGCAAGGGCCCTCTTCAAGCGCCTGCGCCTGCCTGCTGATCCTTCCTCATATGCATGCATGCTTGCTTGCTTTGCTCTGACCATATACGCATACTGAGATGAGATGAGATGCAATGCAAGCAAGGCCGAAAAAGCGTTGCAGAGGCCGGCTGCATGCAGCGCGGAATCCACCCGGCTGAACCAGCATTGGGATGTGTGTTGTCAGGCGTATTAGGACAGGAGTATTCAATTATAGGCTGGAGGGACAGGCACCGAACCTGGGCGTGCCTACCTGACCGGGTGCACCGGTACGTGTTGCTTCAATAATTTCACACAGGGTTGTGCACACATGGGAGAGTCTACTGCCCCACTGCATTACTAGTTCACACCACCCGCATCGTAACAAGAGCCCGCGTCAAGAACGCTAGCACGCGCTCACAAGTGCTGCCGCCAGTCGCTGCTGAGCCAATTACTCATGCTTTGGATGCAATGGCAGAAGAGTCTCTAGCCATGCTTAACGGAATGGATCTATTGAAACGACTAGGATGCTCGTGGGTTACCTTGGAGTCTGACTGTTTGGAGTTGATTAATGCATGCAATGGTGACACCGAAATTTTTGGCCCCTCCTCGGCAACCTTGGCAGAAATTTTTGCTAGAGCAAAGCACATTGCTGGTATCTCTTTCCAACACTGTAAGCGGGATGCAAATTTGGTCGCACATCACTTAGCAAAATACTCTTATGAGTCGAAGTCTTCTATTTTTTGGGATGATGATCCTCCTAATTTTTTACTACCTCTTGTAATTCAGGATGTAACTCTGTTGGCTTCGAAATAAAGTGAGCCGAATAGGCATTCCTTCAAAAAAAAAGTGCTGCCGCCAGTCTCCGAACTACCCGCACACCAACACGCCTCATGCGTTCCATGGCAGCAGCTATTTTTTCTTTCGCTTTCATTTCATTTTTCTTCCATTTTCTTTTCTTTTTCTATTTTTTTCTTGAATTATATTAAAAAATACCAGTCAAAATACAACCATTTTAGCTGACTAATTTTTCGAAATATTCTGATAGACCATTATTTTTTTGCGGAAAGAACTTCTAATCTATTCATCTTCAATCTTGGTAGTACAACGAAGTCTAGAAATAATAAAAATTACAACAAAATCCGTAGACCACCTAACGACGACTACAAACACTGAAATATCACAGCAACGGAAATTATGCCATTTCGTAAGGCGAAAAATAGTCAGGTGCATTAATTCTATCATTACCGTTATGCCAAAATGGGTATCAATCATTCTAGGACAGAACATAATTTTCCTTAGAAGCACGAGGTAGAAAATGTGCATTTGTCGGGTATTTCCCGAATTAAGCCTACATGGTCATTGCCGGCCACGTGCCAAAAGAGGGGTACCAACAATATCCGCATAGCCCTTCTGTTGCTCCATTCTAAAAAAAAACACAATCACGGTCCGGACCGAAGCATGATGGTTAAAAATTATATTATCGATCATCAACTGTCTGTGTGAAAACGTGGTTTGCATTTTCTCTTGCAACGGGAATTGTGTTTTGATCGACTTTTCTTGCTAGTCACATGCCAAAATAAGAGGGGGGGGGGGGGGGGGGCAATCTGTTGAAACAAAAGAAAAAACTTTGATAAACTTTTCTTGATTTGTTTCTAGTCCGCTCATAGACTTTCTGTTGCTCCATTCTAAATGTAACTTTTTTTATGTCGTGTCCAATGGCATATCCTATTTCATCGTAATCCGCCGTGGTCCTTGGCCGGACACGTGCCGAAATGCGGAGGGGCACTCAACTTATGACCATATGAGAGGCACATATTCAGATAGTTTTCGAATATCAGAGAAAACGATAACCAAAAAAATAAATGTTAGGCAAAAAACAGCCGGAGACATTAATTTTGTAGCCACCATTATGCCAAAATCGGTAACGGCCATTCTAGCGTAAAACGTATTTTTATTTAAATAACTATGTTGCGTGGTCACATGCCAAAAGAGGGAAGGGCCCACACTATCCGAACAAATTTCCGATATATACTCTTTTGCTCAATTCTGAATCCGATTAAAGAGGGGGGCCCGAAGTAAGGTCACCGGGCGTTTTTTTTTGCATTGTAATCAGATATTTGGTACACGCCTGACACATGCCAAAAGACCGAGTAGCACCCAAGTCACAAACAAATACGTAAAAGGTACATTCTTATACTCCCTCTATTTTAAAATATTGTGTGTCCTCGGTTTCCATGCTTTAATTTTGATCATAAATTTAACTAACGGGGTCGACTGTAACAGAAGCAAAAATTATACCAGTAAATTCGTATTCAAAAGAAGTTTTCAATTACATACTTTTTGCTCCCGCCGCAGTCGATCTCGTTGGTTAAATTTATAGTCAAAATTGATCCCTGAAAAACACGGGCGCACTATATTTTGAAATGGAGGGAATACAGTTTTCCAATGTCAAAGCGTAGATAGATGCACCTGGATTGGGGGTGTGGCGGAATCGCCATGGACACTGTGCGTTGAGCTTGATGTGAAGTGAAGAAGAGAGGGGAACGAACAGAGGGAAAACTGGATCCACATAGGACTACGCTTGGGGGGGGGGGGGGGGGGCATTTGATTTCTTGCCACGATTTACTTTGGAGTTTGACGATTTGCCACTCCTTATATCGTAATTGCTTTTTTGCCATTCCTTACTTGGGACTTGGAAGATCTGCCCCTGCCCATGGATAAACCCGAGATTGCCCTTGCCCCCGCCATTGACCACTCACGGGTTATGGATAAGAGACGACGGCGGCGACTACATACATCAACGGGGCGCTCTGCTCCATCTCCTCCGGCGGCACGTTGCTCCGGTGACCTCCTACTCATCCTCTCCAAATTTCGCCCTGCCCTGCTACCTCCCGATTGACAGGTACAGGACACAGAGAAGCTCGTTCCCCATCTCCCTCACCTGGCCCCGCGCCCCAGCCACCAGTTTCTCGTCGCCGGCAGCGCCGCCGACCTCCTATCCCTCAAACTTGCCAAGATAACCAGCACCCAAATGCCCCGTCGCGCGTGCCTCCGAGCTGCGGGCAACTCGGTGCCGGAGCCCACCCTCCCTGTCCTTCGCGCGCCTTCGACAAGGGGAGGCTTTCCGTGTTCCCTGCACAAGCCCGGAGCGGCACCTAGGGCCCTCCCTGCGTCGAGACCGGCATGGCGTGGTGGTTAGCCATGCACTTGTGGCGGGCCGACGTAGCACGTTCATTCCCCGCGGGGCGACCCCATCGGGAGCGACCATCAGGCAAGCCACCGGGCGGAGGCCTGGAGCGGCGCCCTGGTCCCTCCTCGTGGTGCGTCCACCCAACATCTGGTGCTCCGGCGACGCGGCCGACGGCCTGGAGGAGAGTAGTCGACCATCAGTGAGAGCGGCGGCGGCGGTGAATGGGTTCATCCTCTCCTGATTTGATTTGAATCGTTGAACCGACCGGGTGCACTGGTCGATCTAGCACAAGGGTATTTTGGTCCACTGTTTTATGCATATATTATGTCAATGATTTGTAAGTATTGTTTTTGTGTGAAAAAATGGCAAAAAATCAAAGTGCAAAGTAAAGGGTGGCAACAAATCAATTACAATGTAAGGAGTGGTAAATTATCAAAGTGCAAAGTAAGTGGTGGCTAAAATTCAAAAACCCCACGCTTGGGGCAGAGCAGCAGTTATTGTAGCAGCAAACTACGCAGGTGGGACAGACCTACGTAGCTGTTGTACGTAAACTAATGTAACAGCTTAGGTGTCTTTTTTCTGTTGGAGGGAATTAGGGAAGGGACCCCACCCAGTTGAAATCAGGGGGCGGAGGGATTAGTTGTTAGTCAAATTACGTAAGCTTACGTAGTTTCTTTAGCATTTTTGTTATTTATATGAGGCTGGGCGATCGGTCCTGACAATGGGCAAACACCATACATTTATACTATTCTCGTGGCTGTATATTGGTCCGTATAAGGTGAACAAGAGTGAATCATGATGCATATTGCCACGAGGAGGATAAGCTGTCAGCCTCTGCAACGCCACTCTAGCTGCTAGGCTGCCTACTAGTCAAACACCAAGGACAAAATTGCACAGTTGCCAATGCTCTGGGTGATTTTGTTGATTCGTCATGCTATTCATGTCTGGCACGCTGCACAGTTGCCAATGCTCTGGGTGGAAGCGTGCACTGCTGGGGCGTCCTATAGCATATGTGAGGTGGTGCACAGGGAGTGGCGCTACAGCGATAGGCATTCGTGGGTATGGGCGTTGGCATTCACTCCTGTCAGGTTGCAGGTATACGAGCCATTATACATCTCCGTTACTTCGTAGTATGCGAGTTGCGCATTGCCTCTCCCACTGACTTGACCACTCGTAATCAATACTGTATGCAGTAAAAGCGTGCAACTGGCTCATGTGTAAGAAAGCATCAACTTTCTACTCCGTCGCGTCATCATTGCCTGTCTGAGTCATGTCTTATTCTATGCTCTTACCATCAAATTACTATTGCAATTAACTATACTTTTTAAACAAACAATTACCTACGAGTGCCTCCTTTTTTTTCTGCGCAATGTTGTGTATCTATGCCATCCCCGTGTTTCTTTGTTTTCCAAAAACTAATCATCAATTTAGTATTGATATGTCAAAACTCAATTTACTATTGAAATTAGCTACCTTTTTTTGGAGAAACAATTACCTAACTGGTACCATGTGAAGAGGGATATTCATCAGGTGCCTCCCCTTTTCTATGGGCAATTTTATGTATCTGTACCATCGGACGAGCTCCGTTGAGCTCTTCTTTACAAAAAAGTAAAGAACAGTGGAATTTTGAAGTTTTAAAAAATTCTAAAACAAAATTACACATGTTCATACATATGTACTATACTACATGCGTGTCAAATTTGAAGATGGTATACTTATGGTGAGAGATACACAAACAATAAAATGATCATAATTTTGAAAATAGTGAACAGTATACACATTGTTCACTTATAAAAAATGCACAAATTTGTCTTTTTTTTAGCTCTCACGATAATGTATTCCATTGTCTCACTTTACAGATGTAGAATACATCCATATGAATGGCTAAGGCTTTTTCTGATTTTGTTGAAACTTGAAAAGATGTGATTTTTTATTTTTTTTCAAAAAAAGATCTTCCATTGGCGTGTTTACTTGATTTCCCTTCAAAATGTCCTTCCTTCAACATGTTTATTTGATTTTCTAGAACTAATCATCCAATTAGTCAATTAAATAACTTTTAGTAAACAATTACCTAACTGACAAAATGCCAAGAGGGATATTTGCATCTGCTGCCTCTTTTTTTCTTTTTTATAAAGGTTATTCCCCTTTCGGGATCTCATAACACACCATCAGCGGTGTTTTCCCTCCATGGCAAAATCACCTTAACCCATGGTTTCCTGTGTATCCATGTTCAGTCATCCCTCTAGAATAGATAATCGCAAGATTAAAACAATTAACACACGCACCAAAAACATGATGCCACACCCGTCACACTCGCCTAGGTTTGAAACATGCAACCTTCTACGCCCAGGTTTTGTAAATGTCCCTCTTCACATGGGTCCTCCTCTAAAACCATCTCCAGCAGACTCTGCATATCTCGCGAGCCCGCATAATTCCGACGAGTATACAGCCTCGACCAAATTTTCTAGGAGCCCGTATACTCGTCCGGCCCGTAAACTTTTTTACCGCGGCCCGTAAACCGTCCCCCAGAAGCGGTATATCTACGAATTTGCGAGGGGGATACGGGTCGAAACCCTATCCCTCCGCCGCAGCGTTCCACCGCGATTCCCTACTGCCCCCTCGCATTTCTTGCCGTCGGCGAGCCCTCCTTCGCTTGCAAACGCCATGTGCAGCTCCAGCCGTCGCCGCAACCCCGAGCGCGAGCGGCGTGTCGACGCGGATGGCGCGAGGAAGCGCGCGACGAAGAAATGGACGAACAGGGGCCTCCCGCCGCCGTCGAGTCTCCGTCGTGAGACGGAGGAATATGTCCGTCAGCACGGGCGTACGCCCTGCTCCGCCGCGTGGCTCACCGCCGGGGTGAGCTCATCCTCTTCCAGCGTGGCGCTTTTCCCCGTGAAGAGGGAGTGGTCGGAGGAGCCGGAGGAGCGCGACCTTGTCGCCGTCAAGCAGGAGCCCGAGGAGATTGAGCGCCGAGGCGTCGTCGGGCCCGAAGACTTCGTCCCTGATGTAGACGCGGTCACGGCCGCCATTGCCGAACGAAGCTTGCGCGTGGAGGCGGAGCGCCAGCGCCACGACGAGGAGCTCGAAGCCCTCATCCAGCAGGCGGTCGCGGCGAACCTTGCCGCCAAGGAGAAGGATAACGAGTGGCGACGCATCCGCGAGGAGCAGAGGCAGAAGTCCGTCAACCTTGTCAGCTCCGAGGAGGAGGATTGAGCTCCTCCACCACATCGTCCTCGGCCGCGAGCTCGCCACCGTCAGGTCCCCCACCCCCTCTAGTAGTAGTAGTAGAATGTAGTATGTAGACATGCTCACCAGCGCTAGGGATTGAACGGATTGGGGAAAGGGGAGTGGAGCGGAGTGAAGTGAAGTGAGTTAGGGTTTGTTCCGGAGGTATTTTTTATGGGGTCAGGGTGGGCCGGGCTGACGTTGTGGATGCGCCCAGGCGCGCCGGGGCCGCCTCATATCCGTCCTTCATTTGGGATGGATATGATGGGTGTTGGTAAGTCTGGGCGTTTGAGCCCGTTTGAGAGCTCCGGTTGGGTCTGTTGTGCCCGGCTGTAGATACTCTAACCATGGTAAAGAAATGTTTGGTGACGGTGGTAAAGAGGAATTGAACCAAGATAAAAAAAGTCTGCCCAATTTTTTGAGCTCTCCTTTTGTTAATTATCAGTGGGAGATATCTGCAGCTCCCTTTTAAAAAAAATCACTGACTGCGTGTATTTTGTTCAGATTTTTAATTCCTTGAAATATGTTTTTTTAATTCTTTATAAAAAAAGGACTAGATGTATTTACAAGCGCTACATCGTCCCCATCCGATCTCCTGTAGTACATCGTCTCTCACGTGAGTGAGCAGTAGTGGGTCACGGCAGCTGTGTGATACTATAAAGGAGCGAGGAGCTGCAAGCCACAGCACTACATTCTGTGGAAGGTGAGGGCGAGGACAGGAGTTGAACAAGCGTCCGTGCTTGGTGTGTGCTCTCGCTCGCTCCTCTCGCACTACATTCTCATGCGAGTAATCATTTGGGTTACTTTTTTTAACTTCTTCCTCTTCTTTCTCAGATGGCTCGTGCTGGTGTTCCCGTTCCTCCCGTTCCCGATCCCGCCCAGTGCCATCATCCAAGTCTGGCTGCGCTTGCCGAGAGGGCTCGGCTTATCCGCGGGACCGGTCCTGTGGATGGAGCTGCTGTGGACTGGGTCTGCAACAACACCGCCGAGCATAACGGTGGGGGCAATGTGACGAATCGCCCGATCGACAACTTCCTACTGAAGTTGCCTGCTTTGTACTGCTCGGGATGCAGAAAGCTGGTTAGATTTCTTCCTCATACAACCGTTGTTCCTCTTACTAGTATTACCTAACCCATAATTAGCTCTTGACAAAAAAATTACTCCTATGCAGAACCCAGTAGGCTATCGGTGGAAAATTACGCAGTGCACCCTGGGAAGAATCGGGCTTGATTTCCTGATTCGCAATCAAGGCCCGCACAGTAAGTACTAAATGCAATTTTTTCATTCACTAGTTTTTACTAGTTGCACTACAACAGGGCTGAGCATTAAGGGCGTTCAAGCATTATAGAAAGCCGCCTCTTTTCTAAATCAACTAGCGATCATTGATCTGGTGGCCTGTCATGATAGCCACTAGCTAGCCCCTAGGTCGATTAAGAGGGGGGCCATGTGATAAACCTTGTGAATTCTTGCAGGTAGTAAATTGGTTCGTGTACTCTAGAGTTAGACTAGGCAGGGTCTTTCCCTTCGCGATTAACGTTAGCGTTTTTTAGATATGCCACGATAGTTCTTTGAAGGCGTTTTGGAAGCTTTCCAAGGCATTTTTTAACGCCTTGTAATATCTACTGTGCTGTACTAGTAGTTGAGACTCGGTTTCGCTGGGCACCGTAGACATCACGAGTACTAGTAGAGTAGTAGTGAACTTGTGGCCGGTGGTCTTCATTGATGGCGCGCTCTCCCCGCCGCCGGACATGGGCCTGAACCGGCGCGCGGTGGAGGAGAATGAAACGAGGCTGAAGCGGTCGCCTGGTCCAAGCTTGTCGCCACTAACCGGCCATGGGCCATGGCATGCATGCATGTAGGAGCTGCCTCACACAGCTCGCTCAACGTCTCTCTCTCCCAAACACACACGGAGTTTTGGCCTCGGGCATGTTCACACATGTGTGCTTTTCCTTTCTTTTTTTGGCGGGTGCTTTTCCATGGCATGTAGGAGTGTGTAGTTCTCTCTTACTAGTACAATATAAAAGGGAAAATATACTTTGTAGCGTGCACCCGGGTCTTCCCCCGTGGTGGCTGTACAGTGCGCTGCACCGCTATCTACTTTTTTCGGGCTACTAGGCTATAGGGCTGACAGACATGCATGTTTCCAAGCGGTACTACAGTTCACCTTTTTTCAACAGCCCTATTATACAACTTGTTACCAGGGATGACAAAGGTTTGACCAGCAACTAAGTAATTGTCGTCTGATAAACTCAGAAATTTTTATAATGAGCACATGTGATCTGGCAACTAATTCTCCCAAGAAAAAAGGCCACAACGTACACGTAATCTGGCAACCAGAGTTTTATTGGCAACTGAGTACACCGGTACTCTACAGCTAAACCACGTTTAACTTTTGCTAGTAAGCAGTTTGTACTATGGCAAGTAAGCATGTTTAACATGGCAACTAAGCACTTGTAGTCTGGCAAGTAAATTGTAATTTGACAACTAATAAGTAACTGTAATTGTCATTTTTTTAGTCTGGCACGTAAACTGTAATTTGACAACTAAGTAATTGTAAATTGACAACTAATCACTTGTATTATTTTTTGTAGTCCTGCAAGTAAACTGTAATTTGACAACTAATCACTTGTATTTTTAACAACTAAGTAATTGTAATTTGACAACCAATGACTTGTAACAACTAAGTAATTGTAATTTGACCACTAATACGTGCATGTTGTGAATGGCTGCCTTTTTCTACTGCTAGCGCTGCCACTGCATGCTCTCTTTTTTGTGATGCTTTGCATGTAAGCATATGCTGCCAGTCCAAACTGAAATTTTTTCTTTGAAAATTAGAATACATGCGGCACAGGCCTCTGCCACAGTTAATGTGCCTAGGGACTAGAGCGATTGTTTTCACGTCAAAAAGAAAGAGTGACTCCTTTATATCACGCGCCACATGCCTGTGCCGCAGCGACCGTTTTATATCGCCGATGCGCCGCACGGGAACGCACGCATGCGGCGCCGCTGTGCCGTGGCGTGCTGCATGCGGTGGCAGAGAACCCCAGAGGCGCAGCATAGGCCTGTTTGGATACTCTAACTTGATTAGAAGTTAGAGTTAGATTTTAACCTTGAACTAACTCTAAACTAACTCTAACCAAAGAGATGTTTGGATGACAGGGTTAGATTGACAATAAATGCTTTTTCTCAATCATTTAACTACTTTAGGCGAGCCCTGACTGAGAGCTGTGCTGGCGGTAGACGGGGACGCGCCCGGCAAGGAGCTGCGCTGGCTTATCACGCAGCTCGCCGGCCGAATCCGCCATCCCGACGCAAGGAGTCGCGTTGGCCGAGGCCGACGGGGACGGGCTGCGCAAGGAGCCGCGTTGGCCGAGACCGACGGGGACGGGCTGCGCAAGGAGCCGCGACTGCTTACCGGCGGATGGACGGACGGGGAGACAGGGGGTTGGAACGGGAGGATAGGGCGGGGCTGCTTACCGGCGGCGGACGGGAGTGCGGATATGGCGAGGCGCCTTCATGGGCAGTGCGAGAGGAAGGGAGGGAGAGGACGAGAAGCTTCAAGAAAGTGGGGAAGGATCTGCTGTGGGAAGAGCCGCAGAAAAAAAAGGTTCCAATTCTCTATCAAAACAAAAAAAGACATGCATATTCCAAAAGGCCCATCGGTCAATTAAACTAGTACTGCCGTACACAGAAAAAAGGACCCTGCAGTAAATTAAACTAGTGCTGCCGTACACAGAATAGGGTACTCGAATCCTATCCAATACAGTACACCCATCGGTCAATTTTTTTTCTCTTCGACCCTAAACCGATAAGTACTAGTAATACTTGGTTGCCAAGTTTAATAATTCGTAGTTTAAAATGATAGTTGCCGAGAATGATAGTTCGCAGATTACATGCAAACTAGTTGCCAAAATTCCCCCGCAAAAAAAACGAGTTGCCGAATTTAAAGCAGTATTTGGTTGTAGAATAAAGATGATTAGTTGGTTTATCCTTGATTCTCGGCATTAAAAAAACTTTAGCATTACTGTAGCGTACAGCAGGACCTCCACTGTAGTAGGTTTATCCCTGGTGTAGCCTAATCTTCCTAGCGTCCTCGGTAGCTTATCCAAAAAGATCCCTTGCTCTCCGTGTACTGGCCTATTAATCTATTTTTTTCCACTACTAGTGCTCATAATGTATCTTTTCCTTGCTTAATGCCTGCCGTGCTGTTCTATTTTCCTAGATACGTGCGTGGCCCATGCAATTCTTTCCGGCATGGATCTCATGTACAAGATCCACACAGCATATCAGTCGCGAGCTTTTGTTGGCCGTCCCTTGAGTATGCAAGATTTCTTCATGAAGTTTTCACACTTCTTCAAGGTATCCTTTGGGTACGAGAGAAACCCTGCCTTGGAGATTGACAGAGCGCTTTGTGTCATCTATATAGCACAACAATATGGTGTGAGGCTGAGTGCCCCGTCCCTTACCACCTGGTTCGAGTGGCAACAGGAATCAAATGACAAAGTGATGATGGGCTCTTTCTTTCATGTACCTTCAAACGACACGGAGCTCATCATCAGGTTAATAGCCGGTGGATACCCTCTCATCTGTGGCGTGCCTAGTGGGAGGACGTTCAAATTCACGAGTGCAGACGAGATCTACGATGGGGGCAGAGTTCCCACTAATCATTGTGTCCTCTTGATAGGATCGGGGGTGTTTAACTACCCTGGCAATCCAGACGCGATCCCTAGGCACACATTGGGCACATGGCCTTTGAACCGTGATGGTAGACGGGGACCTCGTGTTTGCCTAGGAGCAAGGGGTTCATGGGGGAGCCAAGTTCATGGAAGTTCCTCTCAGGAAGGTGGAGGCGGAGATTTCTATATCTGGGCTGACCAGATCGATAGAGTGATGGGGTTCCACATTGAAGGCATGTACTAGACCTTGTTCAATCTATTGGGTTTGTATCCATGCATCGAACTTGTATTACCATTTGTATTGAACATGTATTCTATCATTGTATCCATTTAAGTCTAGCAAATCAATGTCCTTAACTGCTGAGTAATGTTTAAGTAATCTTGGTTCATTTTGAAACTTCTGTGAGGCAACACAATTGAGAATATTTGTGTCTATTTTGGATCAAAAGTTCACTTTTCTTGCTACAATTGTATATTCCCTTACAGTTGCACCGTAAAATAATCTGCATAAAACAAAATAAAGACGGATAGGCTAGGGTGTAGGAGCTGAATCGCTCAGCTCTCTCTCTCTCTCTTCGCTCAATCTCTCTTAGCTTTTTTGTGAACACACACATGCACACAACCAAGGAAGAACACCAAATGGCTTTGCCCAAAAACACTATCTTGGTGAATACAGAGACTACATATTGGTGCTGCCCTCACGGCTGTCATTTCTCCTCTCTCTATTTCTCTTATAGCAAATCAGATTACATGCGTGAGCTAACAACTAGACTCACGATACCTACCACTAGGGGTGCAAAGCGGCATCCTGAGAAGTCCCACAAAAGCGCCAGCTAGTACAAATTACTCTAACTCACTCTGATCCAGCTAAAACAGATTTTTCACGTTTTGAACTGGAAGCGGATTGGGCGCCGCCCTGCATCCCTACCTGCCACCATTAATCCACTAACTCACGCACCAACTAGACATGACCACTTCTCATTGCTAGAATCACTCTAGGACTCGCAGGTTGCATGCATATAGCTAACTAACTTGACTACAATTTACACCAGGACCTCTTCTTCATGTCACTAACTCAAACTTATGCTCAGCCATGCACACATCCAGACCGGCTACGCCCACGACTTGGACTGAGCACAGCACAGATGTCCATATAACACACCTAAATACTTACATGCAACTACAAGATATCAAGATTAATGCTAACATAGGGCAGGCAAAGTTCGACCAAATATAGGATTCAGAAGCAGCTAAAGCATTTTGGTTATGATCATCACCAGCTCTTCTCACAAGTTATGTAAAACATTTTTATACCACTGTAGTTAATGGCCACATGAAAAAGTAACAGAGGTATGATACCTTGGGATGGAGAAAAGGTAACATATATGCTGGAAATCTAGCACAGGAGGTTATACAAGTTATGGTATATCCTGCACAGAACTATTTCTCAACTGCTAACCTCCTCCTTACAAGTGCTACCTCGTAAGGTTCTTGGGTTTAACTATTTAAGCCAAAGTAGAAATATGCAATACTAAGCAACGAGAAAGAATTTCAACATAGAACGACGGCAAATGGCATATTTCCAAATGCTGACCTCCTCAACAGGATGCATTTGTTTAGCAAGGTCTTCACGAAAAGGGTAATGTTTTGCACGAACATCACATATCTTCAGAATTTTGGCTTTCACAATCTCCCCAGAAAATGTATTTTTGGAAACCTGCATTGTCATATAAAAGGTGTCAGATAAGCATGTTATGAAAGATGGTAAATGTAACTTCAGAACTAAACAAACATTGGGAAGAAAACTATGTGACAGCAAGCATTATAAACTTCTCCAAGAATTTACTATTTGGGAAAATTCCAGTTTTTTACACACTAGGATGAGGATATGCGGTGCTAGAGAGGGGATTCGACCCCAGGATCTCTTGCATGAGAAGGATGTAGACAACCAATTCAGAGACTAGATCAATTTCGATAGACTGCGGGTTCGTGGGTATCTAAACTATGCAGAAGCAGGGCCTGAGCAATGGAAACATGACGGAAGTGCCGACGACAGCCTATATGTAGCATAACGCCTTGCCCTCCGGCACTAGCCTACATAGGGTAACGCCCCACACCAAGACGCTACACTACAGAGAATAGCGCCTGCCTTTCAGACAGGTGTTACACAAAAGGGTTAGATCTGTGCATTTTTTTCATCGGAAGTTTCTTATTTAAATACCTTTCGCCTCTAGGTTATTTGTGTCCTAAATTTTGCATCGTCTAGCTGGGGCCTAAGGATACCTACAGGTCCTGACAATGATTTGCAGTGTGATAGTAGGTGACAAAAGCTAGAAAACAAAGGGCTCCTGTGCCCAGGAACACAGATGAGGAGTAAACTACAAAAATCATCCCACGCTTTGGAAGTTATTTGTGACACGAAAAAACTTGATAACCATATGAAAAACCAGAATCTTTTCCCTACCATAAGGCTTTGGCACATCCAAACGAAACTACAAAAGCACCGGAACCTCACAAGAAAATGCTAGAAACCCGAGAGGAAAAGAATCAGAAGGAAGTTTAAGCATGTTATAAATCTTACTAAGCCCGCGCAGCAGACGACAGCGGTGGGGCGTTCGCTGCGCAGCGGCATGGTTCCTCGGTAGCGGGAGGCTCTCGTTTCCCCGGCTCGGTGGCCCACCGCGACAGCTCCCCTGTGTGCGGCAACGGCGGCTCCGTTCATGGATCTGGCCGGTATGGGTTAGGAGGGGTGGCGGCCCTCCTTCCCCTTGCTCATGGACGGCGTGGCGACTCCTGTGGCCTGATGGTGGTGGCAACCTGGTGATTGGCTTCTCCGCCGACGCCCCTTGTGCTGCAGCAGCAGCTCCCTGTGTGCGGCAGCGGCGACCCCTGGCATGGATTTCGCGCATCCGAATTTGGCAGACACGGGTGTAGGGGTGGCAGCCCTTCTGCCCCTGCTCGTGGGTGATGTTCGCACCTAAGTGGTGGTTGCCTGCTGTGTGCGGTCCCTTTGGCTGCCTGAGGTGGGGGGATACGAATCTGGCTAACGGCTAGATTTGACTTGTTGGCGTTGCTCTGGCTGCCGGTGAGGAGTGGATTGTGGTGGCTTGAAGGTGCTGTGCGTGGGGGTGCCGGTGGTGCCGGGTGCTCTGGGCAAAAGTTTGTCGGGTTCTTGCCGACTGGCGACATCGGCGGCCATGGGCGTCGTTTCACCTCCTTGGAGATGCCATCGTGGATCCCCGTGTCCGCCACCCTCGGATCTTGCTCTTCGAGTGAAAGCCTAAGGCCAGGTCGGGCGACCGCGTCGTCATCATTGCTTCCCTCTTGGAGGCGTCACCTTAAAGAGCACTGGATCCCGTTTGCACACTCCATGGGCTAGACGCTCACGACATTGCGGTCGGCTGGTGTCTGTCCGGCGGTGTGGATGTTTGCGCGCTCCATGGGCTGGACGGTCACGACATTGCGGTCGGCTGGTGTCCATCCAGCGAGGTGGATGTTTGCGTGGCTTCTTGTCTGGCAACGATGGCGGCTTCGAGTTGAGCTGGTTTGCTAACGGGTCTTGGTAGTCGGTCTCTTCCGATGTGTTCAAGGGGTCACCGTGTCTCGCTTTGTCTTCCTGAAGTCGGAGTTGTTGAGGAGGGGCCCTTGGGGTGACGATGACATGAGACGGGTGGTCGGCTCTGGCGCTGGCTCGGCACAAGCCCAACGCTTTTCTCTTGCTATGCTTGTCAATAGAGTCAAAGTTGCCTGGCCGCCGACGCGTGCGGCTGACTGTTTTGCATCGGTCGGCACAGGCCTCGACGCTTGTTTGCGGCGAGGGCTTCTTCGATGGTCGTCGGTTGTGGAGTCGGAGTCGCCTCGTGAAGGCGTGACGATGATGACACTTGGTTGCAACCTCATCGATGCTTTTCTCCTCGGTGGCGTGTGTGCGTTCTTGTGTCGGTTGCTAAGTCGCCCAGTGCCTTGCTTTTGCGGGCGTGATGTGACGGTTTTCACCCGGGTTTCCGTTAATTAACCGGGTAGTTCTCTTCGACCTTCTAATGAATCGGGCCCTAAGGAACCGCGTTTCAAAAAAAACATGTTATTCTGACTTACTAGTATTTGGTAGGAGTAAAACATTAGCTACTTTGAGAGGACGGTTAGCTATGATCCTCGTCCTCTCAAAGTAGCCTCTCGTCGGTTCTTGTCTGAACTTACTCTGTACGTTTGATCCTATCAGCATGCTGCTTTCCACGACAGTAGTAAACGCATAGTAGTGCTGAAACAAACATGATTTTTCACCTTTTTGCCCGGTGTTGCTGTAGTACTTGTAGCACAGAAAGAATATGAGCTTTTGGCAGCATAGCACTAACTCAGCTACTCAAAATTAGCACTACTGGTCCACGAAGTCCCCTCTTGTCGACTGTTAGAGGAAATCTAATGTGGCCCGGCCATGTCTGTTTGGGTCGCCGCGGACAAAAACGTCGGCCCAAAGCGCGGACCCAAACCCAAAATGCGTTCGCTTCGTGTAATTTGGGCCTAAAATGCGTCGGCGCGGACACGAAGTGAACGCGCTGCGCGTCCTCTCGGTGTCCGCAGCGGCCCCACATGTCGGCCATCCAGCCACTGAAGCGGTCAAATTTACGGCGTCCACCTACTGCGGGCCCACGCGTCAACTAGTGGAAGCGTCGGGAGGCTGTCCTTTTTAATCCACGCGTGCGAGGAGTGGGGGCTGGCCTCATCCACTTCCACTGCCGTCCACATCTAACACCCCCCCCCCCCCCCGCCCCCCGCGCGTGCTCCCTCGTCGGTGACAACCAAACCCTAGCCATGAGTTTCTTCGACGGCTCCGGCAAGAGCAAGGGGAAGGTCACCCCCGACGCATCCTCCTCCGCCGCCATCGGCGCCTGCCCGCCCTGCCAGGCAGCACCTGCACATACCGATGCACCAGGCGCGGCAGCACTGGCTATACAAGCAGCCGTTGCCGTACCCGGACATCACGCTGCCGCACAACTGGCATCTGGATCCGCAGCAAATCACGGTACCGCGGTAGCAGCAAGCGCACACCGAGGAGGTGCACAGGCGGTGGGAGATCCTCACGCCGGAGAAGCGCCGGATGCGAGCATACGCGCCGGACTCTCCCAATTGGGAGGTGTGGTTTGCCCTCGAGCATAAGGAGCAACACCGCGACGGCGTCCAGCAGCACCACACCAACTCTCCACCGACGCCCGTGGTCAAAGCCAGAGGAGGCTGCATACCAGGCGGCGGCCATGCAGACCTCCATCGAGGAGCGTCGCAAGGCGGAGGCGAAGGATGCGTACTAGCAGGCGAGGCTGGCGAAGGCCCTCGCCCTCTCTGCGGCCGGCGACTGCGAGGTGCCGTCGCCGCCGCCGAGGCTCACCCCCTCCCCCGACACCTATAAGGGCGAACCACCGCCGGCAGAGCCGACCGAGCGGCACGTCTGGACCGGCGAGCTGTGTGAGTGCTCCCAGCCCCCCAATCTAGCTCGGCATGACGCCGACGCAGGAGGCCGCGTACCTCGAGCATTGGAGGCAGCGCGCTGGCGGAGGAGCTTACCGACGGCGAGTGGCTAATGCAGAGGGAGCACGAGGAGGAACGTCATGCCGCACCGAAGCAGCCCAGCAGCAGGCGGTACAGCAGGGCGACGTGGCCCGAGCCTAGGAGGCGGCATTCCCTTGGGCTGGCTCGTCGCCTGAGTTGGTCGACCTCACCAGCATTGGTTCGGACGACGAGGACGCCTAGGGCACCATGCACGGCGGCACGGAGTTTTTTATTTTATGTTTAATTAACGTTTTAATGTAAATGTGGATTTTGGCAAGCGGTTTACCGGTTTTAATGCTTATTTATGTTTAAGTTAGAATGTGAAAGCTTTTTTTAACTCGGTGTTTAAAAAATATGGGTCGAGCCAGCGTTGGGTGCAAGCGCCGAGCTAAATGGAAAAACGGACACTGGTGTCCGCGCGGCTGCCCTAAATACCTTCCCTGTTTGGGTCGCCTGGTTGGAGTTGCTCGTTCTTACCCTAGATCACAAAATACCTTTCCTGTTGTCCCCGTCTATTGCCGAAGAGTACAGCGGGGGTTATTACTTATTAGTAAGTATTACTCCCTCCGTCCTATAATGTAATGTAAGACGCTTTTCCATACTAGTTTAGTGTCAAAAAAGTCTTACATTATGGGACGGAGGGAGTACATTTTTCCCCACAATATCTGATATTCATTATTCTAAGGTAGCCAGGTTATTTGTAATGTACAGTTTTTCTGACAAAACTAGTACTGCATGTCCTAATCAGCCTACATTACAACGTGTTTGCACTGGATTTTTTCTTGAGTCAGATTCTCCAGTTTTGGTCCTTGCTACCATGTACTGTAATTGAGAGGTTTCCATCTTGTTATGGTGCTTATAATTCATAATGCAATCAATTTACTAGATGCTAATTTTTAGTACGTAACTGAATCAAAATTCTTGGCAGCATAGTACTACTGTATGCATGTGTTGGTTGGATTTGTTGTCGTGCTGACTTTGCTTGGACTAGTCTTTCGAGCATGCATTGGTTGTTGTACTAACTTTGCTTGGACTCGGTCTTACTTCATTAGCTAACATGCACATAGCTCTAAAATCTGTTATCGATAATATGGCTAGAGATAGATACGCTAAACCCTATGAACTAGGAATCATAGTAGCTTGAAAATGATATCGAATCCAGGAACACCCTCTCATGACTCCAGGATGATCCTAGGATTGTCAGCATAAAATCAAAACATGTCGTCCTAATAATCAATTAACCCAAGTAAACAGTAGGAAAGTCATAACTGGAAGTCTATCATCACACCAAAATCATAACAGTTGGACCATCACATAATCAACCACGGCTCGATGGCCGGCCCGCAGAGCAGCCATAGCTCAAAGGCTAGGTCCAAGAGCAAGTGCGCAAAGGGGACACCAAGGAAAACCATGAACTTACCGGAACAGTTGTAGCCGGCCCGTCGCACGGCGGGAGGCCCACATGCACCGAAACCGAGCATTCAACAGCTCATGTGAACTAGGACCAACCTGCTCATAAATCAAGATTAGTTCCTGCCAAAAATCCTGGATAATGAGAAAGATAAAATAAGGAATACATCAAAAACAAGACAGATGCATAGTAATTCTGAACACAAAGACTTCTGCAGAAAGGCAGGAGTCATGGGAAAAAAAGATTTTGAAGAGCTTGACTTCATCCATGGATGGAGCAAAAACAAAAACGTTTACAATTTAGCCAGCGATCTGGAGGCTTCTTCCATACTCCCTCCGTTCCTTAATGTAAGGTGTATTAGTTTTTCAAAAAGTCAACCATTGTCTATGTTTGACCAACTTTATAGCAAAATCTATAAAGATTTACAATATTGAATATTTAAAATATAGAAATATATTTCATGGTGAATCTAGTGATAATGATTTGGTATTCTAGACATTGATATTTTTGTCTAAAAACTTGGTCAAAGTTAGAGAAGTTTGACTTTTTGAAAAAATTATACACCTTATATTTAGGAACGGAGGGAGTAGATAATAAACTGAAATTATAAGCCAAGAAAGAAACCAAACTTAGTAGCATGACAAACTGAGAAGGTGCAAAATGAGAAAAAAGGACACATAAGTGGAGTAAAAACACTGAACACAACAAAAGAAGATGTGGCTATACAACAAGAAAGGCAAGAGCTTTGGTGAGGGTAATGAATGCATCTAGCATGGGATATTGTTAAATAGCAAAAGACCAATTATAAATATTCTTTTACATTGCATAACTAGGATTGCATTACTTATTACTTCATTTGTCATTATACGATACATGATAAAATCAGAGCACAATGAGAACATAATCAAAGCAGAATAAAATACATCATAAAATCACATACAAGATCGAGCAAAAGAGTATGATAGCAGTTAGATGCATCAGATTGACACCATGATTTTCTCAAAAGGATGAATCCTACTACAAACATTGTTTGGATCAACTGAGAGGGAAAATGTTTTCGCCTGTACACCAAGCAGCCTGATTTTGGTGGGGGTGTACCTGGCCATACCTCGGGCCGGGCCGGGCTTCGGGCCGGGCCTAGCCAAGCCCGACGCAAAAAACCCAGGCCCAGGCCCAGGCCCGGCCCGACCAACGGGCCTGTTTTTTGGGCCCGAGCCCGGCCCGAACACCTAAAAGCCCGTCAGGCTTCGGGCCGGCCCGGCCCGACCTTCAGGAAAGCGCAAAAATGACGGGCCCGGGCCCGGCCCGGCCCGACCTTCGGGCTCAAAATCTAGGCCCGAGCCCGGCCCGGGGGCAGCGTCGGGCCAGGCCGGGTCGGGCTTTTTCGGGCCGGGCCGGCCGGGCCGGGCTTCCCATGGCCAGGTATAGGTGGGGGTGATGCGAAGACGGTGGAGGAGGAAGCGGTCGCACCTCTTGGTCTTAGGCGGCGGCGGCCATCTTGATCTGTAGTGCACACCTTTGTGCTGGCAGTATGCCAACTTGGTTGAACTCGCCCGGGAGCTTGCTGTCCGTTGCCATCTCACACTCACCTTACAACACACGGATACCCACTTGCGTCTTGTTGTCAGCGGCAGTTGGGAACACCTGCAGTTGAGAACATACATAGTTTAGTATGCTGCCAAAACAACATGGACATGGCAAGCAAGCTAATACAGATCAATGGAACAAATCGTAAAGTTCTTCCATTGTACTCCGAGAATGGAAAAACTTAATGTTCTACTTATTCCATCCCAAAATTCTTGTCTTAAATTTGTCTACACGCGGATGTATCTAGTCACGCCTAGTGTTAGATACAACCGTATCTAAACAAATCTAAGACAAGAATTTTGGGACGGAGGTAATATTATGAAAGGATGAATCAGTAATGCTACGGGGAAGCCATGCATGACATCAGAAGGCACAGCCATAGCTAATGCTAATCAATTGCGGAATATGCTAATCATAGCTAATGCTAAGAAACAGAGCTGTGAGCTCGCTACTGTGTTCTCTGTTTACCCCACCCATGGGCATGAAAAATTGTATCAAAGCCACTGATCTTTATTAATCTAAAGCGTGGCGTATGATATCAGAACGGAAGAATGACAGTCCATACTCGCCTACATCACATGAGGAATACAGAAACACAGTAATCCTGGCCACTAATGTAAAGGGCATGCCTTTTTAGGGAGATAAAAGTCAAATACTACTAGGCGATTAATGAGACATCGAACTGTACGCCTGTACTCGATTTGGGTCAGATTTCAAATAATCCGCCGCGGGTGTTTCACTTATTCAGTGCCGGAACTTGCAAAAATTTAAACTTTCAGGGCTTTCGAATTCCTGAAAGGTCCACGAAATTGAAGTTGATACTTTTTTTGAAACTTTTGGTGCTTTTCATAAATTCAAACTTACAGAAAGTTGAAAAAAGTAAAACTTGGAACTTCTAACGTAAACTTCCGTCCAAACTTCAAAAAAATAAACTTTTGAGGTTTTCAAAATCCTGAAATGTCCAAGAAATGAACGTTCATATTTTTTTTGAATTTTTTGGTGCTTTTCATAAATTTGAACTTACAAAAAGATAAAAAAAAATCTAAACTCTAGAAATTTTGGAACTTCTATTATTTTACCAATCGGGAATACAGAAACATAGTAATCCTGGCCACTAATGTAAAGGAAATGCCTTTTACAGAGAGAGAGAGAGAGAGAGAGAGAGAGAGAGAGAGAGGAGGGAGGGGGAGAAGGAGAGAGAGAGCGAGCGGGAGAGGGAGGGAGGGGGCGGGAGAGGGAGAGAGAGGGAGGGAGGGCCGCATACTAGGTAGTTGTTTTGCTGAAACAGATATCATCCCAGGAACCTACAGAGTAACATCAGTTTAATTTTTGTGTCCTTGAAGATAAGGAGGGTTCAGTTTGATTTCACAAGCTTATTTCAGACTAAACGGAGTTAACCCTAGCTAATAGGTCTCTTTTGTCTTCCTAAAAAGGGTTATTCAATGTTAGGAACAACTGATTTTAGGAGCATAGAAACCCATGCCTCCTAATCCAACTAATGTCCTCCTATTTATTCTGAAAGTAGCTCAATAGACAACACAGTTTTCAGGTCTCTAAACTCGTGCTTCCACCGCTATATGTTGATTTCTGATGCAACATAACCAGTAATCAAGAGATGTATGGTAAGTACAAACTTAGTTGACATGTGTAAAAAAATCATCACACATTATGTACAGATGATTTCACGATAACATTGTCGAACAAGAAAAACAGTATTTCTTAAGCTCAAGAACCGAGTGCTAGCTCGGTTGGCTTGAAGCTCACAGGTGTGAGCTCACCCACCCACGTTCGATCTACATGGAAGACGCATTTCTATGTAACTAACAGGCAGTTAAAGGAGGGGCTCTTCCCCTTTTAGCCAACATATTTTTTAATTCTTAAGCTCAACTTAATAACAAATGTTCAACAACTTACCATTTCATTTTGGAATTCTCTGTTAGTATCTACATGCACTGCCAAAGCTTTGGCAAGTAAAAAACCCACAAATAGAAAGAACATGTATATAGGATTCCCGCACAACAGAACAAGAATGACAAAACCATGTTCATAGTTTTTAGTTTGTGTAAGAAGAGTGATTGGTTTGATACCAATATTTGGCATTGCCAATAGTATTTGGCAAGCCAACATTAGGCAAAACTGGAAGTTGCCAAAAATTGGCAACTTGTTTTAGAGATGAGCAAGAACCAATTGGTAGCTAGCCAGTTTTTTAGATCTGCCAAGAATTGGCATGCCAGATGTTGGCGTCAAACCATTCAGGCTCGAAAACCCTGCACATACTGTAGCTATACTGCAGCTAGTGAGCTACGTACCTCAGAAGCATCATGATCTTATCAAAACCAAGAACTGCAATAGCAACAATCACCCAAGGAGGCGGAAATCTGCCATTACCGTGCTTGTGAGCTTGCTGGAATGTGATAAAAAATTAAGTTCAAGTCAAAGACAATTCAATAGGGATCCATTTCACCCACTAGAAAAAAGAACGCATCGTCAGAAAATAAATTTTGAATCCACCCACTAGAAGAAAATACACAATCATAAATGATCCCATTTATGGAGGGGAGCAATAAATTCTTGAAACTGAAGATTCTCTGAATGCAACTCTCTAGAGGTATTCTATAGCTATTTACTTAAATGCAAAGGCATCACACCTGCCATTATTCCTCAAGAGAGTTCTTCTACAGAAAGAAATAAGAATCGACCACCGAAGGGGCAAGGCGGGAGGCGCGCGACTCGCTAGTGATGTACTCCCCCTGTACACGCCACACAGTTTACCACCATGTCCTTGGACTCAGCCGCATTCTGAATAAACAAGAATTATAGATGACTACACGAAACTGAAGAACAACAGTCTGAGAATACCGGCGCAAAGCATTGTTACTAGAGCAACAGTCTGAGAGTTACCGTTAGCAATGTATATGTCAAGGGCCTCGGTGCCCAAGACAGCAGGACCTCGACTACGTAGTTCGTAGTCGCGGTGGATAGGAGCGCTAGGGTTTTTGCCTGGCTGCTCTATGATGCGGGAGGGGAAGATAGAAGGAAATAACTTTATTGCTTATCCCTAAAGGGTGCTAACTATCTGATATATAAAGGCCCCATGGGCTAATAACAAACTAGAAACCTATACGAAATAAACTAGTCTAGGAACTAATGTGCCCGGATCAGGACTCCTGTCCAGCCTGCGCCTTGCCTGATGCGGCCGTCGGCTGCTCCTGGCCGCGCGGCCCACGTCTGTAAGACGTGCCCCACATGACATCTCTCCCCCCCTCGACGAGCAGCTCGTCCTCGAGCTGAAAAGCGGGGTAGCGCTCGACGAAACTGTCAAGATCCTCCCATGTAGCTGACGAAGCTGCTTCACCCTTCCAGTGGACGAGTAGCTGGCGAACGCCGCGTGCTAGGCGCGCACGAGTCACGCGCTCTGGTTCTGGAACAGCCGCCCCGTTGTGGATCGAAGGCAATCCCGGCGGTGTAGTTGGAGGAATGCCGAAGAACTTCTTGAGGAGGCCCACGTGGAACACGTCATGGAGGCGCGAGCGTGCCGGAAGCTCAAGACGGTATGCCACGTCGTTGATCACTTCTGAAATGCGGTACGGCCCATAGAATCGTGGCTTGAGCTTGCCCCTGGTTGGCAAGTTGAGAGAGGACGCGGCGCGCTGTCGAAGGCGAAGCCAAACCCAATCGCCCACCTCATGCCGAATGTCCCGATGACGTCTGTCGTAGTAGGACTTATAGACCGCCTGTGCCTGTTGTAGACGATAGCGGACGTCCTCGATAAGTTCGTCGCGCTCAGCCATGCTCCTGGCCACTGCAGCCACCCGTGTGTCGCCGGGCTCGTAAGAGCGAATAGTGGGAGGGTCACGGCCATACACAAGCTTGAACGGAGTCTCTTGGGTTGCTGTCTGGTAGGCGGTGTTGTATATGTACTCAGCCCAGGGAAGCCACCGGAGCCACTGCTTGGGACGATCCCCGGTAAGACACCGTAAATACATCACAATGATCTTGTTAGCAGCCTCCGTTTGACCATCCGACTGCGGGTGAAATGCTGACGTCATGTGCAGCTTTGTCCCCGTGAGGCGCATGAGCTCTCGCCAAAAAGCGGAGGTGAAGACGGGGTCGCGGTCAGAGACCATGGACTGCGGCACGCCATGGAGACGAACAACCTCAGCGAAGAACACCTGTGCCACTGACTCTGCCGTGTATGGGTGGGCTAACGCCACAAAATGGCAATACTTGCTGAAGCGATCCACCACGGTGAGGATGACAGACTTCCCGCCTACTCGAGGAAGCGCTTCCACGAAGTCGATGCCGATGTCAGTCCACACGCCCGTGGGTACCGGCAGCGGCAGTAGCAGCCCAGCGGGGTGCAAGTGCTCGGACTTGTACCGCTGGCAAGTACCGCAAGTGCGGACGTACTCCTGCACCGTCTTGCGAAGGTTAGGTGCGTGGAAAT
Source organism: Triticum aestivum (assembly GCF_018294505.1). Taxonomy (NCBI): domain Eukaryota; kingdom Viridiplantae; phylum Streptophyta; class Magnoliopsida; order Poales; family Poaceae; genus Triticum; species Triticum aestivum. The sequence goes on from NC_057812.1 coordinate 45,946,964, forward strand.
CGCGGCGGAGACGATGCAATGTGCGCAGGACGCCTTCATGCCCATCATCGTGCACGGCACTGAGAATCTCCTGGAGTAGCGGGGATGACGGCGGAATGTAGAGGCGGCCGTTGAAAGTAACGAGGCCGTCGGAGAGCGCCCAAGGCTGTTGCCGCGCACCTGCCGTGATATCCTCCCGCAGTGTGACGAGCGCCGGATCAGTGGACGTCGCTTGCCGGAGGCGATTGATGAAGTCGAAACGAGGCCCTGAGACCGCCATGATCGTCGTCTCCTCCGTGTCACGGCGGGAAAGTGCATCCGCCACCGTGTTGGTACTACCTGCCTTGTACTCCACCGTAAAGTCGAATCCCAGGAGTTTGCCAACCCAATGATGCTGCGGGATGGTGGCCAAACGCTGGTCAAGCAGAAATTTGAGGCTGTAATGATCCGTTTTTACCACAAACTGACGCCCCCATAGGTACGGCCTCCAATGGCGAATCGCGAGCACCAGGCCGATGAGTTCCCGTTCATACGCTGCCAGGGAACGGTGACGTGGCGCGGCTGGCCGGCTAAAGAAAGCCACCGGGTGGTGGTCCTGAAGAAGGACGGCCCCGAAACCGTACGTCGATGCGTCACACTCGACGATGAACGGCCGTGTAAAATCCGGTAACGCGAGGACGGGAGCCGTGGTGATTGCCGTCTTGAGGGTGTTAAAAGCTGCTGCCGCCTCCGGCGACCAAGAGAAACCATCCTTGCGAAGGAGGGCCGTCAGGGGCGCGGCAACCACGCCAAAGTCCTTGACAAACTTGCGGTAGTACCCCGCAAGGCCGAGAAAGCCCCGAACCGCGCGCGCCGAGCGTGGTTGCGGCCAGTCCGCCACTGCCTGCACCTTTTCCGGATCCATGGCCACGCCTGCAGCGGAGATGGTGTGACCCAGGTATGCGATTGATTCAACGGCGAACGCGCATTTGGAGCGCTTGACGAAGAGCCGGTGCTGGTGCAGGACCGTGAAGACGGTGCGCACATGTCGGAGATGGTCAGCCCATGTCTCGCTGAAAATGAGGATGTCGTCAAAGAAGACGAGAACAAAACGGCGCAGGTATGGCCGCAGCAGATCATTCATGAGGGCCTGGAACGTGGCCGGCGCGTTGCAGAGTCCGAACGGCATCACCAGAAACTCGTAGAGGCCGTCATGAGTACGGAAAGCTGTCTTCGGGATGTCCTCCGCACGCATCCGCACCTGGTGGTAGCCGGAACGTAAATCGAGCTTGGTGAAGAAACGAGCGTGCCGTAGCTCGTCGAGGAGTTCGTCCACCACCGGAATCGGGAACGCATTCTTGACAGTAATGGCGTTCAGGGCGCGATAATCGATGCAGAAGCGCCAGGACCCGTCGGCCTTGCGGACCAGCAGTACCGGGGACGAGAATGCGGAACAACTCGCACGGATGATACCTTGGGCGAGCATGGCGGCGCACTGACGCTCCAGCTCGTCCTTGTGCGCGGCCGGGTATCGATACGGACGGACGGCCACCGGGGCGGAACCAGGTAGCAGGGTGATGCCGTGATCGCGGCTGCGGGGCGGTGGCACGCCGGAGGGGTCGGCGAAGATGCCGTCGAACTCGGTGATGATGGCGTCCAGGAAGTCGCGGCCGCTGCATGATTTTAGGGCTGGCCCGTCCGGTCCTGCAATGCCGTGCCAGCACACCCGATGGCCCCGCCGCCAGAATGTCATGGAGAGGGCTCGGAAATCCCACAGGATCGGTCCGAGCGACGCCAGCCACTGCGTGCCCAGGACGATGTCGTAGCCCGCGAGCGGCAAGGCGAGGAAATCCTCCGCGAACTCCTCGTGGCCGATGCGGAAGGGCACGACGCGGTACGCGCCCTGGCACGGAACGCGCTCGCCGTTGGCCACCGTGACGCGCATCTTCTCTGTGGTGGGGGGCGGTAACGTAGCACGAGCGGCCGCCTCTTCGGCGATGAAGTTGTGGGTGGAGCCTGAATCGATCAGGGCGAGGAGGGAGACACCTCCGAGAGTAATCTGCATCTGCATGGTTTCACTCGTGCGCACGCCGGCGATCGCGTGGAGCGAGATTTGAGGGTCGGCCCGCGATGCATCATCAGTGGCGGAGGCCGCGTCGTCGTCGTCGTCGTCCGGCGCTAAGTCGAGGAGAAAGATGCGCTGGCACACGCGGTTGTGGCCCCTGCCAAACTTCTCGTTACAGTTGAAGCAAAGGCCCAGGCGACGGCGTTCCTCCATCTCTGTCTGGGAGAGACGCTTGATTGGGCGTCCGTCCGGCAGATTGTGGCCCTGCTGAGGTGCGGCTGGTGGGGCCGGAGCGGGGGGCGCGAGGCGTGGTCCTGGTGTCGGCAGGATGCCCTTCTGTGGAAAACGCACCGGTGGCGCGGCGGAAAGCGCGCACTGGTCGCGCAGCTCCAATTTGCGGGCGAGGCTCATGGCGACGGCGAGGGACTGTGGGTTATGGATCTCCACGTCGAGGCTGAGGGGTGGCTGGAGTCCCGCGGTGAAGATCTGCACTTTCTGTGTCTCGGATAAGGTGCCTGCCCGGGGAAGGAGTGCCTCAAACCGCTCCTGGAAGTCGACGACGGACGTCGTGCGTTTGCACGCCATTAGTTCGCCCAGCGGGTTAGCGCGCAGCGGTGGCCCGAAGCGGAGATTGAGCAGCTCGGAGAAGCGGCGCCACGGAGGTGTGCCCTCGTCGCGCTGGACCTGCATATACCATAGTTGGGCAGGACCCTCGAGATTGTAGGACGCCATCCACACCTTCTCCTCCTCGGCGATCCGTTGTTGATGGAAGAAGGACTCGCATCTGTTGATGAAGGCGAGCGGATCAGACTTGCCGTCGAACTTGGGGAAGTCCATCTTCTGGAACCTGGGCGGCCGATCATTGTGGTGCTGCCCATCATGGGCGGCGGCAGCGCTGGACGAAGAGGAGGACTTGTCCTTCTGGAGTGCGGTGACGGACGACTGCAGGGACATCACCGTGGCCGTCAAGGCCTCGATCATCTTAGCCAGATCCGCGGTGGTCGGTTCTGCCATGCCGGAAGTGACCGAGGCGGCAGCGGATTGTGGCGATGTCGGGGAGCTGGGCGCGGACACAGGGGGGAAAGCGGCCGGCGGATGGAGCGTGGACGAGGAGGAGGATCGCCTGGAACCTGATACCAAGTTGTCAAGGGCCTCGGTGCCCAAGACAGCAGGACCTCGACTACGTAGTTCGTAGTCGCGGTGGATAGGAGCGCTAGGGTTTTTGCCTGGCTGCTCTATGATGCGGGAGGGGAAGATAGAAGGAAATAACTTTATTGCTTATCCCTAAAGGGTGCTAACTATCTGATATATAAAGGCCCCATGGGCTAATAACAAACTAGAAACCTATACGAAATAAACTAGTCTAGGAACTAATGTGCCCGGATCAGGACTCCTGTCCAGCCTGCGCCTTGCCTGATGCGGCCGTCGGCTGCTCCTGGCCGCGCGGCCCACGTCTGTAAGACGTGCCCCACATGACAGTATAATTTCTATGGAGCTTCTTTCACAACAATTCTGAACACTTTTTGTTTGTTTTCAAGCATCAGCTACTTTATAACTTCACAATCAAACTGCAAACATGGGCGGAACCGTGCTATAGAGGTGGATGATTATGACTGCAATAACGTTAGTCGAGTGAAACTGAAGAAATATTAAACGCTCTTATAGGGTCAACAGAAACTGTTCATTAACACACGCTCACTAGTGACTGGACATGCAAAGTATGTATCATGTCTATGAGAAACAGTGCATCCAAGCTCTAGCCATACAATTCCATATATCTGCATAACATTTGGTTATGTCTCAACCAATTACAGTTAGACAGGACAAAAACATTATACAGGCATGCAACAGTAAAGCACACAATTACAACTGCCAGCAGAAATTAGGGATGCAGCCATTAGTTCCTTGCATCAACCGTGGCGATCAAGTTATACATACCACCTCTATGAAAGATAGATACCTACAGTGGACCAGACCCACTAGTCGTGAAGAGCATTAAAGGGCGCAACATATTTATCTATCACAACCATAACTAATCAATTCTAATGCTGTCCAAATAATGAAATGACAGTCAATAGAGAGTTTCAATTTGAAGCTTGAAGTGTTGGGCATGAATAAACGCATAGCTAGGGTGAGACCCAAGGATGCCAATATGGAAATATACCGGTGGTTGTGACCGGAAAAAGAATACAAATAATCGACATCACGATACACATCCTTGCTGCTTCACTTGACAAAACTTAAAGCTCTTAACGCGCGCACACACACATATGCTTGGTCGTTGACAAATAACCGAGCACAAGACAGATGAAGCATTGAGATGCTAGATTGCTAGTCCTGGGATACAAGGTCACATTCCGAGCCACACAAATGGTAGGGCGAACACAAGTATTTCTTTCAGCAATAGCAGCATTTGCTAGATACAGGAACTTTGGTAACCAGTAGTGTATCATTGCCTAGCCAATTGAGGCAACCAAGGCCAAAACCTAAGTAGCCATGCAACTAATGCCATGACCCAGAGCTATACGGCACAGCCGTGGCTCGCTGACCACAGGCCCAGAGCAAGGGGAAGAATGCAGGAGGAACAAGAGAAGCTTGGAGGACTCACCTTCAATGTATGTAGCTGAGGCCGAACCACGCCGTTGACGGTGATGAGATGCGGCAGGACCTACAACCGCTGACACACCATGGACCTTGGCCACCGACCCAATAAAATAATATGGCAGCGTTTCCATATCATCTAGCAAACTTTTCCTGGAAAGTTAAAGTAGCTTGATCAGCAAAAATGCAAAACAGAAACAAAAATAGCGCTGAATAGATGCACATTCAAGTTTATAGAAAATATGGCAGCTTAGTAACAGGAAATACTGAGAAATGCCACCTGTTTTGGAAACCGACGGATGCTCCCAACCAAGTATTGGTACAACTGCCTATCACCAACCACTAGCTCTCCCACAGCTGGAATCACAAAAGATTGGAACATCCACATGACTCAACTACAAGCACAAGATCCTTCGTCCTTTCTTTAGAACTCTGAAACACACAAATCCTAATTACTACTCCCTCCGTCCGAAAATACTTGTCTGAGAAATGGATGTATCTAAATGTATTTTAGTTCCAGATACATCCATTTTTATCCATTTCTCCTACAAGTATTTCCGGACGGAGGGAGTACCTCTGTACACTAATATAAGATGTTTTTGCAGTTCAAGCACACATCAATCAGAATTCAAAGACATACAACAAGTCCTACAGCAAAAGAACTCCTCAAAAACAACATCAAATGCGAACTTGCAAAACATTTGCGAGTTTGGTAATCAAATGCAAATATTTGCACAGATGGATACATCTAATTAGCAGCATACTCGGAACTCGAGAAATAAAGAACGCAACGATTGGTACATCAAGAGAAAAAAATATGTCTTACACCAAGTCATGGCATACAACTGACGGAGAAGTGAAAAGGTATCCAAGATGACAGTTTATCTCAATTAGCATACACCCAAAAGTACATGCATAGCAAATCCCATGGATCGCTTGGTAAAGGGAAAACAGCAGGTATTTATCTCATGAATGCACAGCATATCCATCTCGTAGCCAGAGGGAATTGACTCGTTTATAACTAGCTAACAACAACTTTAGCAACTACCAAAGCATCATTCGCAAAGCTCAATCATGGCCAAACAGAAAAACTAAGTAGCCAAGGCACAAAGTACATGACCCAGAGCTATACAGAATAGCCGTGGCTCGATGACCACGTGCTCAGAGCAAGGGGAAGAAGAGGAACTCAGGAGCACTGACCTTTAATGTTTTAAGCCGAAGCCAAACCATGTCGTTGCCAGCACGGTGACGGTGGAGAGCCGGACAAAGATGAGACCGAGCCGAACCTACACGGCCAACTGCTGCATCTCATAGTACTGGCGGCTAGGATGGGTGGTGATCCTGCTTGTATCCTCACGACAAACTCGCGGAACTACAGCAAGAATCTGTGAGATCGAATTGAAGGCTTCAGTTAATCCCAATGAAAATGAATCAATGCAACAAAACTACAGAAACGCTATCGACCCCTACTGCCCAGGTTCTAAAAAATTCCAGTTTCCATTTGAACGGAGACAGAGACCTCTGCAGCTCCGCCTGAGGGGCAGGGCGGGAGCTGAAGAAGTATCCAAGACATCAGTTTATCTCATGAGCATACACCCAAAAGTACATGCATAGCAAATCTCATGGATCACTTGGTAAAGGGAAAACATCAGGTATTTATCTCATCAATGTACAACATATCCATCTCGTAGAGAGAGGGGAAATGACTCGTTTACAACTAGCTAACAACAACTTTAGCAACTACCAGAGCATCATTTGCAAAGCGCAATTGAGGCCAAACCAAAAACCTAAGTAGCCATGGCTCAAAGTCCATGACCCAGAGCTATTCAGAATAGCCATGGCTCGAAGACCACATGCTCAGAGCAAGGAGGAGAAGAGGAACTCAGGAACACTCACCTTTAATGTTGCCAGCACGTTGACGGTGGAGAGCTAGACGGAGATGAGACTGAGCCAAACCTACACGACCAGCTGCTGCATCTCACAGTACTGGCGGCTAGGGAGGGGGTGGCGATCCTGCTTGCATCCTGGCGACAAATTCATGGTACTATGGAAGAATATATGATATCAAATTGGAGGCTTCAGTTAATCCCAAAGAAAAAGAATCAAAAAATTGCAACAAAACTACAAAAACTCTAACGACCCATAGTGTCCAGGTTCAAATAAAAAATCACTCCATTTCTGATTGAAATTCTCACTCCATTTCTTGATATGAACATGATGCTATCTTGATAGTATAAATTAATTCATGGAGCATAAAGATTTCACACAAGCATGGAAATATGTTGTTTTTATTCACGATGCAATAAAAACTGTGTTTATTAGTTAATCTAGAAAATGCAGTGCATCTCTTTCAACATTATGCCAGTTCTGATTTGTCATTGTGATATACCAAAATTAGAAGTGACGGCTACAAGAAGAAAATCATCTCGGCGTACCAATAAGAGAAAACAAGACGTCACATGTAAGACCAGAAGCACCATATCACGCATAATGAACGGCAGGAATGCAAATCCCTCAAGAACTTCCCTTGGAGAATGGCTAGAGATGTAGAAAAACAACAACTAAACCTACTACTGGACTCAACCATCGTCACAAGATCTCCTTGCCACTGAAATGAAGCATATGCTGCTGCAGTGGCACTCGAGTCTATCTCTGAAACGGAATTGCTCTGTTTTTTCCCTACGTTCCATCAAGGATTTGATCCAACATAGTTGTATTACTAGTTCAAGCAAGCAGGTACAAGTAATGAACTGAAACCAAATCCAAGCTACATGGATAGTGTCGGATTGGAACCAAACTAGATCCATCATACAGCTTGTGCAAGTGCTAGTGGACTGAAATGACCTCCATCACACAGTCCATTGACATTTGCAGCAGCTGTTGGCTAAAGGAGATTAGAAAGTGTGTGGGCAGAGGGAGAGGGAGGTGCTACCTTGTGAGGTGCATCGGCGTGGTCGGGCTGGACTCGACAATGTCCTCCTCGAGCTCGGGCGTAGGATTGCGCATGTCCACGTCCTCCTCGGCGTCGTCAATGTGGTGCGTCTGCTGCTTGGAATCGAACAAATCGCAAACCGGTCACATACAACAATTATTGTGCGATTTCTGTATGACAAAGCAATCCAGCCCCGCTCGCCTCTCGAGTCTTTTGCATATAATGGCTCGATCTGCGGCAGTGGAAGGGAGCGGAACCAACCTGTAGAGAAGGGAGTCGATGTGGTTGTTGCAGCAGGTTCCTTTCGTCACCAGCTCCCATTCCAACCCATCATCATACATCATACATCATACATCATCCATCTACTAGCTGCCCCTGGTACAAATACAGAAAACAGATGGTTCTTTAGGAGATGGATGAGGAGTAAGATGAGGTAAATGAGTGATGTGACATACCTTGAACGGAGACAGAGACCTCCTGCCTGATGGACCTCTGCAGCTCCACCTGAGGGGCAGGTGGGGAGTTGAAGAAGAGTCCCCCATCAGCGAACCGCGGTTGAATCGAACAGAGACAGGGAGGCAGGGAGAAGAGTAGCAGCGGAAGCTCCATTTCGCGGCACCAGCAGGGTCGGTAAGAGCAGCCGAAGAGCGGCGTCCCGAGAGAAGAAGCACCCAGTGGCCGCCCCCTCGGTCCTCCTCTCCCGGCGGAGCCCAGCTCGACGACGGCGCGCGTCCGGAAGTCCGGACGCGGCCATGGCGCCGCCTGGCCTGCTCCGAATCGATCTGTGGCGTCCCGGCTGGAGAGTGAGAGACGGTGAGTGGCGGGCGGCGTCGGTGGGTGAAAGGGCCGTGCCCTGGGTGGGTGGGGCTCGTCGGTGGCTTGGGTGGTGGAGCGGCGGCGATGGGGGCAGAGGGAGGGGAGGATTGGAGCGGGAGAGGAGGGAGGGAGAGAGAAAGAGAGAAGAGAAGAGGAGGCTCGTCGTGCTTCTCGTTCTCCGCAGCGGCCGTCGTCGCTTCCTTGAAGGTGGGTGGGAGGAGCGGCGGCGGCGGCGGCGGCGGCGTGGGATTGGGGATTAGATTAGTCTCTTTTTTTTCTTCGGTTCGGTCCGCTTCGCAGCAAGGCGTGGCCGCCTCTAGCAATTTCCCGCTGCACGTGTCAGCCTGGGCGAGTGGGGGTTCATCCATCCCGAAGCGAGAACCCCATATGCCTGCTTCACAGTGCTCCAAAAATTGCATCGAAGTTATTGGCGTCGAGGCTTAGCAGACGGATGCCGGAGCTCGTCAATGTAAATCAGTCAGCTTTCATCAAGGGAGGAGCATATACGACAATTTTTTGCTGGATAGACAGATGGCTAGGAGGCTGCGTAAGAAGAAGGTCAAGGGGTTGCTTCTCAAACTAGATATTACCAGAGCCTTCGACTCGCTGTCATGGCTCTTTCTCTTCGAGGTTTTGATGGCTAAGTGGTTCTCGGAAAGATGGCTATCGTGGATAGCAACATTACTTTCAACGGAAACATCTAGAGTGCTGGTAAATGGATGCGCAGGAGAGAAGTTCACACATGCATGTGGGCTCAGGCAGGGGGACTCGCTATCGCCGTTTCTATTCATGATTGCAATGGACGTGCTCACGGCTATCATTAGTAAGGCGCATGAAAACCAGGTGCTGGCGAAGGTTGTGGACCGATGCAAAGGCTGTCGCTATATGCTGACGATGTAGTGCTCTTCATCAAACCGATGAGATCGGACTTGGCTTTTGTCAAAGAGGTGCTCAACATCTTCGGGGCTGCTTCAGGGCTACGGGTGAACTTCGTGAAATCATCAGCTATTCTGATCCGAGGAGAAGAGGAGGATGAGGAACGGTTGCGGAATACTCTACCGTGGCAGATCGAGACATTTCCGTGCAAATACTTGGGACTGCAGCTGAGCATCAAATGCCTCATGAGATCGGACTGGCAACCAATTGTGGATGCGGCCCTTCGAATTCTCCCAGGTTGGCAAAGGGGGATGGTGACAAGGCCGGGGCGACTCATTCTTGTCAACCAAGTCATGCGTGCGCGGCCAACGCACCACTTGATAATTGCAGAAGCTCCAAAATGGGCTGTGGAGAGGGTGAACAAGGGCTGACGTGCGTTCTTCTGGGCCGGCTCGGAGGAGATCCATGGAGGAAAATGTATGGTTGCTTGGCAGAGAGTGTGTAGGCCAAAAAAATTTGGCGGGCTGGGTGTGATAGACCTACACAAGCATGGCATTGCCCTTAGAATGAGATGGGAGTGGTTGAAAAGAACGGACCAGTCGAGGCCATGGCAGGGGTTGCGCAACATGATTGACAAGCAGGCTCAGGAGGCGTTCACGAGCATGGTCAGATGGCAGATAGGAGATGGCTCGCAGATGCTATTCTGGAAGGACAGATGGGTAGGAGGCCGCATTGCCTAGGAGATTGCGCCTCTACTTGTGGGGGAAGTTAGGACGCAAGTGGCTAATAGGAGGTTGCTAAGAGACGGGCTATATATGCATGCTTGGACTAATGACATAGGAGGAGAGTTAGACATGGAGGGGCTGGCACAATTCATCAGACTATGGGGCATTTTGATCGAAGTTCAGTTGACACAAGAGCTGGAAGATAGGCCAATATGGGCTTGGAGCTCCTCTGGGAGTACACTGCAGCCTCGGCTTATAAGATGATGTGTGAGGGGGGGGGGGTCAGATTCCAGGCGGCAGCGACGATATGGAAGTGCTAGGCGCCGCTAGGATGAAAAATATTCATGTGGCTCGCCTTACTACACCGGCTATGGACGTCAGACCGGCGCATGCGGCATGGGCTGCAAGAGACGACCTCACCATGTTATCTTTGTGACCGGGAGGAGGACATGGTGGAACATATACTGATGCAGTGTGTCTTTGCCAGGCAGGTCTGGCATCAATGCTTTTTGGAGACGGGGATCAGTTCGTCGCTCATTCCAACAGGGCAAGCAACGCTCCAGGATTGGTGGGCTGCAGCTAGGAAACATGTGACCAAAACGCAGCGCAAGGATTTTAATGCTTTTGTGATGCTAGTGTGCTGGTGCATATGGAAGCAGAGGAACGTGAGAGTCTTTGGTAGGAACGATATATGTAATGAGCGTGGCACGGTGCATCTCATTATGAGAGAGCGACACCTTTGGGCGATCGCGAGAGACGGTGGAGCACTACCTAGTCGCGAGTAGTCTGCTAGGTGGGTAGGAGGAGTGAGTAGGCTCGCCGTGTGTGAGGCCCGCGTCTTGTAAAAACTCTTGTACATATCTTCTATCTTCTATAAAGCTAAGGTACGCTTTTGGCGTACTCTTGAAAAAGAGTACCATCGGACCTTCCGAGCTCTCTCACCAATTTGAAAGATCCAACCATTCGTTGTAATCTCTTGATGCGTTTTGAGCCGTCCGATCTCGCTTCCGGACGATCTTGGCCGCCGGATCAAAAAAGGGAGTTGTAGCAATGAAGCTTCCGAGCTCTCTCAGCGATTTGAAAGTTCCGACCGTTCATTGCGTTCTCTTGATGTGTTTTGAGCCGTCCGATCTTGCTTCTGGATGATTTGGGCTGCCGGATCAGAAAGGGAGTTGTAGCAATGAATAGTTTCATTCTCCACCAAATATCTCGTGTCACCGTCGCTATTCCCGTGCCCCGTCGAGGGCATTTTTGTCATTTCTCATACTCGACGCCAGATGCTTTCCCCTGGTTCGCAGCCTCATCCCCAATCGGGTGAGACGGCTAGAGTTTTCTCACCCTCCCGCACTTCTCTCTCCCCCCCATCTCTCGCTCCTCTTCTTCTGTTCGGCCCAAGCTGTCGCTGCTCCTCTGCGCCTCCCTCCTCCTCCTCCTCCTGGCCGTCCCTTATGCTAGCCCCTTGCGGCCATGAAGGGCGGCGACCATGAAGGGTGGCGGTCGGGCTCTTGGGGTGAGGCTAGAAGGCCAGGCGGAGCACGCCTATAACACCCCGGTAGTCAAGCTACAGTAATCACACACTAATGGTGCCATGTCATCGTAATTGATTTGCTAAACCTCACTTTGATCCAAACCGGATTCAAATTAAAATTTTAAATTAAAGACAAAATGATTATTTTTCTATTAGTAAAACCAAAATCTCTATCTAAATTGGGTTTCAGCGGTCTGTCACGCACTTTTGCAGAAAACCCCCTGCGTTTTCTATGAATTAACCCGTGGTACACACTTAAGTCATAACCGAAGCGGTATTTTACATTTTTACGGAAACCCCCCTGACGTATTAGATAATTCACCCGCCGATCATATATAAGTCAAACAAATGTTTTTCTAAATTATCCATATCTTTTAAACCGTAACTCCGATTTTAACATGTTATATATGAAAATTGATTAGAAAAATGTGTAGAATCTGAATATGATGTTATTTTGTTTGTTAAATATTTTTTTAAATACAAATATTTTTCTTAATTATCCATATCTATTAAACCGTAACTCTGATTTTAACATGTTATATATGAAATTTGAATAGAAAAATATGTAGAATTTGAATATGATGTTATTTTTACCTATTAAATATTTTAAAATATTATTTTAAAAGCAAACTTGTAACCTATAGGACACGTCCATTTTTTTGTACCGTGACGATCTGGATTGCAAATAAACAACCACTAAAATCATAAAGAGACGAAAGAAAACATCGATAACCACACATGAGCACCTCTGAAAGAACTGGTAGGGGGAAAACAACATTCAAACACACTTTGGTTTGTGTGAACACTAAGGCCACTGAAGGTGAGAAGGAGGATAAGTGGCAACACAAAGATGATGCCTCGCTAAAATAAAGGGCATGAACATATTATGGTTATTGGGTTAAGAGTGTGTTATTTTTTTCTCCCGTTGCAACGCACGGGCATATGTGCTAGTGTTGGTAATACCTCATAAACCCCTAAGTATTTGTCTTGAAGAAATCACCCATTATGGAATTACCAAACTGCCCCTAGCCTAGAATATTTTTAAAGTGGCCCAACAACACTTATTTGAACCATTTAACTGCAAACATAATTTGAATAAATTCAAACCTCTTTTTCTGGCAGTACTAAATAATGCCTACTATTTGTTTTCACAAGTTGTATACTTAGTCTTTTGGTGGTCAATCAAATAGAAACATTAGCTAAAAATAAAAAAATAAAAATGTAAAAAAACAAGAAGGCCTACCTAACTACTGTGCATCTGGGCCCTCGTGGCCACAGAGCACTATCGGCCCAGCCCAGGTGTGCCTTCCCTTACCTCCTCGCTACAGGGGGACACAGAGGCCGTGGCAGTCATCCACCGGCACCACGGCCGCGCCTGGCCACGTGCCGACCATCCCCGGCCACCCCCCGAGCGGATAAGCCCCCCCCCCCACGGACACTCACTCTCACTCTCACCCCCCGGTGAAACCCTAGAATCCCCCCTCGTTCCCCACGCTCACTCCTCTCCCTCTTTATCTCGTCGACCGAGCGGGGCGTCACCACATCATCGTCAATCCCGCGACCACCGGGCATCGTGTGTCGTCCTGTGTGTTGTCCAGGAGATTCGTTGGGCTCGTCTTCATGATCCGCGCCACGAGATCGAGGCCGACGAGCACCCACAACCGTTCCCGCCACAGGGATCCTCCACGGCCGTCACCTTGTTCCGCCTCTCTGACTCGTCCCCGGTCGTCCTCGAGCTCGCCACCAACCTTCCCGGGGTGAGCCTCCATCGATTTCCCCCTTCTCCCATCTGTTCGTTACTAAGCAGCGCCGCCCAAGCTCTGGCCGAGCTCGCTCTCACCGCGCCGTCCGTGCCTCGTGTGGTCGTGCGCCACCAATGCCCTAACCCTCCTGGACGTGCTCTGCCGTGAACCGAGCACGCCTGTGTGCCTGCCCCGCGCCCATGCCGCCTATGCCTCGATCGATCGTTGCGCCCGCACCCGCGCTCGCCCCGCCTCCGCCACGCGCCCGCTCCGGGTGCATCCGCCTGCGCACTACTACCGGCTGCTGCTGCCTGATGGCGCTCGCCCCTGCCCGCACTTGCGCCGCCCACAGCCTCTGCTGCAGCCCGACCCAGCCATGGCTCCGCCGTTTCCATTGTCGGCCTGGATCTCAACTCTGACCGCCTGTGTGCCTGCTGCCACCACCCACCTACGCGGTTCAGCCTCGGGAGCACGTAGGACCAATCCAGACCTCAAATGGTGGCCGGAGGTGACATCACGGTCATCGCCGGCGTGCATCGTCTCGCCGTCATTAGCGCGTCGAAGTTCCGATGACACGACGTTTTAATTAGCCCTGATTTAAGGCCAACTCCACCGCACGACCCCAAACGAACGTCCGGATTGGCCGGATTTTGTCCCTTTGGAGCGCCAATGGGTTCGCCCGTGTCCGGCTTTGTCGGATGGGCCGTGCGTGCGCGCACCGCGCGGCCGCACCCCAAATCGTGTCCGGGGTGGACGTGAATAAAAAAAATATAAAAACTAGAATGAAATAACTAAAAAACTAAATAAACGCATTTTAAAAAACATAAAACATATATAGGGGTCGGCCACAAAACGGCCCAGTTTCCACGGCCACTTAAAAGGCCCAGTTTCATAATTAACATATAAAAACAAAAGAAAAAACGCCTCCCGCGCGCTCCTGCCGCGCTCGTCGGTGCCATGGCCGTCGACGTCTTCACTGGCCGCCGGAGTTGTCGTCGTTGCTGACGAGGTCAACGTAGGCCGGCGGCGTCCACAGGTGGGCCAGAGGTGCGTGGTGGACGGGGGCGGGCTGGACGGCCGGAGGTGCCTGCACCACCTCCTCCCGTGGCGACGCCTCCCGCTCCGGTGACCTCAGCGGAGTGGGGCACCAGTTCACGCCCACGCCGGAGGCCATCTCCGGAGCAGTGCAGGACCAGCCCCACCCCTGGCCCAGCAGCTGCTGGAACGCGGCCGACGGGTCCTCCTCCATCGCCTCCTTCCTCCTTTCCTCCTTCACGGCCACTATTTGCAGCTCGGGGAAGGCGACGTCGCCGGCGGCGGAGAGTTCCATGGCCTCCTCTAGGCCGTCCCACTGCCGCTCGTCGTGTGTGTTCATGGAGTCGTCCATGACACGCTGTAGGAGACGGGCCTCCTCCTCCACTGTCATGCGAGGAGGTGGAGGGGGCGACAGAGAGGGCGAAGGCGACGGCATGGGCGTCAGGCCGCGCACCCGCGTACGCCCGCGGGCCTCTGCACGTGGCCTCCGCGGCCCCGACACGGTGCCGGCGAAGTACAACGCGCACCGCATGTCGTGCTCGTCCTGGAGCCATGTGTCCCACAGCGGGGAGTCGGGGGCATACCTGTGGTCGTAGTACAGGTCGTCGGGGAGGAGGCGGCGGCGGCGCGCGATCTCATTGCGCCGGGGACGGCCGGTCGGCGGCACTGGCGGGATGGGGACCCGGTCTGCGGAGAGGTGCCATCCGTTGGGAAGGTGGGCGTCGCTCCACGGGACCGGCGTCCTCGTCTCCCAGTACCTCCGGCACACGTCCGCGCAGATGTACCGCCGGTCGCGGTAGCCGGCAGGCCTAGGGGAAATGGTGAAGGGGGTCGGCGCGGGGCTCGACGGGAGGAGCGCGGCGGTGACGCGTTCTCCTCCTCCTTCACGGATCTGCGGCGGCGGCCCGAGGAGGAGCCGGCCTCGCGGTCGTGCTTCCCCTTGTGAAAGTGCAACTATCCCTAGGTGGTTTGGGTAATTCATAACAACATATAGCTCATTGAGCTAATGCTATTCCAAGATGATTATTTCAGGAAAGCTCAATGATTGGCATGGCATGGATGGTGAAAGTGGAACCCTCAAAATGCTAAGGACAAAGGATTGGCTCAAGCTCAAAAGCTCAAGACTCTTCATTTTATATTTTAGTGATCCAAGATCACATTGAGTCTTTAGGAAAAGCCAAGATCCAAGAGTAGAGACCATCAAGAGAACTGGAGCAGATCAAAAGAGGAGCTGTGGTTATGCCCCTCAGATCCAAGAGTTGATTAATTCAAAGATGGGCACAGGCACATACTTATTGGACAAGGAACATTTGCCTATTCATCCAGATTTTGAAGACAATCAGGTTGTCATGAACAAGGATGATCCATCATCAGCTCATGCTCAAGCATAGAAGGAGAAGGCAAGGAAGGAGAAAGCTGCCAAGATGCCAACTCAAGAGGAGGCATCTGAGTATTTCTTGAAAACCAAGCAGGAGCAGTTTAGTTACTTGATTGCATCTACACTGAGGATTGAGAAAGGACTGGCCACCCTCACTCAGAATCAGGAGAGCTTAGAGAGAATCATAGAACAAAAGTTCTATGACTTGGATGTCAAAGTAACAGAGATTCAGTCTGCAGTGGAGCAACTTCAAGATGACATGCAGGAGAGGAAAGGGAAGACTACAACTGATGCATTTACCAGAGTGCCACGAGCTCAAAGGTTAACTGCAGTGCCAGTTCCTGACACCAGAGCCACCACCTCAGCTCCAGCCACAACACCAGCCCAATCATCTCCAGCATTGTAACACCCTCGATGCGACTATAGCTCCCACGTGTCGAGGCATGACTTAGAGACATAATCGCATTGAAGGCATATGTCGCAAGTTAGGCAATCTTCACAAACATCCCATGTAATGTAATAATAAAAGGGGAGAACATAGTTGGCTTACACTCGCCACGTCAATCAAGTACATAAATAACATTACATCAACCAAAACACTCATGGCCCGACTACGGCGCCAAAATAAAAGAGAACCTAACATGCGACACGGTCCCAATCACCCCCAACTGGGCACCACTACTGATCATCGGGAAAGGAAACATAGTATCGTTGAGAGTCTTCGTCGAACTCCCACTTGAGCTCGTATGCGTCTCCTGGAGCGGAATCATCAGGCCCTGCATCTAGTGTAATAGTAATCTGTGAGCCACAGGGACTCAGCAATCTCACACCCTCGCGATCAAGACTATTTAAGCTTATAGGTAAGGCAAGGTAAAATATGAGTGGAGCTGCAGCAAGCGACTAGCAAGTATGGTGGCTAACCTATTCGCAAAGGAGAGCGAGAAGAGGAGGCAAAGCACGAGCGAGAAACTAGAGAACAACCTGCGCAAACATTACTCCAACACCGTGTCCACTTCCCGGACTCCGCCGAGAAGAGGCCATCACGGTAACACACTCTGTTGATTCATTTTAATTAATTAAGGTTCAAGTTATCTACAACCGGACATTAACAAATTCCCATCTGCCCATAACCGCGGGCACGGCTTTCGAAAGTTCAATCCCTGCAGGGGAGTCCCAACTTAGCCCATGACAAGCTCTCACGGTCAACGAAGGAATAGACCTCCTCCCAAGACGTTCCGATCAGCCTCGGTATCTCGGTAACTCAAGACACTTCGATAGGTTAAAACAAGACCAGCAACACCGCCCGAATGTGCCGACAAATCCCGATAGGAGCTGCACATATCTCTTTCTCAGGGCACACTCAGATGAGCGCTCCATACAACTAAAACCAAACCTCGAGTTTCCCCGAGGGGGCGCTACACAGGACTCTAGTTTGGACCAACACTCAGAGGAGCACTGGCCCGGGGGGTTTAAAATAAGATGACCCGCGGGCTTCGGAAACCCGAGGGAAAAAGAGGCTAGGTGGCAAAAGGTAAGACCAAGGTTGGGCATTGTTGGAAAAGCTTTAATCAAGGCGAACTATCAAGGGGTTCCCATTATAACCCAACCGCGTAAGGAACGCAAAATCCGGGAACATAACACCGATATGACGGAAACTAGGGCGGCAAGAGTGGAACAAAACACTAGGCGAGAGGCCGAGCCTTCCACCCTTTACCAAGTATATAGATGCATTAAGATAGCAAGATAATATAATGATATCCCAACAAGTAAATAAAAGATGTTCCAACAAGGAACGGCCTCCGATCTTCACCTACAACCAGCAACGCTATAAGAGGGGTTGAGCAAAGTGGTAACATAGCCAATCAACGGTTTGCTAGGACATGGTGGGTTAGAGGTTTGACATGGCAATTGGGAGGCTAACAAGCAAATGGTAGGCATCGTAGCATTGGCATAGCAAAAGAGCGAGCAAACTAGCATAGCAAAGATAGTAGTGATTTCGAGGGTATGATCATCTTGCCTGCACAGTTGTCAGAGTTGACTGGATCCTCAAAAGCAAACTCAACGGGCTCCTCGTTAGCGAAATCGTCTCCTGGCTCTAGCCAAACAAGACAAATAAGCAACAAGGACACAATCAACCACGTGCAAACTCAATCAACACGATGCAAAAATGATATGCTATGCGAGATGCGATGCGGGATGCAAAATGCAAGATATGACAGGAAATGCATGAACCTGGCCTCAACTTGGAAATCCAAGGGTGCCACTGGAAATATGGGATGAAATCGCTTGAAAACGATATAAAGAACGCCGGAATCGGAGTTACGGTTTGGAAATGGCAAGCGATTCAAATATGACACCGGTCTGCGATTTACAGCAAGTAGGCATCTAAATGCAATGAAATGAATATGCTACAGCACCCAAACATGACAACAAAATACATGGCAGGGATACACACAAGATGCTTAACAAAAGTCTAGCACTGAGCTACGGCCAAATCATCCATTAGGGGGTTCACACAAGCATGGAAAAAACGCAAATGGTAAAACAAATCTCAGACTTCGTGAAATTAACACTTTTCTGGAATTTCAGATCATATAGCCCTCTTCGGCGCAACAAAACAACATGCTACAGGACCTGCACATGACAAAGAAAGACATGGCATGGAGCTACTCAACAAGCTTAACAAAAGTTCCTTAGTGACCTTGAGCCAAAAGGGATCACAAAATATACTAACAAGCACACGAACATAGCAAAAACATAATCAGTTTTCATACTTAGTGAAAACTGGGACATGCTGAAATATAACTCACGAAGGCATGTTTACGAGCTCGATGCACTCACCATGGTGCAAGTCATGGAAATACAAGCATACATCCACTAAGAAGGCACAAAATACAAGCTAGACATGGCAAGAACAATGGCATAGCATGCACGGACCAACTACAACATCACCGGCAAAATCGCAAACAAGTTGACGATCTGCCCAGATTCGCAACGAAGCAAAAGCAGAGCTCTATTGAGTCAAGCTAGGGTACTCCATAATTGCAAACAAAGACATGGATGGATAGAGCACTACAAGATTAACAAAACTCCTTTACTGATCATCCTCAAAAGAGGCACGGATCACTAGGAAATAGCATGAATATATGGCATCATGAACTAAATAATCCCAGACTTAGTGAAAACTACTAAGTCCCTAAAAACAGATTTACCGGGTGCCTCACTTTGCAAGCTTGCACATGTCACCACACACATCCTAAAAATACATGGGTTGCACCTCTGGATAGATGACAAAATCCTTAACAAAACATCTATAGGACTCACGGGCATAGCATGCACACATTAATCATGGAAAAAATGACAAAAGTCTAAGATGAACTAGCAGATCTGACAATTAACTCATGAAGCCTCCTTCTAACAGCATTTCGGGCACCAAGATGAACTCTAATGAAAATGATGCAATGGAATGAAATGATGTACTCGTCGATACGAACATTTTGATATGCTATAGGTCCAAAACGGAGCTACGGATGCGGAGATACGGCAGGTCAAAGTAGGCATAAAAATTAGGATTCGGAGGGAAAAATCCAACCCTAAACCGATCCGGATCTGGATCTGCGCGCAACCCGAGGTTCGCCAGACTTCGAGCTCCTGTTCGCCGGAGTTCTTGCCGGAGTAGAGGAGGAGGCCGGCCGGGGAGAGGAAGGGGCCGAGGCGGCGCCGGTGGAGCGGGCCAGAACGGGGCGGTGGCGGCGCGGCCTTGCGGGCGCGGTGGCGGAGGCGGCTGGCGCCGGCCGGCATCGGGACGGCGTTGGGAAGAGGAGGCGGTGGCCTTCGGCGATGGAGGCGGCAGTGTGGTGGCCCGGCGACGAGGAAGGAGGCGGGGCTGGTGCGAGGCGGCGGCGATGCGGGCTGCGGGGGCCGGCCTCGGGCTCCCGGGCCGCGGCGGCGGCGGGGACAGGCGAGCGCCATGTGGCGGGCGGCGGTAGGCGGCGGCGGATCCGGACACGTCTGGCTCGGCGCGGACGTTGTCCGGCGGCGGTGGATATCTCTTTTTTTTAGGGTTTCGGGGGAGGAGACGATCCGAAAAACGGGGGGCCTATTTATAGGCATAAGTGGAGCTAGGAGAGTCCAAATGAGGTGCGGTTTTCGGCCACGCGATCGTGATCGAACGCTCTAGGACATGGAGTAGAGTTTGGTGGGTTTTGGGCCAAATTGAAAGGGTGTTGGGCTGCAACACACACGAGGCCTTTTCGGTCCCTCGGTTAACCGTTGGAGTACCAAACGAAGTCCAAATGGTACGAAACTTGACAGGCGGTCTACGGGTAGTAAACCAAGGCCGCTTGGCAAGTCTCGGTCCAGTCCGGAAATGTTTAATCCCCACACACGAAAGAAAGCTAGAATTGACCACCGGAGGAGAATGAAGCGCCGGAATGCAAAACGGACAACGGGGAAAATGCTCGAATGCATGAGATGAACACATATGCAACTGCAATGCACATGATGACATGATATGAGATGCATGACAACGAAAAACAACACATGGAGACAAAGACCCGAACCCGAGAAAATAAAATAACTTAACGCCGGAAACGGCAAGAGTTGGAGTACAAATAGGGAAAGTTACATCCGGGGTGTTACAACACTCCACCACTACGAAAAGATCTCGTCCCGAGATCTAGGACTGAAAGAACTCCGGGTACTCAGAACGGAGGTGATCCTCGCGTTCCCAGGTAGCCTCACGGTCAGAATGGTGTGACCACTTGACTTTGAGAAATTTGATTGACTTGTTGCGAGTCTTGCGTTCAGTCTCTTCAAGAATAGCAACTGGGTGCTCACGATAAGAGAGATATTCTTGGAGCTCAATGTCCTCGAAGTTAACGGTGCGATCAGGAGTCTTGAAGCACTTTCGAAGCTGAGAGACGTGGAACACGTCATGAACATTTGCAAAGTTTGAAGGAAGCTCGAGTTGATAGGCGAGGTCGCCTCTCTTGCTGACAATCTTGAAAGGTCCCACGCATCTGGGGGCAAGCTTCCCTTTGATACCGAAGCGACGAGTACCTTTCATAGGAGAGACACGGAGGTAAACATGATCTCCGATCTCGAAAGCCAAATCACGGTGCTTACTATCATAGTAGCTCTTCTGGCGGGATTGGGCTGCTTTGAGGTTATCACAAATGACTTTGCACATTTCTTCTGCCTCTGTGATTAAGTCATTACCCAAAAGCTGACGTTCACTAGTTTCAGACCAGTTGAGAGGGGTACGACACTTCCTGCCATACAAAATTTCAAAAGGGGCCTTGCCCGAACTTGCTTGAAAACTGTTGTTGTAGGAGAATTCAGCATAAGGAAGACAATCCTCCCACTTCATGCCGAAGGAGATCACACAAGCCCTGAGCATATCTTCAAGAATCTGGTTGACACGCTCGACTTGACCGCTTGTTTGAGGATGGAAAGCTGTGCTGAAGCGGATGTTAGTGCCCATGGCCTTCTGAAAAGAATCCCAAAACTTTGAGGTAAAGATGCTGCCACGGTCTGAAGAGATCACTTGAGGAATACCGTGCAGAGAGACAATTCGAGAGGTATAGAGTTCCACCAATTGAGCTGCAGTGATCGACTCTTTGATAGGCAGAAAGTGAGCCACTTTGGTGAGTTTGTCGATGACAACGAATATAGCATCGCCACGCTTGGACTTTGGAAACCCAGTCACGAAGTCCATCTCAATGTGGTCAAACTTCCATTTTGGAATGGCAAGAGGTTGGAGGAGACCTGCTGGCCTTTGGTGTTCTGCCTTCACTCTTCTGCAGACATCACACTCGTTCACGAATTGAGCGATCTCGCGCTTCATTTGAGTCCACCAATAAGCTTGCTTAAGGTCCTGATACATCTTCGTGCTCCTAGGGTGGATGGAGAGGAGAGAATTGTGAGCCTCGTTCATGATCACTTTACGGAGGTCACCTTTGGGAACAACAATACGATCCTCGAAGAAGAGAGTGTCCTTGTCATCAAGGCGGTAGCACTTGTACTTGGACTGACTCTTGGCAATCCCAATCTTCACCTTTTTCACCATAGCATCAAGAAGCTGGGCTTGGCGAATCTGGTCTTCTAAGGTAGGAGAGACTAGAAGGTTGGCGAGGAAACCTTGAGGAACAACTTGCAGATTAAGTTTGCGGAAAGCTTCACAAAGCTCGGGTTGATAAGGCTTGAGAATTAGACTGTTGCAGTAAGCCTTCCTGCTCAAAGCGTCAGCAATCACATTAGCCTTGCCTGGAGTGTACTCAATACTCGGATTATACTCTTGAGTCATTTCGACCCATCGAGTTTGCCTGAGGTTGAGATTAGGCTGAGTGAAGATGTACTTGAGACTCTTGTGATCAGTGAAAATGTCCACTTTTCTTCCCAATAGAAGATGCCTCCAAGTCAAAAGAGCATGCACAACTGCCGCCAACTCGAGATCATGAGTGGGGTAGTTCTTCTCATTAGGCTTCAACTGGCGAGATGTATAAGCAACAACTTTCTTCTCTTGCATCAATACTGCGCCAAGACCTTGGAGAGAGGCATCACAAAAGACCTCGTACGGCTTGGATTCATCAGGCGGAGTCAGAACTGGAGCAGTGATCAACTTCTCTTTCAAAGTGTTGAAAGCGATATCACACTCCGGAGACCAAACGTACTTGACATGCTTCTGAAGAAGATTAGAGAGAGGCTTTGCGATCTTAGAAAAGTTTTCAACGAATCTTCGGCAATAGCTTGCGAGACCGAGAAAACTGCGGAGTTGCTTCACATTCTGAGGAGGTTCCCAATTCACAATTGCAGACACGTTCTCAGGATTCACGGCAATGCCCTTGGCAGAGATGATATGACCAAGATAAAGAACCTCATCAAGCCAAAATTCGCACTTGGAGAACTTGGCGTAGAACTGATGTTCTCTGAGCTTATCAAGAACCAAACGCAAGTGCTTGGCATGATCTTCCTTGTTCTTCGAGAAAACCAGAATGTCGTCGAGATAGACCAAAACGAAGTCATTGGTGTAGGCGTTGAAGATGAATTTCATCATGCGAGAGAACATCGGAGGAGCGTTGGCGAGGCCAAAAGACATGACAGTGTACTCATATGAACCAAAGCTTGTTCTGAATGCTGTCTTGGGAATATCTTCTTCACGAATGCGAATTTGGTGATAACCCATACGGAGATCAAGCTTGGAGAATACTTGAGCACCTTTGAGTTGTTCAAACAGCTCATTGATGTTGGGAAGTGGGTATTTGTTCTTGACAGTCTTCTTGTTCACTGGACGGTAATCAACACAAAGTCGGTCCGTTCCATCCTTCTTCTTCACAAAAAGAACACCACAACCCCACGAAGAAGAACTAGGCCGGATGAGACCCATTTTCTCTTGCATATTGAGTTGCTTCTTCAGCTCCTTCAACTCTTCAGGTTCGAGCTTGTAAGGACGTTTGCACACAGGTTCTGTACCAGGCTCAAGATCAATAACGAATTCGACTGGCCGGTGCGGAGGCATTCCTGGAAGCTCTTCTGGAAAGACGTCTTGATATTCGCAAACAACTGGAATTTGAGAGATGGCATCCAATTCACCCTTCTCATTGAGGGAAAACAGACGGATATTATTATCCCGAGCGGCAAAGACAATTACATCCTCAGACGAATGAGTCAATTGAATCTGCCTGGCTGCACAATCAAGCTGAGCCTTGTGCTTAGAAAGCCAATCCATTCCGAGAATAAGATCAATATCCGAGTTACCGAGAACAATTGGGGAAGAAAGGAACTTGTAGTCACCCAATGTGATAGTAACCTCAGGGACGCAGGTGTTAGCTGTCATCTGCTTGCCCGGTGACACAATTTGCAAGGAACTTTGCATATACTGATAATCACACTCATACTTTGATGCAAAAGGTTTGGAAATGAAGCAATGCGATGCACCCGTGTCAAAAAGAACTTTTGCAGGAATATCATTAACAGGAAGGTTACCCATGATCACATCTGACGAGTCCTCTACCTGAGCTGCATTCACCATATTGACCTTGGCGAACTTGGGGTTATGCTTGACCACAGCTGTACTTGCCGATCTCACAGGAGGAGGAGGAGGAAGATGCCTCTGGTTGAGACACTTGTTGGCATAGTGACCCTTCTGTTGGCACTTGTTGCACGTGACCTCTGAAAGCGGATGGTGATACGGAGCACTCGATCTTGGAGGTTGAGACGAAGTCTTGTTCTGAAAGCCAGGGTTGGGTGGGTGGGAAGAACCACTGCCACCTTTGCTCTTCTGCTGAAACGGCTGACGGAACGGAGGAGGAGGAAGCCAAAACTTCTGCTGCTTGGCCACTTGAGTAGAGGAAGAAGGAGTAGCATCTCTGACTCGCTTCTTGGAAGCATCACACCTCAACTGAGCAGCCTCTTGCTTCAGTGCCGTGTTGTAGAACTCATCGTATCTCAAGGGCTCAAAGAGGACAAGAGCGAGCTGAATTTCTTCTCTGAGACCACCCCTGAACTGATATATCATGCTCTTCTCATCAGGGACGTCCTGCTTGGCAAAGCGGGCAAGCTTCTGGAACAACTTGTTGTAGTCATAGACAGATAAAGAGCCTTGCTTCAGATTGCGGAATTCCTCACGCTTGCTTTCAACCACGCTCTGCGGAATATGATGAGCTCAGAAATCTCGACGAAAATCATCCCAAGTGATAACACGTCCACCTCTGGAGTCCTTGTACTGCTGGAACCATTCTGCAGCTTGATCTTTGAGTTGGAAGGAAGCGAACTTGACAAAGTCCTCATGCCTGACGTTACTGCACTCAAAATGCTTACACAGATCCACAAGCCAATCGTCAGCATCGGTTGCCTCAACACAATTGCTGAAAGTCTTTGGCCCGTTAGCAAGGAACTGGTTGAGTGTAGCAAAGTGACTCTAGTTGCTGCCTTGATTCCCTTGACTGCCTTGATTGCGCTCTTGAAGAATTTGCATGATCAGCTGTGTGTTTGCATTGGTTGCGTCCATCACAGCTTGCCATGCCCTGGAGGAGGTGGAGGTGGTGGCGGATCAGGATTCGGAGTCGTGCGCGTTGAAGGAGCCATCCTGAAGAGGTTGACCACCATTAGCACGTTGACAGATAAATATTGAAGCTGAATCCAACGGAATGAAAATTGCAACATATAGTCTTCGCATCCGAACAAAATGAATGAATGCATTCCTCTTGAAATGGTCACATATCCATAAATTGAGAAGCCACGTAGAATTAAGGTAGAGAAATAAACCAACAAGTTACGGATCAAGAACGAATAATCGGTAAGAAATCCCAATCTCAAACCAATATCCGTGGAAGAAGAACTAGAGCTACTAGAATTCCCACCTATGAAACTCCCGAACCTTTCCGGTTATGCAATCAGGTGTTGGGGATACAGGGGAAGCATAATATCTCACCCAAACTAGCAAATCCTACATCCAGCTGTATCCATACTTCAACACATAACCAAGAAACCTTCGGAAACCATCTACCTCAACCTTCGAAAAGCATCCGTTATACAAGTTATGGCTATACTCCCGAACTCCCGCCCCAGTACTGGGTGGCGTCGAGGTTATCTCACCAACGAACTGCATAAAAGAGATTTTCGATGTCGGCGTACTAGACTCAGGTATTCCAGAATTGCAACGATAAAATTATGATGACAACACCTCAAAGCTCAACTCCCCGGGACACTTCCACTAAACCCCTGACAGGAGGCACCAAGTCAATGTTCTCATCATAAAACCATCAAAAACGATTCCAAGATACCCGCGTGATCCTAAATTTTTTTAGTGAAATTTGAGAAGAGAAGAGTCAAAACTCTACGTTAGGATGCCTTACCAGAGCGATGAGGAGACTGGGAAGTAAAAAGAATTCCTAATCTCTCCGATATATAATTCCTAAATGACCCAAAACATTTTTCTAGACACAACTCCGCCGCTAAAAACGATCAAGCAATGGGGCTCCTAAGGTCGGGGAAGGCTCTGATACCAACTTGTAACACCCTCGATGCGACTATAGCTCCCATGTGTCGAGGCACGACTTAGAGACATAATCGCATTGAAGGCATATGTCGCAAGTTAGGCAATCTTCACAAACATCCCATGTAATGTAATAATAAAAGGGAAGAACATAGTTGGCTTACACTCGCCACGTCAATCAAGTACATAAATAACATTACATCAACCAAAACACTCATGGCCCGACTACGGCGCCAAAATAAAAGAGAACCCAACATGCGACACGGTCCCAATCACCCCCAACTGGGCACCACTACTGATCATCGGGAAAGGAAACATAGTATCGTTGAGAGTCTTCGTCGAACTCCCACTTGAGCTCGTATGCGTCTCCTGGAGCGGAATCATCATGCCCTGCATCTGGTGTAATAGTAATCTGTGAGCCACAGGGACTCAGCAATCTCGCACCCTCGCGATCAAGACTATTTAAGCTTATAGGTAAGGCAAGGTAAAATATGAGTGGAGCTGCAGCAAGCGACTAGCAAGTATGGTGGCTAACCTATTCGCAAAGGAGAGCGAGAAGAGGAGGCAAAGCACGAGCGAGAAACTAGAGAACAACCTGCGCAAACATTACTCCAACACCGTGTCCACTTCCCGGACTCCGCCGAGAAGAGGCCATCACGGTAACACACTCTGTTGATTCATTTTAATTAATTAAGGTTCAAGTTATCTACAACCGGACATTAACAAATTCCCATCTGCCCATAACCGCGGGCACGGCTTTCGAAAGTTCAATCCCTGCAGGGGAGTCCCAACTTAGCCCATGACAAGCTCTCACGGTCAACGAAGGAATAGACCTCCTCCCAAGACGTTCCGATCAGCCTCGGTATCTCGGTAACTCAAGACACTTCGATAGGTTAAAACAAGACCAGCAACACCGCCCGAATGTGCCGACAAATCCCGATAGGAGCTGCACATATCTCTTTCTCAGGGCACACTCAGATGAGCGCTCCATACAACTAAAACCAAACCTCGAGTTTCCCCGAGGGGGCGCTACACAGGACTCTAGTTTGGACCAACACTCAGAGGAGCACTGGCCCGGGGGGTTTAAAATAAGATGACCCGCGGGCTTCGGAAACCCGAGGGAAAAAGAGGCTAGGTGGCAAAAGGTAAGACCAAGGTTGGGCATTGTTGGAAAAGCTTTAATCAAGGCGAACTATCAAGGGGTTCCCATTATAACCCAACCGCGTAAGGAACGCAAAATCCGGGAACATAACACCGATATGACGGAAACTAGGGCGGCAAGAGTGGAACAAAACACTAGGCGAGAGGCCGAGCCTTCCACCCTTTACCAAGTATATAGATGCATTAAGATAGCAAGATAATATAATGATATCCCAACAAGTAAATAAAAGATGTTCCAACAAGGAACGGCCTCCGATCTTCACCTGCAACCAGCAACGCTATAAGAGGGGTTGAGCAAAGTGGTAACATAGCCAATCAACGGTTTGCTAGGACATGGTGGGTTAGAGGTTTGACATGGCAATTGGGAGGCTGACAAGCAAAAGGTAGGCATCGTAGCATTGGCATAGCAAAAGAGCGAGCAAACTAGCATAGCAAAGATAGTAGTGATTTCGAGGGTATGATCATCTTGCCTGCACAGTTGTCAGAGTTGACTGGATCCTCAAAAGCAAACTCAACGGGCTCCTCGTTAGCGAAATCGTCTCCCGGCTCTACCCAAACAAGACAAATAAGCAACAAGGACACAATCAACCACGTGCAAACTCAATCAACACGATGCAAAAATGATATGCTATGCGGGATGCGATGCGGGATGCAAAATGCAAGATATGATAGGAAATGCATGAACCTGGCCTCAACTTGGAAATCCAAGGGTGCCACTGGAAATATGGGATGAAATCGCTTGAAAACGATATAAAGAACGCCGGAATCGGAGTTACGGTTTGGAAATGGCAAGCGATTCAAATATGACACCGGTCTGCGATTTACAGCAAGTAGGCATCTAAATGCAATGAAATGAATATGCTACAGCACCCAAACATGACAACAAAATACATGGCAGGGATACACACAAGATGCTTAACAAAAGTCTAGCACTGAGCTACGGCCAAATCATCCATTAGGGGGTTCACACAAGCATGGAAAAAACGCAAATGGTAAAATAGATCTCAGACTTCGTGAAATTAACACTTTTCTGGAATTTCAGATCATATAGCCCTCTTCGGCGCAACAAAACAACATGCTACAGGACCTGCACATGACAAAGAAAGACATGGCATGGAGCTACTCAACAAGCTTAACAAAAGTTCCTTAGTGACCTTGAGCCAAAAGGGATCACAAAATATACTAACAAGCACACGAACATAGCAAAAACATAATCAGTTTTCATACTTAGTGAAAACTGGGACATGCTGAAATATAACTCACGAAGGCATGTTTACGAGCTCGATGCACTCACCACGGTGCAAGTCATGGCAATACAAGCATACATCCACTAAGAAGGCACAAAATACAAGCTAGACATGGCAAGAACAATGGCATAGCATGCACGGACCAACTACAACATCACCGGCAAAATCGCAAACAAGTTGACGATCTGCCCAGATTCGCAACGAAGCAAAAGCAGAGCTCTATTGACTCAAGCTAGGGTACTCCATAATTGAAAACAAAGACATGGATGGATAGAGAACTACAAGATTAACAAAACTCCTTTACTGATCATCCTCAAAAGAGGCAGGGATCACTAGGAAATAGCATGAATATATGGCATCATCAACTAAATAATCCCAGACTTAGTGAAAACTACTAAGTCCCTGAAAACAGATTTACTGGGTGCCTCACTTTGCAAGCTTGCACATGTCACCACACACATCCTAAAAATACATGGGTTGCACCTCTGGATAGATGACAAAATCCTTAACAAAACATCTATAGGACTCACGGGCATAGCATGCACACATTAATCATGGAAAAAATGACAAAAGTCTAAGATGAACTAGCAGATCTGACAATTAACTCATGAAGCCTCCTTCTAACAGCATTTAGGGCATCAAGATGAACTCTAATGAAAATTATGCAATGGAATGAAATGATGTACTCGTCGATACGAACATTTTGATATGCTATATGTCCAAAACGGAGCTACAGATGCGGAGATACGGCATGTCAAAGTAGGCATAAAAATTAGGGTTCGGAGGGAAAAAGTCAACCCTAAACCGATCCGGATCTGGATCTGCGTGCAACCCGAGGTTCGCCGGACTTCGAGCTCCTGTTCGCTGGAGTTCTTGCTGGAGTAGAGGAGGAGGCCGGCCGGGGAGAGGAAATGGCCGGGGCGGCGCTGGTGGAGCGGGCCGGAACGGGGCGGTGGCGGCGCGGCCTTGCCGGCGCGGTGGCCGAGGCGGCTGGCGCCGGCCGGCATCGGGACGGCGTCAGGAAGAGGAGGCGGTGGCAGGCGGCGATGGAGGCGGCGGTGCGGTGGCCCGGCGACGAGGAAGGAGGCGGGGCTGGTGCGAGGCGGCGGCGGGCTTTGATGCGGGCCACGGGGGCCGGCTTTGGGCTCCCGGGCTGCGGCGGCGGCGGGGACAGGCGAGCGCCATGTGGCGGGCGGCGGTAGGCGGCGGCGGATCCGGACACGTCCGGCTCGGCGCGGACGTTATCCGGCGGCAGCGGATATCTCTTTTTTTAGGGTTTCGGGGGAGGAGACGATCCGAAAAATGGGGGGCCTATTTATAGGCATAAGTGGAGTTAGGAGAGTCCAAACGAGGTGCGGTTTTCGGCCACGCGATCGTGATCGAACGCTCTAGGACATGGAGCAGAGTTTGGTGGGTTTTGGGCCAAATTGAAGGGGTGTTGGGCTGCAACACACACGAGGCCTTTTCGGTCCCTCGGTTAACCGTTGGAGTACCAAACGAAGTCCAAATGGTACGAAACTTGACAGGTGGTCTACCAGTAGTAAACCAATGCTGCTTGGCAAGTCTCGGTCCAATCCGGAAATGTTTAATCCCCACACACGAAAGAAAGCTAGAATTGACCACCGGAGGAGAACGAAGCGCCGGAATGCAAAACGGACAATGGGGAAAATGCTCGAATGCATGAGATGAACACGTATGCAACTGCAATGCACATGATGACATGATATGAGATGCATGACAATGAAAAACAACACACGGAGACAAAGACCCGAACCCGAGAAAATAAAATAACTTAACGCCGGAAACGGCAAGAGTTGGAGTACAAATAGGGAAAGTTACAACCGGGGTGTTACAAGCATCTACCTCAGCTCCAGCTCCAACCACGTCTACAGAAGCCTTCGTCCTTGGAGTGATCCAGACTCCACGACCACCAGAAGATCAAGCCTGAGAGTCGATCTAGCCCTATGCATTTTCTAGGAACTTTTTGGTAACTTGTTGCCAAAGGGGGAGAAAAATGTATAGATCATAGGCTTCGAGAGAGAGAGTGTTGCTTTTATTCTCTCTTGCTTTATTTGGTGGTTTTTCAAACTTTGTTTGCTTTTGGTTGAGATACTACGATATGCTTGTGAGACATTGATGATCATGTGTTTGATCATAAGTACACTTATGCATGCTTGATATTATCCTATCTATCTTATGTGATCATTCACTTTTCTTGGTGATGAGTGCATGTATTCAATTCTTATCATTTTGAGCGCTCCACCAAGATGTATGTGACATGGAAGAGTAACCCATGATTCTAACTCATTGTGCATTTGCAGTCCAAAGCAAATTTTAAAATATGCACAAATTTAGGGGGAGCTCTTACTTATCACATACTTCTCAAAGCGACGATATATTTCATTCTTATCATTTGTCGAAGCTTTGATCTATACGTTGTCATCAATTACCAAAAAGGGGGAGATTGAAAGTGCAACTATCCCTAGGTGGTTTTGGTAATTCATAACAACATATAGCTCATTGAGCTAATGCTATTCCAAGATGATTATTTCAGGAAAGCTCAATGATTGGCATGGCATGGATGGTGAAAGTGGAACCCTCAAAATGCTAAGGACAAAGGATTGGCTCAAGCTCAAAAGCTCAAGACTCTTCATTTTATATTTTAGTGACCCAAGATCACATTGAGTCTTTAGGAAAAGCCAATACTATCAAGGAGGGATGAGGTGTTGCTTAATGAGCCTCTTGCTTTATGTGCTTAATGATATGCTCCAAAACCCTCATATACTTTCCCATATCCATATTTGACCTAAACCCAAAGCCAAACTCGGCCCTACCGATTCTTTCAACCCGGCGCCACCGAGTTTCACTTGTCATAGCCACTGTCAAACCCTAAGCAAATCGGTTCTACCGATAGGGATCTCGGTCTCACCGAGATGGGATTGCAATTTCTCTGTTTCCTTTTCGTAACTTTTTGGTCTCACTGAAAGAGCGGATCGGTCCCACCGAGATTGCAATGTAAACTCACTGTTTCCTTTTCGTAACATTTCATGTCACCGAGAAGAGCGAATCGGTCCCACCGAGTTTACCTGACCAAATCGGTCTCACCGAATTTGTGTAATCGGTCTCACCGAGATTATGTTATGCCCTAACCCTAACCATATCGGTCCTACCGAGTTGCATGTCAGTCCCACCGAAAATCTCTAAAGGTCACTAGGTTTACTAAATTGGTCCGACCGAGTTTGTTGATTCGGTCCCACCGAGATTGGTAAATTGTGTGTAACGGTTTGATTTTGTGTGGAGGCTATATATACCCCTCCACCTCCTCTTCACTCGTGGAGAGAGCCATCAAAACACATCTACACTTCCAACTCATATGTTCTGAGAGAGAACCACCTACTCATGTGTTGAGGCCAAGATATTCCATTCCTACCATATGAATCTTGATATCTAGCCTTCCCCAAGTTGCTTTCCACTCAAATCTTCTTTCCACCAAATCCAAATCCCGTGAGAGAGAGAGTTGAGTGTTGGGGAGACTATCATTTGAAGCACAAGAGCAAGGAGTTCATCATCAACACACCATTTCTTACTTCTTGGAGAGTGGTTTCTCCTAGATTGGCTAGGTGTCACTTGGGAGCCTCCGACAAGATTGTGGAGTTGAACCAAGGAGTTTGTAAGGGCAAGGAGATCTCCTACTTCGTGAAGATCTACCGCTAGTGAGGCAAGTCCTTCGTGGGCGATGGCCATGGTGGGATAGACAAGGTTGCTTCTTCGTGGACCCTTCATGGGTGGAGCCCTCCGTGGACTCGCGCAACCGTTACCCTTCGTGGGTTGAAGTCTCCATCAACATGGATGTAGGATTGCACCACCTATCTGAACCACGCCAAAACATATGTGTCTCCAATTGCGTTTGAATTCTCCAAACCCTTTCCTTTACATTCTTGCAAGTTGCATGCTTTACTTTCCGCTGCCTATATACTCTTTGCATGCTTGCTTGAATTGTGTGATGATTGCTTGACTTGTCCTAAAAGTAGCTAAAATCTGCCAAACTATAAAATTGGGAAAAGGTTAAGTTTTTATTGATCAAGTAGTCTAATCACCCCCCTCTAGACATACTTTCGATCCTACACCCTGCGGCCGTAGTTCCAAAGGCCCATGGCTGCGGCCGGCCGGCGAGTTCGAGGACGGGGAGTGGCTAGCGTTTCTAGGGTGTCGGCTTTCGAGGGGGCAGAGAGGGGCCAGAGTGGGAAGTGAGGACGACGGCCGGTCCACGGGTCCCATTTAATAAGGACGGCGACCTTCCACTGGGCCGATGACAGGTGGGGCCGGCCGCCCATGCGCATTGATGTTGGCGGGTGGGAGGTAGGTGGCCGCCCCGCCACGCGGCCAGACGCGGATGAGCGGCGCGTCCGTTTGGTGTCTGCGGCGACCCAAACCCGGCACAAGTTTGCGCTCGAAATGGGTCGGCCCGGACACAAAACAGACCAGATGGGTGCGGGCCGTCGCGCGCTGGGCCGTCTCATTTG
Source organism: Triticum aestivum (assembly GCF_018294505.1). NCBI lineage: Eukaryota > Viridiplantae > Streptophyta > Magnoliopsida > Poales > Poaceae > Triticum > Triticum aestivum. The sequence continues at coordinate 45,979,548 of NC_057812.1, forward strand.
TCCATTTTACCCCAAATGGACGGGGGCGGATAGGATAGGGTCGCGCGGTGGAGTTGGCCTAACCCCACTAACCCACTGACAATGGCCCCACCGGACCTAATCTTTCCCTACTAATAAAGCACGCATCGCTTCTGGTCATCCATCATTAAAAGTGCCCTTGAAGTTGGTAATAATTACCCACCAATGCCACCCGTAAGTGGCAAAAACGATTCGTTTTTAATTTCTAATATCGCTCCAGGGTTCTGTTATTAAATGTGGATATGATATAATAGCACCAATGCATGAGCAGCGCGATGGCTGAGGCAACGATGCTCCACACAGGAGACCAGGGTTCGATCCCTGGTTCTCATGCTTTTTCTCTTTCTTTTTACCAAGCGCAGTAATGAGCCAGCCCATGTGCGGGTCGTGGCGCCCCCTGTTTTCTATATCTTTTTTTATTTCTATTTTGTTTTTTCCCTAAAAATAAATTTCGGATTGATGGCGCCCCCTATTTTTTATTTCTTTTTACTTTTTTATTTCTGTTTTGGTTTTTTATCTCAAAATTAATTTCGGATTTCCAAAATATCAAATAATTGCGAGTTCTGAAAAAAAGTAGGAAAATGGTAAACTGTTTGTGAATTTAAAAAATATTCTAAAAATCAAAAAATGTTCATGACTTAAAAAATTGCTCACAAATTATAAACAAATCACGATTTCTAATGATTTCATGAAATAAAAAATGTTCATGATTTTTTAAATGAGCCAATATTCAAAGCATATTCAGGAATTTAAAAATCATGTCCATCAGCTTTTAGAAAATGTTCACAAAAATTAAAACACATCCGTAAATAATGAACAAAACTAATTGTAGGTTCCATAAAGGTTTTATTAGGAGATCTATATAGCTCGTTTTATGATTTTATTTAGTCCTTCGCGTTGGGTAAAAAAGGGTTTCCGTGTTTTGTACAACACTGAACCCAACAAAATTGACATAACTTTCTAAGGGTTTGTTTTTGTAAGCTATATTAAAATGACTAAATGTCTATTTTGCTTCCATACACAGTTATGCTTATTTTCATATCACAATAGTGGTTATGGTAAACACCGCTACGCTAAGTCCAGACGAGACACTTTATTTATTAGTATAGCTCAGGCAGGGTCCGTCAATGCAGTTTGCTCAGCCACAAAATATTTTGTTGTGACGCCTTAAAAAATCAAGTCTTGATGAGCATCATATTGTTCTTTTTTGAAATTACATTTTAAAAGTGTCTTATCGCATCATGACATGATTTGTATATACTTTGTGAATTTGATTCATACTTTTTTATATCTACCACACATGTATAACTTGATAGTTTTTTTTCCGTTGCAAGGCACGGGCATTTCCAAAAATGTTCGCTAAATCAAAAAAAGTTCGTCAAATTCAATAACTATTCCACCCAATTTCTAAATATTTTCATCGATTATAGAATGTTTGCCAGTTCAGGAAAATTGCTTAAAAATGTTCACAATTTCTAAAAAATGTTTGTAAATAGCAAAAAATATTCATAAATTGAAAAAATGTTCTTGATTGTAGAAAATGTTCAGAAATTTGTAATAGTATGTTGTTTGCGATTTCAAATATGTGCATGAGTTTAACAAATTGTTCATAATTTCAAAATGTTCATGATTTCGAGAAATTGAGAGAGATATTGTATCTCGGTGATGCAACGAAATGTGATCATGACCATTTGAAATTATGAATTTTTTTCTCCCGTTGCAACGCACGGGCCCTTTTGCTAGTTAATCTAAACTATATAAATCTAATTAACTCTAGTCTATGACATGGGGCCCCACCTGGCAGCTTTGACCAATCAACAATCAACATGGATCCTTCCCCTCTGATTCATCTATCCAAAAACTACCAAACGCCAGGAAAACATTCCTAGATGTTTTCCCGCTTCTTGTCTAACACGTAGCACTGCGTTAGGTCACCTCTAGCACATCGTATTGCCATGTCATGCTTTGTGATGTTGTTGTTACTTATCGTGTTCCCCCTACATTACTTCTTTTCCGGTAGACCCCAAGACTGATGTTGATCCGGTGATCGACTGCTTCACCGTCGAGGGTATTTATCTGTCTGAAGAGCTACCACGCAAGCAAACCCCCCTCATCATTCCTATATCGCCCATTCCATTCTCTCTCGCACTTGTATTAGATTTTGCTACTGTAATTGATTGCTCCTATTTTGATGCATAGCCCTGCTTTCGTAACCTGCTATTGTTACCTACCTGTTTATGCTATATGCGAAGTATAGGTTGGTTAGTGATCCATCATTGACCCCTCACCTTGTCCCTGTTGCCCCTGCTGGATTACTAGATGACTCCAACAACGTGATCGACGTCCAGAACCCGACACATCACCTCACACCCCTTAGTTGTACGACTCTGCAGAGTTACTATCGAGTGTTGAGGGTGAAACCTCGTATAGCACTTCTGGTGATATCTCTGTTGTAACGGCATATTTCTTCCCTATGTTGTTTTGGTGATTGATGAGAATGCATTTGCGGACTAATCCTGTGCATTGAGCATTTCAGATATCTCATGTCTAGGCATAAGACGATTCAGTGCCCCTCGGAGCCTATCGAAGACGGCGTTTCTCTATGTTTCTTTTCGGTGGATTTGAGTTGTAGGAAAGCCGTACTATTAAGAGGGGGTCCGCTTCGGAAAGGTTAGGGTGGAATCAACACGTGCACATATGTTCCTTTGCACCACCTTTCCTTCGCTTCATTGGAGCACCGGTCGTTTTCCCTTGTCTTTGCAAAGATGAAGGCCTCCAAGTGCTACTGTTCTGTGGCGTGCGGTAGTACTGCTCAGGGGAGTAGTAGTACCGCAGTGACCCACGGTAGTACTGAAGGAAATATGCCCTAGAGGAAATAATAAAGTTGTTATTTTATATTTCCTTATATCATGATAAATGTTTATTATTCATGCTAGAATTGTATTAACCGGAAACTTGATACATGTGTGGATACATAGACAAAACACCGTGTCCCTAGTAAGCCTCTACTAGACTAGCTCATTAATCAAAGATGGTTAAGTTTCCTAACCATAGACATGTGTTGTCATTTGATGAATGGGATCACATCATTAGGAGAATGGTGTGATGGACAAGACCCATCCGTTAGCTTAGCATAATGATCGTTCAGTTTATTGCTATTGCTTTCTTCATGCCAAATACATATTCCTTCGACTATGAGATTATGCAACTCCCGGATACCGGAGGAATGCCTTGTGTGCTATTTATACGTCTCCAACATATCTATAATTTTTTATTGCTCCATGCTATATTATCTACTGTTTTGGACCATATTGGGCTTTATTTTCCACTTTTATATTACTTTTGGGACTAACCTATTAACTGGAGGCCCAGCCCAGAATTGCTGTTTTTTTCCCTATTTCAGTGTTTCAAAGAAACGAAATATCAAACGGAGTCCAAACAGAATGAAACCTTCGGGAGCGTGATTTTCTCACCGAACATGATCCAGGAGACTTGGACCCGCCGTGAAGAAAGAAAGGAGGCGGCCACGAGGGTGGAGGGCACCCCCAGGCGCGCCCTCCACCCTCGTGGGCCCCACGAAGCTTCACCGACGTACTCCTTCCTCCTATATATACCTACGTACCCCAAACGATCAGATACGGAGCCAAAAACCTAATTCCACCGCCGCAACCTTCTGTACCCACGAGATACCATCTTGGGGCCTATTCCGGAGCTCCGCCAGAAGGGGAATCTACATCATCACCATAGCCTCTTCGATGAAGTGTGAGTAGTTTACCTCAGACCTTCGGGTCCATAGTTAGTAGCTAGATGGCTTGTTCTCTCTTTTTGGATCTCAATACAATGTTCTCCCCCTCTCTCGTGGAGATCTATTTGATGTAATCTTCTTTTTGCGGTGTGTTTGTTGAGACCGATGAATTGTGGGTTTATGATCAAGATTATCTATGAACAATATTTGAATCTTCTCTGAATACTTTTATGTATGATTAGTTATCTTTGAAAGTCTCTTCGAATTATCAGTTTGGTTTGGGCTACTAGATTGGTTTTTCTTGCAATGTGAGAAGTGCTTAGCTTTGGGTTCAATCTTGCGGTGTCCTTACCCAGTGATAGTAGGAGCAGCAAGGCACGTATTGTATTGTTGCCATCGAGGATAACAAGATGGGTTTTTTATCATATTGCATGAATTTATCCCTCTACATCATGTCATCTTGCTTAAGGCGTTACTCTGTTTTCTTGAACTTAATACTCTAGATGCATGTTGGATAGCGGTCGATGAGTGGAGTAATAGTAGTAGATGCAGGCAGGAGTCGGTCTACTTGTCTCGGACGTGATGCCTATATACATGATCATACCTACATATTCTCATAACTATGCTCAATTCTGTCAATTGCTCAACAGTAATTTGTTCACCCACCGTAGAATACTTATGCTCTTGAGAGAAGCCACTAGTGAAATCTATGGCCCCCAGGTCTATTCTCATCATATCAATCTTCCATCACTTTATTATTGCTTTGCTTTTTTACTTTACCTTTTATTTTACTTTGCATCTCTATATAAAAAGTAACAAAAATATCATCTATTATCTCTATCAGATCTCACTCTCGTAAGTGACCGTGAAGGGACTGACAACCCCTAATCGTGTTGATTGCGTTGAGCTATTTGTTTTGTGTAGGTACGAGAGACTCGCACGTAGCCTCCTACTGGATTGATACCTTGGTTCTCAAAAACTGAGGGAAATACTTACTCTACTCTGCTGCATCACCCTTTCCTTTTCAAGGAGATCCAACGCAGTGCTCAAGAGGTAGCAGGAAGATTTCTGGCGCCGTTGCCGGGGAGGCTTACGCAAAAGTCAAGTCAAGATTTGGACTCCAGACAACGAGCCATTTCTGGCGCCGTTGCCGGGGAGTCTATGCAAAAGTCAATATACCAAGTACCTATCACAATCCATTATCTCTCGCATTACATTATTTGCCATTTGCCTCTCGTTTTCCTCTCCCCCACTTCACCCTTGCCGTTTTATTCGCCCTCTCTTTTTCGTTTGCCTTTTGTTTGCTCGTGTGTTGGATTGCTTGTTTGTCGCGATGGCTCAAGATGCCGGGGTACTGATCCACGGGCACCTATGGGACCGGCGGACCGGGTCCCTTTCGGTTCGGCGGGGGCGGAGATCGTGCAAAGAGCAAATCGAGGCGATACACGCGAGCGATTTACCCAGGTTCGGGCCGCACGGATGCGTAAAACCCTACTCCTGCTTTGTGGTTTGTATTGATTTCTTGCTCGGGAGCGCGGAGTGCTACAGTACACTTCAGCAGCTAGCAAGACCGAGCGTGAGTGTTCGAACTAGCTAACCCCCCTCTACGTTGCACACGGGCCTCCTTTTATATGCTCAAGGGGTTCCCGACAGGTGGCAACGGAGGTAAAGGGCAAAAATGGAAAGGTGCTGTGGTAGGCACAGCTACCTGCTATAGTGTATCATACCTAACCCTGACGGCAGGGGACAAGGGCCTTAAATGCCCGTCTGTGTCGCCTAAACAGTGCGAAAAGGGACCGCCAGGGACGCCACCGTTCGCCACGATGGCGATCTTGTCAGCGCCGCTTGCCACCGCACGCCGCTGGCTGCACAGCCTCCCGCCACGTACACCTGGAAGGGTCCCAGAGCGACACGTTGGTGGATGTGCTGGAGCGCGGGCCCAGGGAGGTGGCCTGTCGCGGCAAGCGCCTTGCCGCTGCCGTTGTCTTGTCGCGCCTGGGAGCTTGTCGCTCACCGGACCTTGCCGGGGCGCGTGGTGCGCCGCGACAAGTTCCTTGCAATGCCTTGGGTGGCCTTCCCGGCAAGCTCCTCTTGCCGGGGTCTTGGGATGCTTTTGCTAGCCTTCCCGGCAAGCTCCTCTTGCCGGGGTCTTGTCTTCTTGGCTTGGACACTTTGTTCTTGAATGGCTCCAAAGGAACCACGGAGGATCTTGGCGGTCACCCGGCAAGCCTTGCCGCGGGATGCTGCGACTGCCCGTGCACAAGTTCGGGATACTAGGGTACCCCTACTCTAGTACACCGACAGGAGCCCCCGGGCCTGGGCCATACACGGTGCCGAGCGCTGTTGGGCCAGGCCCAAAATAGGGCACGGGCACGCGCGGCCTAGGTTACGCCGTATCTTACTCCGTATCCACCGCGCCCTCCCCGAACGGCACGCGTCGAATGCGGCGTCGTGGGAGAGATCGCGGGGGTTTCTTTATTCGGAAATGCGGAACGTCCACCCCCTCCCCCTTTATAAGCAGAGGAAACGGGGGCAGTTCGCACATTCGCCCGTTGCTGTTTCCAATCTCAGGAACCTCCGCCGCTCCCTCGCCTTCCCAGAGCAGAGAGAGAGAGAGCAGCGCCCCGCCCCCCATCGCCGCCAGCATCACCAACGCCGTCGACCTCCTCCACTGCTTCCGCCATGGCTCCAAAAGCCGACAAGGGGAAGGCCGTGAAGTCGACCGAGGCGCAGCGGCTCGCGGCGCTGCGGAAGGAGCGGGCAGTTTTCCCCCCAAGCTTGCCGCGAAGGAGCTGAGGGAGAAGTACTACCTCTTCTGGTCGGCGGAGATGCGCGCGCATCCGCGCACAAAGGTACTCCCCGCCGTCGCTTGGAAGAAGGCTCCAAATGGATACCCCTTTTTTGCTCTGTTCTTCTATTGCGGGCTCTGCCCGCCTTTCTCAGATTTCTTCTGCGATATCATGAATATGTACGGATTCCATCTCCTTAACTTCACCCCCAATGCCGTCCTGACCATGGCAGTTTTCGCACACCTCTGCGAAAACTTTGTCGGAGTCCTTCCCAACGTAGCCCTCTTCCGCCACTTCTTCATACCCTGAGTAGAGAGAGGAGAGCCTCTATCCGGCGGGATTGCCTGGATCTCAAGGGCCGGCAAGAAGGAGACCTATCTGGAGGGAGAGTTCCGCGGCAAGTGGGAGGAGTGGAGAGCAGATTGGTGCTGGATTGACTAAGAGGATCCGCAGCCATTCACCACCCGGCGCAAAACCCCAGTAGCACGCGACAGCGATTGGAGCGACGTGGCCCTGGAAGACGACAGGCTGAGAATTGCCGTCACCAGGATCCTGCGCCTCAGGCTTGCCGGGCTTACTGTTGGCGCTGTTGGTGCAGACTTCCTTCGCCGCCGCATCGCCCCCCTGCAGGAACGGGGGAGGCCCACTTGGGAGTTCAAGAACGCGGCAGACATTATGAGGCTGCGGCCGGGCCTCAACTATAACTTCACAGTCCTGGAGCTCAACGCAATGCTGCAGGAGTTGTTCAAATATGACCCCCAACATCCCGAGGTGTTCAGGTTGCCGGGGGGCGTCGTGCCGTTGTGCAACAATTCCTCGCTCAACCGCATCCGTGCAATGATGCCGGAGTGTGACTCGCATGGAATTGTGCCAACTTGGCAGGAACCTGCCGACGAGGTCGTGCAGCAGTTCTTTGACGACTTGGTGGAAGTGCCAGTCCGCCCTGACGAGAAGGACGGCCTCACCCTCGACACCACGGATGCGGAGTTGGCGCTCATCGCCACCAGGATGGAGGAGGCAGCGGCAACCGCAGCCGCGGGCGAGTTCGGATTTACTGTGGAGGAGGCTGATGCAGCGGAAGCGGCAAGCCGTGCCGAGCGAGGGGAAGCCGCCGGCAAGAAGGAGCTTGTCGGGTGTGACGCCGAGCCGAGCGAGCCCGCCAAGGACACGAGCGGCTCGTTGGAAATCAACTCTTCTTCCTCCTCGTCTTCAGGCAGCTCGCCGCAAGCAGGGCCTCCATCCCCGCCAAGAAGGCGTCTCCGCAAGGCCTGTGACGTGGCGGAGCGGCAAGCAGGTCAACAGTCGCCGCGCCGCGTGACACGCTCTACCGCGGCAAGCACCGTTGCCGCGGGAGCGCCTCATGCTGCGACGGCAACTGGAGCGGAGTCTAGCCGGACCACCGCTTCAGTCCCTGCCGCTACTCACGCCGCGCCGACAGCCGGAGCGGGGTCGTCTCAGCCTACCACCACCGCTCCCGCCAAGCGGCCAAGGGAAGCTACCCCTCCACCTCCTCGCGCCGGGCGCGCGCCGGACTTCGACTTCTCCGCGTTCAGCTCCGACGACGAAGAAGAGGAAGAGTAAGCTTCTCTTGTAGTACTTACAGTTCTTCAAATCTTGCTGTTTGTCTTGTATCTCATTTGCTTCGCTTTGAATTTGTTCCTTCTCAGGACTCTGGCTCAGAGAGTAGCAAAGAGAGCCAAGGCCCCGGTGATCGTCGTCGAGGACGAGCCCACTGCGACAGCAGGTGGCACGCCCGAGACAAGCTTGCCGGACCCGGCGACTTTCCTCCAGGGCAGCCCCCAGCGTAAGTGTACGATTTACTTTCTGCTGCGAGGCGTGTTCGGGTACTTGTCTTTGCTGATATCTGCTTGTTGACTTGTGTAGGAACCGAGCAACCTCACCAGGAGCCAAGGGAAAATCCCCCGACAAGGGAGAATTCTCCGGCAAGGGAGGGCTTCCCGGTAAGGGAGAAGTCTCCGGCAAGGGAGGGATCTCCGGCAAGGGAGAAGTCTCCGGCAAGGGAGGGTTCTCCGGCGAGGGACAACGCCAGCGGCCCCCCGAAGGCGGAGACCATGACTGCAGAACCTAGTGCAGGTACTCCTCTTGCTTCAAAACTTCCCTTGGGTTCTTCTCTTGATCTTCTTTTGTTTTTGCTGGAATTTGCTTGACTCTTCCCCCCTTTTCCGGCCGTCAGATCCATCCGCTGCGGAGCAGATGGAAACTGAGGTCGCCGACGACGAGGCAACTGGCGCTGGCGATGCCGCCGGCGCAGAGGCCACCAAGGTTGACGCCGCGGCAACTGTCGAGGGGTCCGGCGATCGCACTGACGGCCCGGAGGCCGCAGGAGCGCCAGGCGCTACACCAACCGCCGACCCGTCCGCCGCTGCCGCAGCGCCGGGCTCCAGAGAGCCCCAGCCAGGCGTCTACCTGAAGGCCGGCGACGACGTCTTCATCAATCTTCCTTGGGCATCAAGCTCCAGAGTGCCGGTCGAGGGGGAGATCTTCGACGGAGAAGTGGTTGCCTCCACGGGGTTGACGCTGGTCGACGCACCAAGCAGCAGCAGCAACGAGCCCGAAGAAGAGCGGCTGCTGCGGAGGTTGATGTCGCTCTACTGCGCGCGACAGGCCAAGCTGGAGTCCCGCGAGGCACTTATCGCGAAGGCGGGGGCAGACATTGAAAAGCGCGCGGAAGAGCTCGGGGTTTCCACCGGGAAGCCCTTCGATCCCTGGCGGAGGAGCGGGAGCGGCTCGTTGAAGCGCAGAAGGCCTTTCTCCTTGAGAAGGCTGAAGCCGAAGAGCACCAGCGACTTGCCGCTGTGAAGCTAGCCGCGGAGGAGGGAGAGCTGGCGCAGCGGAAGGTCAACCTCGACGCCCACGAGGAGGAGCTTGCCTCGCGCGAGGAGAAGCTTGGCGGAGCCCTCAAGCAAGCGGAGGACGCTGCCGCCGCCGCCGAGGCCGCCAAGGAGGAGTTGAAGACGAAGGTGGCGCGGCTGGAGGCCGATCTCTCCGAGAAGGGCAAGGAGCTCAGCGCCGCCAAGGTCTCCAACGTGGATCTTGAGTTGAAGCTAACCACTTTGACCAAGACTCTGGACAGCGCCAAGAAGCGGGAGGCGGCCTTGAAGGAGGAAATCAAGGCCGACAAGGCGCTGCTGGAGAGTGCTGCCACCGCCCAAAACGCCTTCAGGGAGACCGTGACGCACTGGACGGAGAGCCTTGTGAACGCCGCCACGGACATCGACAAGGAGCTGGCGCAACTGGGGATGGAGGATCTCGGGTATCCCACCGACGACAACCTCCAACCCAGCGCCAAGATCGTTCTGTTCTTCAAGGGCGTGGCGACAGCCCTTCAACGACTCCGAGAGAGGATCCCCAAGCAACTGGCTGACAAGTCGCGCAGGGTCTGCGCAGGGGTCCTCGAGAAAGTGTTGATGAAGGTGGCCTTCCGCAATCCTGGCCTCTGCCTCACCAACATCCTCAGGACCTTGCCGCCAGAAGCTGATCTGGAGGAGCTCAAAGCCCTTGTCGCACCCATTGTGGACAAGGTGAGAGGGATCAAGAGGGTTGAAGGCGATCGCGTAGATTAGGCCGCCCATTTCTTCTTCCCTTGCCGCTGTTTATCTTGTCATGAAAACAGTCTATTAGAGCTACGACAAGCTATCTTTGTAATATAACTTTGCTCTGGGTAATGATTCACAACGTTATTCCCTTTACTTGATTCCTCCCTTTGTATGTCTTTTTACCCTACAGTTTTAGGGAACTTGCCGGTGCAGGCACCAGAGCCGCGAGCGCTGAGTGCGGAACATCAGCAGCCTGCTGGCGGTGTCGCTACCGGCAAGAAACCTTGTCGCGACTAGTTGCAGCTCACTTAATGTTGTCGAGAGGACTCAAAACAAAGTAAGGGCGCTAGCAGCTCACTTAATTTGTTGAGCGGACTCGAAACAAAGTAAGGGCGCTTAGCAACTCACTTAATTTGTTGAGCGGACTCGAAACAAGGTAAGGGCGCAACTAGCTACGAGTTGGTTCCTCCGCGCACATGTTTTCCATACAAAGTGCGGTCGTTCAAGGGAAATAACTTAAAAATTAAAAAATTTGATTGCTCAAACTTTGGCAACTTAGCTTTTCTGTTGTTTGCTTCCCGGCAAGGCGAAACTCTCTTGAACGACGCCTGGTCCATACCATCATCTCCTCCTCTCCTCTCCCCCCGGCAAACTTGTGGGCGAGGGGAACCTTCCTTTCAAAAGAAAGAAGAGACAATATAGATATGGAGCTTTATGGCTCGTTAGTGCTTACCGTGGAGTAGGTGCTGCACAAAGTGTCAGATCATATATGCCAAAAAATAGAAAGCATAAAATCGACAAAATGCGCAGGGCACATGAGCTTTATTTATGCACGGGGTCTGCGCCCGGCTTTGTACAAAGGATTACATGCAACAGCGGCAAGACTTGTACAAAAGGTGGTTGCCGGAACGGGTTACGGCAACCGCGCCTTACGGGTAAAACTTAAGAAGATGCTCAATGTTCCAGGAGTTGCTCACCGGAATCCCATCTTCGGTCTCAAGGCGGACAGCGCCAGGCCTAGTGACTCGTTTCACCCGGTAAGGGCCTTCCCACTTCGGCGTCAACTTGTTGGAATTCTTGGCGGACTAAACGCGCCGAAGAACAAGGTCGCCTTCCTCGAGACTTCTGGCATTAACTTTGCGGCTATGGTAGCGGCGCAAAGCTTGTTGGTAGCGAGCAGCTCGCACAGCAGCCTGAAGACGGTCTTCCTCAAGGAGCAGCGTGTCATCTTGTCGCAGCTGCTCTTGCTCAAGCTCATCATAAGCGAGCACTCGAGGTGACCCGTATACGAGTTCCGTGGGGATAACTGCCTCTGCTCCATAGACTAGAGCGAAAGGTGTCTGGCCAGTGGCTCGATTTGGCATCATCCTGATCGACCAAAGAACCACCGGCAGCTCCTCGATCTAGTTTTTTCCGCACTTGTGCAGCCTGTCGAAAGTTCTGGTCTTGAGCCCGCGCAGCACTTCAGCATTTGCCCTCTCCGCTTGACCGTTGCTTCTCGGGTGAGCAACAGAAGCGAAGCAGACCTTGGCGCCAAGATCTTTTACGTACTGCATGAAGGTGCGGCTCGTGAATTGTGTACTGTTGTCGGTGATTATCCTGTTAGGGATCCCGAAGCGGCAAACAATCGACCTGAAGAACTTGACGGCTGACTGTGCGGTCACCTTCCTCACTGGTTCCACTTCCGGCCACTTTGTGAACTTGTCGATTGCAACGTACAAGTACTCAAAGCCCCCGACAGCTCGGGGAAAGGGGCCGAGGATGTCGAGCCCCCAGACCGAAAATGGCCAGGATAAAGGGATCATCTGGAGAGCTTGAGCTGGTTGGTGTATCTGCTTGGAATGGAACTGGCACGCTTCACACTTCGTTACTTGTGCAGTTGCATCCTGGAGGGCTGTTGGCCAGAAGAAACCTTGCCGGAATGCTTTGCCGACAAGTGCTCTTGCGCCAATGTGGTGACCACATATGCCTCCATGTATCTCTGCCAACAGCTTTTGTCCGTCTTCCCGGTGAATACACTTCAATTTTACACCGTTGAGTCTTCTTCTGTACAGTGTCTTGTCGACAAACTGGTACATACTTGACTGCCGGGCTACTCTTTCCGCTTCTTCTTGCTCTTCGGGAAGTTCTCCTGTCTGAAGGAAACGAACAATTTGCTGTGCCCATGCTGGAGCTTGCGGCTCGACAACAAGGACTAAAGGCAAATCTGCTGCTGCGGGAACATCCGCTTCTTCGGCAAGAACCTACGGTTCTGCCGGAGCTTGACGTTCCCCGACAAGCTTGCCGGAGCAAAACTTGTCGGGAGCTTCTGCTTCAACGGAACAAACCCTAGGGCTTGTCGGAGCATCTTGCTCCTCAGCGCTCTTGGTGTTGGTCTCAGCTGCTGCGGGTACATCCGCTTCTACGGCGAAAAAATGTGTCTCTGCCGGAGCTTGACGTTCCCCGACAAGCTTGCCGGAGCAAAACTTGTCGGGAGCTTCTGCTTCAACGGAACAAACCATAGGGCTTGTCGGAGCATCTTGCTCCTCAGCGCTCTTGGTGTTGATCTTAGGGACCTTCTTGGCGGCGGCTTCGGGAAGCTCTGCCGGCAAATAGTCACCAGAAATCAACTTCCTCTTCTTGCTCTGTCCAGTTGATGGCGTCACGGATGGTTGAGTCAGCTTGAGCACAAAAATTCCTAGTTCCACAGGTAGCTTAAGTGCGGCGCACTTGACAGGCCATCAGCAATGGCGTTGTGAGCTCTTGGAACATGCTCCATTTATAAGCCGTCAAAGTGCTCTTCTAGCTTTATCACTTCGTCGACGTAAGCTTCCATCAACGGACTCTGATAATTCTTGTTTACTTGGCGGATGACAAGCTGTGAGTCACCCCTGACGATGAGCTTCTTGATCCCAAGGTCTGCCGCGATCCGGAGACCGGCAAGCAAGCCTTCATACTCTGCAGTATTGTTTGTTGCTTGCTCCTTGGGAAAGTGCATCTGGACTACGTACTTGAGGTGCTCTCCGGTGGGTGCGACAAGCAGCACACCAGCGCCGGCGCCTTGCAGTGAAAACACACCATCAAAGTACATCAGCCACTCTTTGCTTGCTTCCTTGACGGGGATGCTCGTTTCTGGAATTTCCTCATCTGGTGTTGGCGTCCATTCAGCTATAAATTCTGCCAATGCTCTGCTCTGGATAGTTGAAGCACTTTCAAACTTGAGGCCAAAGCTTGACAGTTCCAGTGCCCACTCAACAATCCTGCCTGTCGCTTCTGGGTTCTGTAATATCCTCTTCAGCGGAAAGCGAGTGACAACTGTGATCTCGTGTGCTTGGAAGTAATGGCGCAGCTTTCTCGAGGCCATGAGAAGGCCGAAAAGTAATTTCTGCACACCAGAATACCTTGACCTAGCCCCCTGCAGGAGGGAACTGACAAAGTAAACTGGGTGCTGCACCATTTTCTTCCGTGTCTCCTCGTGCATCTGCGCAGATCCATCTTTGTCGGGACCAGAGCTTGCCGGGGAAGCCCCCTGCTTGTCGCTGGATGTGCTTGCCGTGGTTGCGGGCTCGTCATCTGCCTCCCTCTCTGCTACTAACGCAGCACTAACCACTTGATTTGTTGCCGCTATATACAACAACAACTTCTCTTGTGGCTTAGGTGCAACAAGTATTGGAGGGGAGGACAGGTATCTCTTCAGGTCTTGCAGTGCAGCCTCCGCTTCCAGAGTCCATCTCATTGGGCCTGCCTTTTTCAATAATTTGAAAAATGGCAGGACGCGCTCAGCAGACCGAGAGATAAACCTGCTGAGAGCAGCGACACAACCGGCAAGTCTCTGTACGTCCTTGACACGCTTGGGTGCTTCAATCTGCTCAATGGCCTTGATCTTGTCGGGATTGGCTTCAATTCCCCGCTGAGACACGAAGAACCCGAGAAGCTTGCCGGAAGGAACTCCAAACACACACTTCTTTGGGTTGAGCTTGAGGCTGATCTTGCGCAGATTTGCAAAGGTTTCGTCCAAATCTTGAATTAGAGTTGCCCTGTCCTTGCTCTTGACCACTATATCATCCATGTAGGCTTCCACATTTCTGTGTATTTGCGGCTCAAGGGCTACATGGACTACTCTTGCAAATGCTGAACCAGCATTTTTTAATCCGAAAGGCATTCGTACAAAACAGTACGTGCCACATGGAGTAATAAATGCGGTCTTCTCCTCATCCTCTTCTGCCATGAATATCTGATGATATCCTGAATATGCGTCAAGAAATGAAAGCAAATCACATCCGGCTGTGGAGTCAACAATCTGGTCGATGCGCGGCAAAGGAAATGGGTCTTTGGGACAAGCTTTGTTAACATCGGTAAAATCGACACAAAGTCTCCATTTCCCGTTTGCCTTGCGCACGACTACAGGATTGGCCAACCACGTGGGATGGAGCACTCCTCTGACAAGGCCTGCTACTTCCAATTTCTTGATCTCTTCTGCTATGAACTCTTGGCGCTCCACTGCTTGTTTCCTGACCTTTTGCTTGATGGGCCGTGCATGAGGACAAACAGCAAGGTGGTGCTCAATCACTTTCCTGGGAACGCCGGGGATGTCAGACGGTTGCCACGCAAACACGTCGACATTCGCCCGCAGGAAAGCAACGAGCGCGCTTTCCTATTTAGGGCCGAGAGTGGCACTGATGGTGAAGGTACCACCAGTGCCGTCCTCCTTGGCGGGCACCTTTTTCGTCTCTGGCGGAGCTGCCATCGTCTTCTTACACTTGCCGGTGGAGCTCGATGGTGCGTCCTCGACGGCAGCGCAGCACTCCAAAGAGGTGCGCTTGCCGGAGTGGGCATCAAAACTCTTGCCGGACTTGGTCTTCTTCCCCCGGGAGCTTCAGCGGCAAGTGACTCGCGCTCTGATGCGGCTGCTGCTTCCCGGTAGATCTTGTCGGCACAGATAAGAGCATCTTTCTTGTCGCCAGGGACAGAGATGACGCTTATCGGGCCTGGCATCTTCAGCATGTTATATGCGTAGTGAGAGGCTGCCATGAACTTGGCGAGTGCTGGACGGCCAAGTATTCCATTGTAAGGCAATGGAATATCGGCAACGTCAAATGTGACCCTCTCAGTCCTGAAGTTCAGCTCGCTGCCAAATGTTACCGGCAACGTGACTTTCCCCTTCGGCTTGCTCCTTCCCGGGTTGATCCCTTGGAATGTGCCGGTCTCTTCGAGCTCGCTGTCAGGGATCTGGAGTTTCTGGAGTACAGCGGAGGAGATCAGATTCAAGCCGGCCCCGCCGTCAACTAACATCTTAGTGACCTTGAGGTTGCGGATAGTTGGTGAAACCAACATCGGCAAGCACCCGACCGCAGTTGTGCGATCAGGGTGGTCCTCAATATCAAAGATGATAGGCGTGCTGGACCATTTCAGAAGTTTGCGCGATTCGACAGGTGGTTCCGCTGCATTGACTTCCCACACCCACTGCTTGAGTTGACGGTGCGAAGTGTGCAGAGAAGCACCGCCGTCAACGCACAGGACCTCAGTGGCTTTCTGAAACTCCTGCTCACTGGTCTCAACATCATCCATGTCTTCGTCGTCGTCGTCGTCTTCATCGTTGTCGCGGCCGCGGGGAGGCCTGTCTCCTTTCCGCTGCTTGGCCTTGCCGCGGCGTCCTCCCCGGCCGGCGCGCTTCTTGCCGGATTCTCCAGCACCCCCTTGGGCCCCCTACCTGGCGCGCCAAAGATGCCGGGGTACTGATCCACGGGCACCTATGGGACCGGCGGACCGGGCCCCTTTCGGTTCGGCGGGGGCGGAGATCGTGCAAAGAGCAAATCGAGGCGATACACGCGAGCGATTTACCCAGGTTCGGGCCGCACGGATGCGTAAAACCCTACTCCTGCTTTGTGGTTTGTATTGATTTCTTGCTCGGGAGCGTGGAGTGCTATAGTACACTTCAGCAGCTAGCAAGACCGAGCGTGAGTGTTCGAACTAGCTAACCCCCCTCTACGTTGCACACGGGCCTCCTTTTATATGCTCAAGGGGTTCCCGACAGGTGGCAACGGAGGTAAAGGGCAAAAATGGAAAGGTGCTGTGGTAGGCACAGCTACCTGCTACAGTGTATCATACCTAACCCTGACGGCAGGGGACAAGGGCCTTAAATGCCCGTCTGTGTCGCCTAAACAGTGCGAAAAGGGACCGCCAGGGACGCCACTGTTCGCCACGATTGCGATCTTGTCAGCGCCGCTTGCCACCGCACGCCGCTGGCTACACAACCTCCCGCCACGTACGCCTGGAAGGGTCCCAGAGCGACACGTTGGTGGATGTGCTGGAGCGCGGGCCTAGGGAGGTGGCCTGTCGCGGCAAGCGCCTTGCCGCTGCCGTTGTCTTGTCGCGCCTGGGAGCTTGTCGCTCACCGGGCCTTGCCGGGGCGCGTGGTGCGCCGCGACAAGTTCCTTGCAATGCCTTGGATGGCCTTCCCGGCAAGCTCCTCTTGCCGGGGTCTTGGGATGCTTTTGCTAGCCTTCCCGACAAGCTCCTCTTGCCGGGGTCTTGTCTTCTTGGCTTGGACACTTTGTTCTTGAATGGCTCCAAAGGAACCACGGAGGATCTTGGCGGTCACCCGGCAAGCCTTGCCGCGGGATGCTGCGACTGCCCATGCACAAGTTCGGGATACTAGGGTACCCCTACTCTAGTACACCGACACAAGATAATACCAAATTGTGTGACTTTACCAATACCAACAATAATGATTTCCTTAGCACTCCGATTGCTCCTCTTACCAATACTGAATCTTGTGAAATCAATACTGCTTTGTTGAATCTTGTTATGAAAGATCAATTCGCGGGCCTTCCTAGTGAAGATGCCGCTACTCATCTAAATAGCTTCGTTGATTTATGTGACATGCAAAAGAAGAAAGATGTCGATAATGATATTGTTAAATTGAAGCTATTTCCTTTTTTGCTTAGAGATCGTGCTAAAGCTTGGTTTTCGTCTTTGCCTAAAAATAGTATTGATTCTTGGAACAAGTGCAAAGATGCTTTTATCTCTAAGTATTTTCCTCCCGCTAAGATCATCTCTCTTAGGAACGATATTATGAACTTTAAGCAACTTGATCATGAACATGTTGCACAAGCTTGGGAGAGAATGAAATTAATGATACGTAATTGCCCTACTCATGGTTTGAATTTGTGGATGATTATACAAAAAAATTATGCCAGATTGAATTTTGCTTCTAGAAATCTTTTAGATTCGGCCGCGGGAGGCACTTTTATGGAAATCACTTTAGGAGATGCTACTAAACTAATAGATAATATTATGGTTAATTATTCTGAATGGCACACTGAAAGATCTACTAATAAAAAAGTGCATGCTATAGAAGAAATCAATGTTTTGAGTGGAAAGATGGATGAACTTATGAAATTATTTGCTACTAAGAGTGTTTCTTCTGATCCTAATGATGTGCCTTTGTCTACTTTGATTGAAAATAACAATGAATCTTTGGATGTGAATTTTGTTGGTAGGAATATTTTTGGTAACAACGCGTATAGAGGGAACTTTAATCCTAGGCCTTATCCTAGTATTCCTTCTAATAATTATGGAAATTCCTACAACAACTGTTATGGAAATTTTAATAAGATGCCCTCTGAATTTGAGACTAGTGTTAAAGAGTTTATGAATTCGCAAAAGAATTTCAATGCTTTGCTTGAAGAGAAATTGCTTAAAGTTGATGAATTGGCTAGGAACATCGACATAATTTCTCTTGATATTGATTCTTTAAAGCTTAGATCTATTCCTCCTAAGCATGATATCAATGAGTCTCTCAAATCCATGATAATTTCCATTGATGAGTTCAAGGAAAGAACCGCTAGGATGCGTGCTACGAAAGATGCCTTTATTAAAGCGTGTTCTTCCAATTCCTATAAAAATCAAGATGAAGATCTAAAAGTTATTGATGTGTCTCCTATTAAATCTTTGTTTTGCAATATGAATCTTGATGAAACTGAATATGATCCACCTTTACCTATAAGGCGTTCTAAAAATTCAGAGTATTTAGATCTTGATGTTGAAATTGATAAAAGTGGGATTGAAAAGAATAAAACCCTAGATGTTGCTAAACCCACTATTTTGGATTTCAAGGAATTTAATTATGAAAGTTGTTCTTTAGTTGATTGTATTTCCTTGTTGCAATCCATGCTAAATTCTCCTCATGCCTATAGTCAAAATAAAGCGTTTACTAAACATATCGTTGATGCCTTGATGCAATCTTATGAAGAAAAACTTGAGTTGGAAGTTTCTATCCTTAGAAAACTTTATGATGAGTGGGAACCAACTATTAAAATTAAGATTAAGGATCATGAATTTTATGCTTTATGTGATTTGGGTGCTAGTGTTTCCACTATTCCCAAAACTTTGTGTGATTTGCTAGATTTCCGCGATTTTGATGATTGCTCTCTAAACTTGCACCTTGCAGATTCCACTATTAAGAAACCTATGGGAAGAATTAATGATGTTCTTATTGTTGCAAATAGGAATTATGTGCCCGTATATTTTATCGTTCTTGATATATATTGCAATCCTTCTTGCCCTATTATTCTTGGTAGACCTTTCCTTAGAACGATTGGTGCAGTTATTGATATGAAGGAAGGGAATATTAGATTCCAATTTCCATTAAAAAGGGGCATGGAACACTTCCCTAGGAAGAAAATAAAACTACCATATGAATCTATTACGAGAGCCACTTATGGATTGCCTACCAAAGATGGCAATACCTAGATCTATCCTTGCTTTTATGCCTAGCTAGGGGCGTTAAACGATAGCGCTTGTTGGGAGGCAACTCAATTTTATTTTTAGTTTTTTTGTTTTTGTTTTTTGCTTAGGAATAAATAATCCATCTACTTTCTGTTTAGATGTGCTTTTATGTTTTAGTTAGTGTTTGTGCCAAGTTAAACCTATAGGATCTTCTTGGATGATAGTTAATTATTTGATCTTGCTGTAATTTCCAGAAACTTTCTGTTCACGAAAACAATTACTAAAAATCATTAGAACGTGATAAAATACTGATTTCCAATTGCTGATGATCAATAAACAAATTTCCTAGGTCGTCCTATTTTGGCTGAATTTTTGGAGTTCCATAAGTTTGCGTTAGTTACAGATTACTACAGACTGTTCTGTTTTTGCCAGATTCTGTTTTTCGTGTGTTGTTTGCTTATTTTGATGAATCTATGGCTAGTAAAATAATTTATAAACCATAGAGAAGTTGGAATACAGTAGGTTTAACACCAATATAAAAAAGAATGAGTTCATTACAGTACCTTGAAGTGGTCTTTTGTTTTCTTTCGCTAACGGAGCCCACGAGATTTCTGTTGAGTTTTGTGTTGTGAAGTTTTCAAGTTTTGGGTGAATTTTTTTGATGGATTATGGAACAAGGAGTGGCAAGAGCCTAAGCTTGGGGATGTCCATGGAACCCCCAAGATAACCCAAGGACATCAAAAAGTCAAAGCTTGGGGATGTCCCGGAAGGCATCCCCTCTTTCGTCTACTTCCATCGGTAACTTTACTTGGAGCTATATTTTTATTCACCACATGATATGTGTTTTTCTTGGAGCGTCTTGTATGATTTGAGTCTTTGATTTTTAGTTTACCACAATCATCCTTGCTGTACACACCTTTTGAGAGAGCCATACATGAATTGGAATTTGATAGAATACTCTTTGTGCTTCACTTATATCTTTTGAGCTTTATAGTTTTGCTCTAGTGCTTCACTTATATCTTTTAGAGCACGGTGGTGGATTTGTTTTAAAGAAACTTTTTATCTCTCATGCTTCACTTAGATTATTTTGAGAGTCATAAATATCATGGTAATTTGCTTAAACAATCCTAATATGCTAGGTATACAAAAATAGTAAAAACTTTCTTATGAGTGTGTTGAATACTAAGAGAAGTTTGATGCTTGATGATTGTTTTGAGATATGGAGGTAATAATATTAAAGTCGTGCTAGTTGAGTAGTTGTGAATTTGAGAAATGCTTGTGTTGAAGTTTACAAGTCCCGTAGCATGCACGTATGGTAAGCGTTATGTAACAAATTTGAAACATGAGGTGTTCTTTGACTGTCTTCCTTATGAGTGGCGGTCGGGGACGAGCGATGGTCTTTTCCTACCAATCTATCCCCCTAGGAGCATGCGCGTAGTGCTTTGGTTTTTGATGGATTGTAGATTTTTGCAATAAGTATGTGAGTTCTTTATGACTAATGTTGAGTCCATGGATTATACGCACTCTCACCCTTCCATCATTGTTAGCCTCTTCGGTACCGTGCATTGCCCTTTATCACATTGAGAGTTGGTGCAAACTTCGCTGGTGCATCCAAACCCCGTGATATGATACGCTCTTTCACACATAAACCTCTTTATATCTTCCTCAAAACAGCCACCATACCTACCTATTATGGCATTTCCATAGCCATTCCGAGATATATTGCCATGCAACTTTCCACCATTCCGTTTATCATGACACATTCATCATTGTCATATTGCTAGCATGATCATGTAGTTGACATAGTATTTGTGGCAAAGCCACTGTTCATAATTCTTTCATACATGTCACTTATTGATTCATTGCATATCCCGGTATACCGCCGGAGGCATTCATATAGAGTCATACTTTGTTCTAGTATCGAGTTGTAATATTGAGTTGTAAATAAACAGAAGTGTGATGATCATCATTATTAGAACATTGTCCCATGTGAGGTTAAAAAAAAGAGGCCAAAGAGCCCACAAAAAAATGAGAGAAAATGAGAGAAGGGACAATGTTACTATCCTTTGCCACACTTGTGCTTCAAAGTAGCACCATAATCTTCATGATAGATAGTCTCTTGTTTTGTCACTTCAATATACTAGTGGGAATGTTTCATTATAGAACTTGGCTTGTATATTCCAACAATGGGCCTCCTCAAGTGCCCTAGGTCTTCGTGAGCAAGCAAGTTGGATGCACACCCACTTAGTTTCTTTTGTTGAGCTTTCATACATTTATAGCTCTAGTGCATCCGTTGCATGGCAATCCATACTCCTTGCATTAACATCAATCGATGGGCATCTCCATAGCCCGTTGATTAGCCTCGTTGATGTGAGATCTTCTCCTTTTTTGTCTTCTCCACATAACCCCCACCATCATATTCTATTCCACCATAGTGCTATGTCCATGGCTCGCGCTCATATATTGCGTGAAAGTTTATAGGTTTGAGATTACTAAAGTATGAAACAATTGCTTGGCTTGTCATCGGGGTTGTGCATGATGAGAGCATTCTTGTGTGAAGAAGATGGAGCATGACTAAACTATATGATTTTGTGGGGATGAACTTTCTTTGGCCATGTTATTTTGAGAGGACATAATTGCTTAGTTAGTATGCTTGAAGTATTATTATTTTTATGTCAATATGAACTTTTGTCTTGAATCTTTCGGATCTGAATATTCATGCCACAATTAAGAAGAATTACATTAAAATTATGCCATGTAGCACTCCGCATCAAAAATTCTTTTTTATCATTTACCTACTCGAGGACGAGCAGGAATTAAGCTTGGGGATGCCTGATACGTCTCCAAGGTATCTATAATTTTAGATTGCTCCATGCTATATTATCTACTGATTTGGACCATATTGGGCTTTATTTTCCACTTTTATATTACTTTTGGGAGTAACCTATTAACCGGAGGCCCAGCCCAGAATTGCTGTTTTTTTGCCTATTTCAGTGTTTCAAAGAAACAGAATGTCAAACGGAGTCCAAACGGAATGAAACCTTCGGGAACATGATTTTCTCACCAAACATGATCCAGGAGACTTGGAACCTACGTCAAGAAAGCCACGAGGTGGGCATGAGGTAGGGGGCGCGCCCTACCCCCCCAGGCGCGCCCTCCACCCTCGTGGGCCCCATGAAGCTCCACCGACGTACTCCTTCCTCCTATATATACCTACGTACCCCCAAACGATCAGATACGGAGCCAAAAACCTAATTCCACCGCCGCAACCTTTTGTACCCACGAGATCCCATCTTGGGGCCTGTTCCGGAGCTTCGCCGGTAGGGGAATCCACCACGGAGGGCTTCTACATCATCACCATAGCCTCTCCGATGAAGTGTGAGTAGTTTACCTCAGACCTTCGGGTCCATATTTAGTAGCTAGATGGCTTCTTCTCTCTTTTTGGATCTCAATACAATGTTCTCCCCCTCTCTCGTGGAGATCTAGTCGATGTAATCTTCTTTTTGCGGTGTGTTTGTTGAGATCGATGAATTGTGGGTTTATGATCAAGATCATCTATGAATAATATTTGTGAAGGAAATATGCCCTAGAGGCAATAATAAAGTTATTATTTATTTACTTATTTCATGATAAATGTTTATTATTCATGCTAGAATTGTATTAACCGGAAACATAATACATGTGTGAATACATAGACAAACAGAGTGTAACTAGTATGCCTCTACTTGACTAGCTCGGTGATCAAAGATGGTTATGTTTCCTAGCCATGGACAAAGAGTTGTCATTTGATTAACGGGATCACATCATTAGGAGAATGATGTGATTGACTTGACCCATTCCGTTAGCTTAGCACTCGATCGTTTAGTATGTTGCTATTGCTTTCTTCATGACTTATGCATGTTCCTATGACTATGAGATTATGCAACTCCCGTTTACCGGAGGAACACTTTGTGTGCTACCAAATGTCACAACGTAAATGGGTGATTATAAAGGTGCTCTACAGGTGTCTCCGAAGGTACTTGTTGGGTTGGCATATTTCGAGATTAGGATTTGTCACTCCGATTGTCGGAGAGGTATCTCTTGGCCCACTCGGTAATGCACATCACTATAAGTCTTGCAAGCATTGCAGCTAATGAGTTAGTTTCGGGATGATGTATTACAGAACGAGTAAAGAGACTTGCTGATAACGAGATTGAACTAGGTATTGAGATACTGACGATCGAATCTCGGGCAAGTAACATACCGATGACAAAGGGAACAACGTATGTTGTTATGCGGTCTGACCGATAAAGATCTTCGTTGAATATGTGGGAGCCAATATGAGCATCCAGGTTCCGCTATTGGTTATTGACCGGAGACATGTCTCGGTTATGTCTACATAGTTCTCGAACCCGTAGGGTCCGCACGCTTAACGTTACAATGAAAGTTATATTATGAGTTTATATGTTTTGATGTACCGAAGGTTGTTCGAAGTCCCGGATGAGATCACTGACATGACGAGGAGTCTCGAAATGGTCGAGACATGAATATTGATATATTGGAAGCCTGTGTTTGGATATCGGAAGTGTTCTAGGTGAAATCGGGATTTTACCGGAGTACCGGGAGGTTACCGGAACCCCCCGGGAGGTAAATGGGCCTTAGTGGGCCTTTACGGAGAAGAGGAGAGGTGGCCAGGGCTGGGCCACGCGCCCCTCCCCCTAGTCCAAATAGGACAAGGAGAGGGGGGCGGCGCCCCCCTTTCCTTCTCTCCCTCCTCTTTCCCCCTCCTGAATCCTATTCCAACTAGGAAAGGGGGGAGTCCTACTCCTGGTGGGAGTAGGACTCCTCTTGGCGCGCCCTCGCCCTAGCTGGCCGCACCCCCCTTGCTCCTTTATATACGGGGGCAGGGGGGCACCCGATAGACACAACAGTTGATCAAGTTGATCTTTTAGCCGTGTGCGGTGCCCCCTCCACTATAATCCACCTCGATGATACTGTAGCGATGCTTAGGCGAAGCCCTGCGTCGGTAGAACATCAACATCGTCACCACGCCATCGTGCTGACGAAACTCTCCCTCAACACTCAGCTGGATCGGAGTTCGAGGGACGTCATCAGGCTGAACGTGTGCTGAACTTGGAGGTGCCGTGAGTTTGATACTTGATCGGTCAGATCGTGAATACGTACGACTACATCAACCGCATTGTGCTAACGCTTCCGCTTTCAGTCTATGAGGGTACGTGGACAACACTCTCCCCTCTCGTAGCTATGCATCACCATGATCTTGCGTGTGCATATGAAAATTTTGAAATTACTACGTTCCCCAACAGTGGCATCCGAGCCAGGTTTTATGCGTGGATGTCATATGCACAAGTAGAACACAAGTGAGTTGTGGGCGATATAAGTCATACTGCTTACCAGCATGTCATACTTTGGTTTGGCGGTATTGTTGGATGAAGCGGCCTGGACCGACATTACGCGTACGCTTACGCGAGACTGGTTCTACCGACGTGCTTTGCACATAGGTGGCTGGCGGGTGTCAGTTTCTCCAACTTTAGTTGAACCGAGTGTGGCTACGCCCGGTCCTTGCGAAGGTTAAAACAGCACCAACTTGACAAACTATCGTTGTGGTTTTGATGCGTAGGTAAGAACGGTTCTTGCTAAGCCCGTAGCAGCCACGTAAAACTTGCAACAACAAAGTAGAGGACGTCTAACTTGTTTTTGCAGGGCATGTTGTGATGTGATATGGTCAAGACATGATGCTAAATTTTATTGTATGAGATGATCATGTTTTGTAACCGAGTTATCGGCAACTGGCAGGAGCCGTATGGTTGTCGCTTTATTGTATGCAATGCAATCGCCCTGTAATGCTTTACTTTATCACTAAGCGGTAGCGATAGTCGTAGAAGCATAAGATTGGCGAGACGACAACGATGCTATGATGGAGATCAAGGTGTTGCGCCGATGACGATGGTGATCATGACGGTGCTTTGGAGATGGAGATCACAAGCACAAGATGATGATGGCCATATCATATCACTTATATTGATTGCATGTGATGTTTATCTTTTATGCATCTTATCTTGCTTTGATTGATGGTAGCATTATAAGATGATCCCTCACTAAATTATCAAAGTATAAGTGTTCTCCCTGAGTATGCACCGTTGCGAAAGTTCTTCATGCTGAGACACCACGTGATGATCGGGTGTGATAGGCTCTACGTTCAAATACAACGGGTGCAAAACAGTTGCACACGCGGAATACTCAGGTTAAACTTAACGAGCCTAGCATATAACATATATGGCCTCAGAACACGGAGACCAAAAGGTCGAGCGTGAATCATATAGTAGATATGATCAACATAGTGATGTTCACCATTGAAACTACTCCATCTCACGTGATTATCGGACATGGTTTAGTTGATTTGGATCACGTGATCACTTAGAGGATTAGAGGGATGTCTATCTAAGTGGGAGTTCTTAAGTAGTATGATTAATTGAACTTAAATTTATCATGAACTTAGTCATGGTAGTATTAGCATATCTATGTTGTAGATCAATAGCTCACGATGTTGCTCCCCTTTTAATTTTTATATGTTCCTAGAGAAAACTAAGTTGAAAGATGATAGTAGAAATGATGCGGACTTAGTCCGTGATCTGAGGATTTTCCTCATTGCTGCGCAGATGAATTATGTCCTTGATGCACCTCTAGGTGACAGACCTATTGCAGGAGCAGATGCAGACGTTATGAACATTTGACAAAAGCTCGGTATGATGACTACTTGATAGTTTAGTGCACCATGCTTTACGGCTTAGAACCGGGACTTCAAAAATGTTTTGAAACGCCATGGAGCATATAAGATGTTCCAAGAGTTGAAATTGGTATTTCATACTCATGCCCGTGTCGAGAGGTATTTGACCTCTGACAGTACTTTGCCTACAAGATGGAGGAGAATTGCTCAGCTAGTGAGCATGTGCTCAAAATGTCAGAGTACTACAATCACTTGAATGAAGTGGGAGTTAATCTTCCAGATAAGATAGTGATTGAGAGAGTTCTCTAGTCACTATCACCAAGTTACTAGAACTTCATGATGAACTATAATATGCAAGGGATAACAAAAACGATTCCCAAGCTCTTCGTGATGCTGAAATCGATGAAGGTAGAAATCAAGAAAAGCATCAAGTGTTGATGGTTGACAAGACCACTAGTTTCAAGAAAAAGGGCAAAGGGAAGAAGGGGAACTTCAAAGAAGAATGGCAAGCAAGTTGCTGCTCAAGTGAAGAAACCCAAGTCTGGACCTAAGCCTGAGACTGAGTGCTTCTACTGCAAAGGGACTGGTCACTGGAAGCAGAACTGCCCCAAGTATTTGGCGGATAAGAAGGATGGCAAAGTGAACAAAGGTATATTTGATATACATGTTATTGATGTGTACTTTACTAGTGTTCATAGCAACCCCTCAGTATTTGATACTAGTTCAGTTGCTAAGATTAGTAACTCGAAACGGGAGTTGCAGAATAAACAGAGACTAGTTAAGGGTGAAGTGATGATGTGTGTTGGAAGTGGTTCCAAGATTGATATGATCATCATCGCACACTCCCTATACTTTCGGGATTTGTGTTGAACCTAAATAAGTGTTATTTGGTGTTTGCGTTGAGCATGAATATGATTTGATCATGTTTATTGCAATACGGTTATTCACTTAAGTTAGAGAACAATTGTTGTTCTGTTTACATGAATAAAACCTTCTATGGTCATACACACCAACGAAAATGGTTTGTTGGATCTCGATCGTAGTGATACACATATTCATAATATTGAAGCCAAAAGATGCAAAGTTAATAATGATAGTGCAACTTATTTGTGGCACTGCCGTTTAGGTCATATTGGTGTAAAGCGCATGAAGAAACTCCATGCTGATGGGATTTTGGAATCACTTGATTATGAATCACTTGATGCTGCGAACCATGCCTTATGGGCAAGATGACTAAAACTCCGTTCTCCGGAACAATGGAGCAAGCAACTGGCTTATTGGAAATAATACATACTGATGTATGCGATCCGATGAGTGTTGAGGCTCGCGGCGGGTATCATTATTTTCTGACCTTCACATATGATTTGAGCAGATATGGGTATATCTACTTGATGAAACATAAGTCTGAAACATTTGAAAAGTTCAAAGAATTTCAGAGTGAAGTGGAAAATCATCGTGACAAGAAAATAAAGTTTCTACGATCTGATCGCGGAGACAAATATTTGAGTTACGAATTCGGTCTTCAATTAAAACAATGTGGATAGTTTCACAAATTCGTGCCACCTGGAACACCATAGCATAATGGTGTGTCCGAACGTCATAACCGTACTTTATTGGATATAGTGCAATCTATGATGTCTCTTACCGATTTACCACTATCGTTTTGGGGTTATGCATTAGAGACAGCTGCATTCACGTTAAATAGGGCACCATTTAAAGTTGTTGAGATGACACCATTTGAACTATGGTTTGGCAAGAAACCAAAGTTGTCGTTTCTTAAAGTATGGGGTTGCGATGCTTATGTGAAAAAGTTTCATCCTGATAAGCTCGAACCCAAATCGGAGAAAAATGTCTTTGTAGGATACCCAAAGGAGAAAGTTGGGTACACCTTCTATCACAGATCCGAAGGCAAGACATTCCTTGCTAAGAATGGATCCTTTCTAGAGAAGGAGTTTCTCTTGAAAGAAGTGAGTGGGAGGAAAGTAGAACTTGATGAGGTAACTGTACCTGCCCCCTTATTGGAAAGTAGTTCATCACAGAAATCTGTTCCTGTGACTACTACACCAATTAGTGAGGAAGATAATGATGATGATCATGTAACTTCAGATCAAGTTACTACCGAACCTCGTAGGTAAACCAGAGTGAGATCCGCACCAGAGTGGTACGGTAATCCTGTTCTGGAGGTCATGTTACTTGACCATAACGAACCTACGAACTATGAGGAAGCGATGGTGAGCCCAGATTCCGCAAAATGGCTTGAGGCCATGAAATCTGAGATGGGATCCATGTATGAGAACAAAGTGTGGACTTTGGTCGACTTGCCCGATGATCGGCAGGCCATCAAGAATAAATGGATCTTCAAGAGGAAGACGGACGCTGATAGTAGTGTTACTATCTACAAATCTAGAATTGTCGAAAAAGGTTTTTCGACAAGTTTAAGGTGTTGACTACGATGAGACTTTCTCACTCGTACCTATGATTAAGTCTGTCCGAATCATGTTAGCAATTGCCGCATTTTATGAAATCTGGCAAATGGATAAACAAAACTGCATTCCTTAATGGATTTATTAAAGAAGAGTTGTATATGAAATCTGAATGTGGCAGACCCGTTGACTAAACTTCTCTCATAAGCAAAACACGCTCACACCTTAGTACTCTTTGGGTGTTAATCACATAGCGATGTGAACTAGATTATTGACTCTAGTAAACCCTTTGGGTGTTAGTCACATAGCAAGGTGAACTGATCACATAAAGATGTGAACTATTGGTGTTAAATCACATGATGATGTGAACTAGATTATTGACTCTAGTGCAAGTGGGAGACTGAAGGAAATATGCCCTAGAGGCAATAATAAAGTTATTATTTATTTCCTTATTTCATGATAAATGTTTATTATTCATGCTAGAATTGTATTAACCGGAAACATAATACATGTGTGAATACATAAACAAACAGAGTGTCACTAGTATGCCTCTACTTGACTAGCTCGGTGATCAAAGATGGTTATGTTTCCTAGCCATGGACAAAGAGTTGTCATTTGATTAACGGGATCACATCATTAGGAGAATGATGTGATTGACTTGACCCATTCCGTTAGCTTAGCACTCGATCGTTTAGTATGTTGCTATTGCTTTCTTCATGACTTATACATGTTCCTATGACTATGAGATTATGGGCCCCACGAAGCTCCACCGACGTACTCCTTCCTCCTATATATACCTACGTACCCCAAACGATCAGATACGGAGCCAAAAACCTAATTCCACCGCCGCAACCTTCTGTACCCATGAGATACCATCTTGGGGCCTATTCCGGAGCTCCACCAGAAGGGGAATCTACATCATCACCATAGCCTCTTCGATGAAGTGTGAGTGGTTTACCTCAGACCTTCGGGTCCATAGTTAGTAGCTAGATGGCTTGTTCTCTCTTTTTGGATCTCAATACAATGTTCTCCCCCTCTCTCGTGGAGATCTATTCGATGTAATCTTCTTTTTGCGGTGTGTTTGTTGATACTGATGAATTGTGGGTTTATGATCAAGATTATCTATGAACAATATTTGAATATTCTCTGAATTCTTTTATGTATGATTAGTTATCTTTGAAAGTCTCTTCGAATTATCAGTTTGGTTTGGGCTACTAGATTGGTTTTTCTTGCAATGGGAGAAGTGTGTGACGCCCGGGTAATTAAGCTACAGTGACCCTCTGCTAATGATGCCACGTCACCTCGTTTATAGTTGCTAATCTCGAGTTAGTTCGAAACCGATTCAAATTCAAATTCAAAAATAGGCAAACAATAAAGGTTTTCAAATATTAAAACTAAAATGTTCGGAGTGAACCAAATGTTTGGGGGAAAAACCACACATGCATAAAATGTTTAAAATAATATGAGATGGGTAAAATAGCAGCAAAACAATTATTTTAAATGCTTTTAAATACTAAACAATTGTTAATCTAGTTTATATAATCACCAAACTTTTTGGAGTAGGTGGCCTATGTTGTTATGCTAATTTAGGAGTAGGAGTTATATTTTTGTAAAGCTGTTTCGCTAACTAAAATAAATAAAATAGAAAAGGGAAAATAATAAAAACAGAAGAAAACAAAAGAAATTAAATGCCCCCCCTCACTGGGCCTCGGCCCAGCTGGCCATCCAACTAGGCCGGCCCACCTAACCCTTGCTTAACCCCCTGCCTCTCCCCGAAACCCTAACCCCCTTCCCCATGATCGCCACTCTCCTCCCCCCCGCGGGATCTGGATCGGGGGCGCCCCAACGCACATCGCCCCGATCCCCTTGCCCCCGAGCCCGACGCCGGGGCCCGACGCCACCCCATCGTCACCGGGCTGCCCCGCCCCACCACTCCGTCGCCGGAACGCCATCGCCGCCGCCTCGCTCCACCAATCCTCCCCCAACGACCTCCACGCGCCCGCCGCCGCCGCCCTCTTCGCTCGACGCCGTCGCCAGAGACCACCTCGCCGGACTGCCTCCCCTACGACGCCGGCGTCCCCGTCTTCCTCCTCGCGCCCCGCTGCCCAGTCCCCTGCAACCCCTTGTGAGCGCCACCTCGATCTCCCTCTCTGACCCCGCACCGGGATCGTCCTCGACGGGACTCGCTCGCCCGCGTGCTCCCGCAGCTCCGCCCGACCCTTGCCCCGTAGCCTTCCCCGCGGCCTGGTGCCCGCGGCCACCCCGCCGTACACCGCGGCCTCTGCTTCGCCTCGTTGTGCCCCCCTGCCCGTTCCTTGCCGTGTCTGACCGCGGTTGGCAACGCGCGCTCGCGCTGACACTCCCCGTCGCCGCTCCTGCTCGTGCATCCGCCCGCTGCTGCGCTCACTGGCGCCGCCGCTCAGCTCCACTCCCTCCCTGGACGTGGCTCCCCGGAGCCACCCGCGCCTATCCCCCCCTCTGACCCGACTTTCTGCAGCGCCGTCGCTGCCGCTACACGCCAGCCGCCGCTGCTCCGGAGGCTCGCCGGAGCCCCGTCTCCCCTGGCCCTGGCCGCCGGCGTGCCCCCGCGCGCCCAGCGCCTCTCGGGCTCACGCTCGTTCTGGCGCCCCGCCCCTTTGCTCGCCCGTAACCGCTAAGCCCAGGGGGCCACAGACAGCTGGGCCCGCCCCCCTGTACCTATGACAAGGGGGCCCCATCCCCCAGAACTTTATTAAAAAAAGAGAATTAAAAATAAATAAGTAAATAAATAAATAAATAATAATTACATTAATTAATTAATCAATTAGTGAATTAATTAAGTTAATTAATCATGTTTAAATTAGCTAATCTGTAATTAACCTAAACAGTGTATGACAGGTGGGTCCCACTAGACCCACTGGTCAGGTTGACCAAGTCAACCCTGTTGACTGCTGATGTCAGCATGACATCATGCTGATGTCATTAATCTGTTTTTCGAATTAATTTAAATAATTAATTAAATTCCAGAAATTATTAAAATCTTTAGAAAATCATATCTTTTAATCCGTAGCTCGGATGAAAATACTTTCTACATGAAAGTTGCTCAGAATGACGAGACGAACCCGGATACGCAGCCCGTTTATCCACCACGCATCCCTAGCATAGCGAACACGCAACTTTCCCCCTCTGTTTCATCTGTGCGAAAACGCGAAACACCGGGGATACTTTCCCGGATGTTTCCCCGCTTCACCGGTATCACCTCATACCGCGATAGGGCACCCCTAGCACCGCTACTTGTCATGTCATGCATCGCTATGCATCTGTTTGCTTAAATATTTATTGTTTCTCCCCCCTCTTCTCTCGCTAGACATCGAGACCGACGCCGCTGCTACCCAGTACGACTACGAAGTTGACGATCCCTGTCTCTTGCCAAAGCAACCAGGCAAGCCCCCCCTTTGATCACCAGATATCGCCTACTCTTCTCTATACTGCTTGCATTAGAGTAGGGTAGCATGTTACTGCTTCCCGTTAATCCTATACTGATGCATAGCCTGTCCTTGCTACTACTGTTGTTACCTTTACCTGCAATCCTAATGCTTGGTATAGGATGCTAGTTTATCATCAGTGGCCCTACATCCTTGTCCGTCTGCCATGCTATACTATCGGGCCGTGATCACTCGGGAGTTGATCACGGGTATATACTATATACTTTATACATGATACATGTGGTGACTAAAGACGGGTCGGCTTGAGGAGCACCCGCGAGTGGAGTTTTGAGGCGAAGCGGCATGGCAGGTTCCGACCACCTAGGAGAGAGGTGGGCCTGGCCCTGGTCGGCGCTCGCGGATACTTAACACGCTTAACGAGATCTGGGTATTTGATCTGAGTTTGGCCATTTGGTCTATACGCACTAACCATCTACGCGGGAGTAGTTATGGGTATCCCGGCGTCGTGGTATCAGCCGAAGCCTTCGTGACGTCAGCGACTGAGTGGCGTGCGCCGGATTGGAACGTAAGCCTGCTCTTGTATTAAGGGAGCTAGTTCTGCTTCCGGCCACGTTCGCAACGTGCAGGTGTGCTAAGGGCGATGGGCCCAGACCCCTGTGCGCTTAGGTTTAGACCGGCGTGCTGACCTCTCTGCTGTGCCTAGGTGGGGCTGTGACGTGTTGATCTTCTGAGGCCGGGCATGACCCAGGAAAGTGTGTCCGGCCAAATGGGATCGAGCGTGTTGGGGTATGTGGTGCACCCCTGCAGGGAAGTTAATCTATTCGAATAGCCATGATCTTCGGTAACAGGATGATTTGGAGTTGTACCTTGACCTTATGACAATTAGAACCGGATACTAAATAAAACACACCCTTCCAAGTGCCAGATACAACCGGTGATCGCTCTCTCACAGGGCGACGAGGGGAGGACCATCGGTTAGGATTATGCTATACGATGCTGCTTGGAGGTCTTCAGTCTACTCTCTTCTACATGCTGCAAGACGGAGGCTGCCAGAAGCGTAGTCTTCGAAAGGACTAGCTATCCCCCTCTTATTCCGGCATTCTGCAGTTCAGTCCACATATGATAGCCTTATTCCAGTTGATACCAATGCATACATATGTAATGTAGCTCCTTGCTTGCGAGTACTTTGGATGAGTACTCACGGTTGCTTTCTCCCTCTTTTCCCCGTATCCCTTCTACCTGGTTGTCGCAACCAGATGTTGGAGCCCAGGATCCAGACGCCACCGTCGACGACGACTCCTACTACACCGGAGGTGCCTACTACTACGTGATGCCCGCTGACGATGACCAGGAGTAGTTAGGAGGATCCCAGGCAGGAGGCCTGCGCCTCTTTCGATCTGTATTCCAGTTTGTGCTAGCCTTCTTAAGGCAGACTTGTTTAACTTATGTCTGTACTCAGATATTGTTGCTTCCGCTGACTCGTCTATGATCAAGCTCTTTTATTTGAGCCCTCGAGGCCCCTAGCTTGTAATATGATCCTTGTATGACTTATTTTATTTGTAGAGTTGTGTTGTGATATCTTCCCGTGAGTCCCTGATCTTGATCGTACACGTTTGCGTGTATGATTAGTGTACAGTCAAATCGGGGTGTCACAAGTTGGTATCAGAGCCAGGTTTCGATCTTGGGACCTGTGGGTTATGGGCCCACCATATGGGTTAAAAGCAGGAAGGGCGGTGACGTATTGCACGATCATGAAAGCAAGGCATGTCAGAGGATAGTCTGTCGGTTATGTCGGCAACAACATCGGTACCAAGGGCGAGGGACGAAGAGAACCATTTTCCTGCTCGGAACGAGGCGGACCAATAGGTAGAGTTCTCGTCCATCGGCGGTTACCAGAAAGTTTTGAACAATAACAACAGGGTCTTACTGACAGAATTGTACACCGAGGTGTTTACCTAAGTAGGAGAAAACTACTGCTTAGATTATATAGATCACAAGAGAGGTCAAACAAACCAATGAAAAAGGAAAACGTGATCATCAGGTTAAACAGAACAATGGAAATGGAAATGTGTTTAAACACATATTCCACGGGTATATCTTTCCCAAGGACGAGGAGAGCATGATATCCATGACATGATAGAAAGCAGAAAACCCTTTAGGTAAGGGGAGAGAAATTTCATGACATTGCCCCTACAGCGGTGTTTGGATAACTGAGCAAGAAACATTTAGTATTGGGCTTCAAATGGTCTTGTTGAAAATTGAAGTACCATAGGCATGCTCCGAGAAAGCATTGACATGGTCATCAGTTGAAGATCAGACTTTGGAAACACAAAGGATCCATCAGGAATAACTTGTAGAATAAGTCTTACAATTTCCTCATGGAAGAATGGATAACCTTGCTGAAAAGGAATCTATAACAATATGGCCAACCGGCCAGATGTGTTGGGCATGCCATCACCTTACCAGGTCATAAAAGACCAGTGTTATAACTCTTGGAAAAATGTTCCAACCATCATATCTGACCGAGATTCAGATCTGATCGGTGTTAGGATACCTTAGACTCAGGATGCCTGAGAAGAAAAGGTGCAACACAAATTGTCAAGATGACATTATAAGATTCTCGGGAATTGAACTATGGAAGCAAGTTTTGAAACAAGAGTTCATCATTTAACCAAGGAAAATGACGAGGAGTGGCTGATGAACTCGGCAACAATTCATTGAGATTTTCAAAAGATGGATTTCCACACT
The DNA here is from genome assembly GCF_018294505.1 of Triticum aestivum. NCBI lineage: Eukaryota > Viridiplantae > Streptophyta > Magnoliopsida > Poales > Poaceae > Triticum > Triticum aestivum. The sequence continues at coordinate 46,013,689 of NC_057812.1, forward strand.
TATGTGAACAAGGAGATAACATTTGTCAAATCAAATGATATAATGTGGTATGCTCGAGAAAAACATACACAATTTAAACATTGGTTGAAGAGTGAAGCTGAAATATGGGCATAGGTAGCCTGATCAATTGTTAGAATGGTGATTCAATAACAGATAGGCTAAGAATGAACGGCCGATCATTAACTTCAAAACAAGAGGGTAATACTTCAGGGTAGAACATAATACAAGCTGGATAGCAAGTTGCATCCATAGCCGGAACAAGTTTGCGATAAAAGGAAGGTAAGGATGTAGTCGATGGTAATCAAGTTACCAAGGAACGAGGATGGCACTTATCATCATGAATTCGATCGATATCCTAGAAGGAGTCAAAAATGTTGATGATGCTCACGACAATTTTTGTCGTGCGGCTCCACGGAGAGGCAATCGAACCACGACTGCATCAAGCAAAAGAACTGATGCAACGAAAGATTATTGGGACCACATATACGACACAAACTCGGAATCAAAGTGTGTGGTTCGAGGTGAAACGATAAGACAAGGAAATCGACGTAAGCTTAGCTCATAGTCGAAAGCTGTGTTCCGATAATAAGGACCGGGTGGCACAGTTAAAATTTAGCACGAATAATGATATAGCCGATCAGACTAGGAATGACTTGATCGGATACAAAATCGTACTTAAATAAGATTACTTAAAAGTTGTTGAACCGTAGTGCGGACTCGGTTCAGTTATCGGTGTCTTTTGAGTGTTTAATAACTCAGGGCACATGAAAAGTTGTAATCAGTGAGAATGTAGTACTAGATGAAGAACTCATAAGAAGTTATGCAGTTCCAAGATAACCTCGAGATACCAGGGGGGGTAATACTCGACGAAAGATCAAAGTAAAGGTTGGAATGGTGGTATTGATCCACAGAAGACAAGTGCTTAAACTTGCCCGAGAAATGGGATCTAAGAAGAACATATGGTCGAAACCACGATTGCAAAGGATCAATTCACCGATACCAAAGGATATTATATCAAGGAAATAGTTATTACTACAAGCAGCTTCCATGATAAGTTCCACATCGGGTCCATGGGCATGAACACAAAGTTCAAGGTCGACTCCCACTTCTTTAATGTATAACCTTTCATTCACTGCTCTAGATATAAATGATTTCAGTGTCAAAACCTACCTGGTGAATTACCAGAGGAGCATGACCCGTGCAAACTTTCGAGTTCACCCAGATTAAGGAAGGCATAGGTTCAACCCAACGGGGCTTCTTAGAACATATACCATGAACTTCAGGAGTAAATAACACAAGACCGATAGTACAGCATGCTTGAGCAAGCAGAGGTTACAATTTATCAAAGGCATTATGTATCGGAGAAAGAACTCACAAAGTGATTAATTATGAAGGACACTGTCGGATAATAATCCAACAGTGGATATGGTGATCCACAATGGGGCTGATGTGAGTATCGATACCCAATCAGAGGAAGAAAGATTGCAAATGCATTGTTTTATAGAACATCTGAATAATTCAACGTTTAAATAGCAAAGTAATTATGATTTTCAAATCAAGGGATCAGGAGCAAATGCTCTGATCAAGGATGGATAAGCTGAATAGACTTAGGGGTATAATCGACGGCAATTTGATTGGTCGATAACCAGCTCATGTTTAAAATGACGTCTGAGCCGGAAGGATGAATTCTAGGATCTGATTGAGGATGGCGAGCTCTCGCAACATTTGAATCAACGGACTCAAAAATGATAGTGACAAGGGATGCCAATAAGATTATAGACTTATGGGATTAACCATAAGGTAAGCAAGTAAGAATTCCGAGAGCAATAGGTTACTCAGGATTTTCGGAAGTTCAAATAGTATTTTGAATACTTTTGTGAAATACATGAATCAACTGGGGATGAGCAAATATCCAGTGAGTGCTAGAAATTATCCATAGTGGTATCCATGTGGCAAAGAACCGCAAGGCAGTAAGCTCAAGGATTCTCGGAACAACAGAGGGAATTTTGGGATATCTTGTAATAACAAGCTCAACTGGGAAGCATTGTATGAATGGCGAGTATACGTGGTTATCCATAGGGGTTTATCGGTGGTCGGGAATAGCAAAAGTGATGGCACAAATCTCGACAGAACATCATCGAGTATCCTCAGAATCTTCTGGTGAAGCAGGCCATCATCTGGGATGAAGGGGCTCTCCGGGAGAAAGTATTTACGAGAACCTAGAGTTAGAGTTAGCAAAATCGTTTAACCCGAGTAGGAGAGAGTTCAGTGTCCCAGAGTAAGGATCAAGGAGTAAAAGAGCCTAATACCACCCATATGGCCATGTGGGCCCGTAAGGCACACAACCATGTTAGTAAAAGATTTTGTAATGTCTAGACTCAACTTCGGCCAAGGAGTGTGGAAGGGGAATTCCTACAGGCAGTCGGCTCTGATACCAACTTGTGACACCCCGATTTGACCATACACTAATCATACACGCAAACGTGTACGATCAAGATCAGGGACTCACGGGAAGATACCACAACACAACTCTACAAATAAAATAAGTCATACAATCATCATATTACAAGCCAGGGGCCTCGAGGGCTCGAATACAAGAGCTCGATCATAGACGAGTCAGCGGAAGCAACAATATCTGAGTACAGACATAAGTTAAACAAGTCTGCCTTAAGAAGGCTAGCACAAACTGGAATACAGATCGAAAGAGGCACATGCCTCCTGCCTGGGATCCTCCTAACTACTCCTGGTCGCAGTCAGCGGGCTAAACGTAGTAGTAGGCACCTCCGGTGTAGTAGGAGTCGTCGTCGACGGTGGCGTCTGGATCCTGGGCTCCAACATCTGGTTGCGACAACCAGGTAGAAGGGATACGGGGAAAAGAGGGAGAAAGCAACCGTGAGTACTCATCCAAAGTACTCGCAAGCAAGGAGCTACATTACATATGTATGCATTGGTATCAACTGGAATAAGGCTATCATATGTGGATTGAACTGCAGAATGCCGGAATAAGAGGGGGATAGCTAGTCCTTTCGAAGACTACGCTTCTGGTAGCCTCCGTCTTGCAGCATGTAGAAGAGAGTAGACTGAAGACCTCCAAGCAGCATCATATAGCATAATCCTAACCGATGGTCCTCCCCTCGTCGCCCTGTGAGAGAGCGATCACCGGTTGTATCTGGCATTTGGAAGGGTGTGTTTTATTTAGTATCCGGTTCTAATTGTCATAAGGTCAAGGTACAACTCCAAATCGTCCTGTTACCGAAGATCACGGCTATTCGAATAGATTAACTTCCCTGCAGGGGTGCACCACATACCCCAACACGCTCGATCCCATTTGGCCGGACACACTTTCCTGGGTCATGCCCGGCCTCAGAAGATCAACACGTCGTAGCCCCACCTAGGCACAACAGAGAGGTCAGCACGCTGGTCTAAACCTAAGCGCACAGGGGTCTGGGCCCATCGCCCTTAGCACACCTGCACGTTGCGAACGCGGCCGGAAGCAGAACTAGCCCCCTTAATACAAGAGCAGGCTTACGTTCCAATCCGGTGCGCGCCACTCAGTCGCTAACGTCACGAAGGCTTCGGCTGATACCACGACGCCGGGATACCCATAACTACTCCCGCGTAGATGGTTAGTGCGTATAGACCAAATGGCCAAACTCAGATCAAATACCCAGATCTCGTTAAGCGTGTTAAGTATCCGTGAATGCCGACCAGGGCCAGGCTCACCTCTCTCCTAGGTGGTCGGAACCTGCCCTGCCGCTCCGCCTCAAAACTCCACTCGCGGGTGCTCCTCAAGCCGACCCGTCTTTAGTCACCACATGTATCATGTATAAAGTATATAGTATATACCCGTGATCAACTCCCGAGTGATCACGGCTCGATAGTATAGCATGGCAGACGGACAAGGATGTAGGGCCATTGATGATAAACTAGCATCCTATACTAAGCATTAGGATTGCAGGTAAAGGTAACAACAGTAGTAGCAAGGACAGGCTATGCATCAGTATAGGATTAACGGGAAGCAGTAACATGCTACCCTACTCTAATGCAAGCAGTATAGAGAAGAGTAGGCGATATCTGGTGATCAAAGGGGGGGCTTGCCTGGTTGCTCTGGCAAGAGAGAGGGATCGTCAACTCCGTAGTCGTACTGGGTAGCAGCGGCGTCGGTCTCGGTGTCTAGCGAGAGAAGAGGGGGAGAAACAATAAATATTTAAGCAAACAGATGCATAGCGACGCATGACATGACAAGTAGCGGTGCTAGGGGTGCCCTATCGCGGTATGAGGTGATACCGGTGAAGGGGGGAAACATCCGGGAAAGTATCCCCGGTGTTTCGCGTTTTCGCACAGATGAAACAGAGGGGGAAAGTTGCGTGTTCGCTATGCTAGGGATGCGTGGCGGATAAACGGGCTACGCATCCGGGTTCGTCTCGTCATTTTGAGCAACTTTCATGTAGAAAGTATTTTCATCCGAGCTACGGATTAAAAGATATGATTTTCTAAAGATTTTAATAATTTCTGGAATTTAATTAATTATTTAAATTAATTCGAAAAACAGATTAATGACATCAGCATGATGTCATGCTGACATCAGCAGTCAACAGGGTTGACTTGGTCAACCTGACCAGTGGGTCCAGTGGGACCCACCTGTCATACACTGTTTAGGTTAATTACAGATTAGTTAATTTAAACATGATTAATTAACTTAATTAATTCACTAATTGATTAATTAATTAATGTATTTATTCATTTATTTTTAATTCTCTTTTTTTAATAAAGTTCTGGGGGATGGGGCCCCCTTGTCATAGGTACAGGGGGGCGGGCCCAGCTGTCTGTGGCCCCCTGGGCTTAGCGGTTACGGGCGAGCAAAGGGGCGGGGCGCCAGAACGAGCGTGAGCCCGAGAGGCGCTGGGTGCGCGGGGGCACGCCGGCGGCCAGGGCCAGGGGAGACGGGGCTCCGGCGAGCCTCCGGAGCGGCGGCGGCTGGTGTGTAGCGGCAGCGACGGCGCTGCAGAAAGTCGGGTCAGAGGGGGGGATAGGCGCGGGCGGCTCCGGGGAGCCACGTCCAGGGAGGGAGTGGAGCTGAGCGGCGGCGCCAGTGAGCGCAGCAACGGGCGAATGCACGAGCAGGAGCGGCGACGGGGAGTGTCAGCGCGAGCGCGCGTTGCCAACCGCGGTCGGACACGGCAAGGAACGGGCAGGGGGGCACAGCGAGGCGAAGCAGAGGCCGCGGTGTACGGCGGGGTGGCCGCGGGCACCAGGCCGCGGGGAAGGCTACGGGGCAAGGGTCGGGCGGAGCTGCGGGAGCACGCGGGCGAGCGAGTCCCGTCGAGGACGATCTCGGTGCGGGGTCAGAGAGGGAGATGGAGGTGGCGCCCACAAGGGGTTGCAGGGGACTGGGCAGCGGGGCGCGAGGAGGAAGACGGGGACGCCAGCGTCGTAGGGGAGGCAGTCCGGCGAGGTGGTCTCCGGCGACGGCGTCGAGTGAAGAGGACGACGGCGTCGGGCGCGTGGAGGTCGTTCGGGGAGGATTGGTGGAGCGAGGCGGCGGCGATGGCGTTCCGGCGACGGAGTGGTGGGGCGGGGCAGCCCAGTGACGATGCGGCGGCGTCGGGCCCCGGCGTCGGGCTCGGGGGCAAGGGGATCGGGGCGATGTGCGTTGGGGCGCCCCCGATCCAGATCGCGCGGGGGGGAGGAGAGTGGGGATTGTGGGGAAGGGGGTTAGGGTTTCGGGGAGAGGCAGGGGGTTAAGCAAGGGTTAGGTGGGCCGGCCTAGTTGGATAGCCAGCTGGGCCGAGGCCCAGTGAGGGGGGGGGGCTTTTAATTTCTTTTGTTTTCTTCTGTTTTTATTATTTTCCCTTTTCTATTTTATTTATTTTAGTTAGCGAAACAGCTTTACAAAAATATAACTCCTACTCCTAAATTAGTATAACAACATAGGCCACCTACTCCAAAAAGTTTGGTGATTATATGAACTAGATTAACATTTGTTTAGTATTTAAAAGCATTTAAAATAATTGTTTTGCTGCTGTTTTACCCATCTCATATTATTTAAACATTTTATGCATGTGTGGTTTTTCCCCCATAATTATCTATGCAATATTTGGTTCACTCCGAACATTTTAGTTTTAATATTTGAAAACTTTTATTGTTTGCCTATTTTTTGAATTTGAATTTGAATCGGTTTCGAACTAACTCGAGATTAGCAACTATAAACGAGGTGACGTGGCATCATTAGCAGAGGGTCACTGTAGCTTAATTACCCGGGCGTCACAATTCTCCTCCACTACAAGAAATCTCGTCCTGAGATTTAAGCGGTGGAGTAAGGGGCGAAGGTGTTGGTAGCGAGAAACCTAACGAGTCTTCTCGGTCTTGGCCGCCCTTTCGAAGAGGTTGATCCCTTTCGTTGATGTCTTCATTTCACTGCTTCAAGTCACCATGATCAATTTGTCATCCTTTCTTCGGGATCTCCATCGTACTTACGTATAGGTAAGGGGCAGCTCTACAACGATAGGATGTTACAAGGGAAAATCTTCTAGGGGTTTCCCAAGTATGAACATATGAGCATCTCTTGAGTTGAACAAATGAAACACATCGAGAGCAAAGTAAGACGGTGCAATAAGAAGTTTCAAGCGGATTGCCTGAAACAGAGTGTGAATGGGGTTTAGAGCAACGGGAATAAGTATTGTGTCCGATACCAGAATTGATCACTAGGAAGGTGGCTCGCAAATTACATACGGAGTCAAGCTCTAGGAATAACTTTGGCAACAGGGTGTATAGGAGAGTCAGGTTTTGATCCTCTGCTAATGATGCCACGTCACCTCGTTTATAGTTGCTAATCTCGAGTTAGTTCGAAACCGATTCAAATTCAAAAAATAGGCAAACAATAAAAGTTTTCAAATATTAAAACTAAAATGTTCGGAGTGAACCAAATATTGCATAGATAATTATGGGGGAAAAACCACACATGCATAAAATGTTTAAATAATATGAGATGGGTAAAACAGCAACAAAACAATTATTTTAAATGCTTTTAAATACTAAACAAATGTTAATCTAATTTATATAATCACCAAACTTTTTGGAGTAGGTGGCCTATGTTGTTATGCTAATTTAGGAGTAGGAGTTATATTTTTGTAAAGCTGTTTCGCTAACTAAAATAAATAAAATAGAAAAGGGAAAATAATAAAAACAGAAGAAAACAAAAGAAATTAAAAGCCCCCCCTCACTGGGCCTCGGCCCAGCTGGCCATCCAACTAGGCCGGCCCACCTAACCCTTGCTTAACCCCCTGCCTCTCCCAGAAACCCTAACCCCCTTCCCCACGATCCCCACTCTCCTCCCCCCGCGCGATCTGGATCGGGGGCGCCCCAACGCACATCGCCCCGATCCCCTTGCCCCGAGCCCGACGCCGGGGCCCGACGCCGCCCCATCGTCACCGGGCTGCCCCATCCCACCACTCCGTCGCCGGAACGCCATCGCCGCCGCCTCGCTCCACCAATCCTCCCCGAACGACCTCCACGTGCTCGCCGCCGCCGTCCTCTTCGCTCGACGCCGTCGCCGGAGACCACCTCGCCGGACTGCCTCCCCTACGACGCCGGCGTCCCCGTGTTCCTCCTCGCGCCCCGCTGCCCAGTCCCCTGCAACCCCTAGTGAGCGCCACCTCCATCTCCCTCTCTGACCCCGCACCGGGATCGTCCTCGACGGGACTCGCTCGCCTGCGTGCTCCCACAGCTCCGCCCGACCCTTGCCCCGTAGCCTTCCCCGCGGCCTGGTGCCTGCGGCCACCCCGCCGTACACCGCGGCCTCTGCTTCGCCTCGCTGTGCCCCCCTGCCCGTTCCTTGCCGTGTCCGACCGCGGTTGGCAACGCGCGCTCGCGCTGACACTCCCCGTCGCCTCTCCTGCTCGTGCATCCGCCCACTGCTGCGCTCACCGGCGCCGCCGCTCAGCTCCACTCCCTCCCTAGACGTGGCTCCCCGGAGCCGCCCGCGCCTATCCCCCCTCTGACCCGATTTTCTGCAGCGCCGTCGCTGCCGCTACACGCCAGCCGCCGCCGCTCCGGAGGCTCGCCGGAGCCCCGTCTCCCCTGGCCCTGGCCGCCGGCGTGCCCCCGCGCGCCCAGCGCCTCTCGGGCTCACGCTCGTTCGGGCGCCCCGCCCCTTTGCTCGCCCGTAACCGCTAAGCCCAGGGGGCCACAGACAACTGGGCCCGCCCCCCTGTACCTATGACAAGGGGGCCCCATCCCCCAGAACTTTATTAAAAAAAGAGAATTAAAAATAAATAAATAAATAAATAAATAATAATTACATTAATTAATTAATCAATTAGTGAATTAATTAAGTTAATTAATCATGTTTAAATTAACTAATCTGTAATTAACCTAAACAGTGTATGACAGGTGGGTCCCACTGGACCCACTGGTCAGGTTGACCAAGTCAACCCTGTTGACTGCTGATGTCAGCATGACATCATGCTGATGTCATTAATCTGTTTTTCGAATTAATTTAAATAATTAATTAAATTCCAGAAATTATTAAAATCTTTAGAAAATCATATCTTTTAATCCGTAGCTCTAATGAAAATACTTTCTACATGAAAGTTGCTCAGAATGACGAGACGAACCCGGATACGCAACCCGTTTATCCGCCACGCATCCCTAGCATAGCGAACACGCAACTTTCCCCCTCTGTTTCATCTGTGCAAAAACGCGAAACACCGGGGATACTTTCCCGGATGTTTCCCCCTTCACCGGTATCACCTCATACCGCGATAGGGCACCCCTAGCACCGCTACTTGTCATGTCATGCATCGCTATGCATCTGTTTGCTTAAATATTTATTGTTTCTCCCCCCTCTTCTCTCGCTAGACACCGAGACTGACGCCGCTGCTACCCAGTACGACTACGGAGTTGACGATCCCTCTCTCTTGCCAGAGCAACCAGGCAAGCCCCCCCTTTGATCACCAGATATCGCCTACTCTTCTCTATACTGCTTGCATTAGAGTAGGGTAGCATGTTACTGCTTCCCGTTAATCCTATACTGATGCATAGCCTGTCCTTGCTACTACTGTTGTTACCTTTACCTACAATCCTAATGCTTAGTATAGGATGCTAGTTTATCATCAGTGGCCCTACATCCTTGTCCGTCTGCCATTCTATACTATCGGGCCGTGATCACTCGGGAGTTGATCATGGGTATATACTATATACTTTATACATGATACATGTGGTGACTAAAGACGGGTCGGCTTGAGGAGCACCCGCGAGTGGAGTTTTGAGGCGGAGCGGCAGGGCAGGTTCCGACCACCTAGGAGAGAGGTGGGCCTGGCCCTGGTCGGCGTTCGCGGATACTTAACACGCTTAACGAGATCTGGGTATTTGATTTGAGTTTGGCCATTTGGTCTATACGCACTAACCATCTACGCGGGAGTAGTTATGGGTATCCCGGCGTCGTGGTATCAGCCGAAGCCTTCGTGACGTCAGCGACTGAGTGGCGCGCACCGGATTGGAACGTAAGCCTGCTCTTGTATTAAGGGGGCTAGTTCTGCTTCCGACCGCGTTTGCAACGTGCAGGTGTGGTAAGGGCGATGGGCCCAGACCCCTGTGCGCTTAGGTTTAGACCGGCGTGCTGACCTCTCTGTTGTGCCTAGGTGGGGCTGCGACGTGTTGATCTTCTGAGGCCGGGCATGACCCAGGAAAGTGTGTCCGGCCAAATGGGATCGAGCGTGTTGGGGTATGTGGTGCACCCCTGCAGGGAAGTTAATCTATTCGAATAGCCGTGATCTTCGGTAACAGGACGATTTGGAGTTGTACCTTGACCTTATGACAATTAGAACCGGATACTAAATAAAACACACCCTTCCAAGTGCCAGATACAACCGGTGATCGCTCTCTCACAGGGCGACGAGGGGAGGACCATCGGTTAGGATTATGCTATACGATGCTGCTTGGAGGTCTTCAGTCTACTCTCTTCTACATGCTGCAAGACGGAGGCTGCCAGAAGCGTAGTCTTCGAAAGGACTAGCTATCCCCCTCTTATTCCGGCATTCTGCAGTTCAGTCCACATATGATAGCCTTATTCCAGTTGATACCAATGCATACATATGTAATGTAGCTCCTTGCTTGCGAGTACTTTGGATGAGTACTCACGGTTGCTTTCTCCCTCTTTTCCCCATATCCCTTCTACCTGGTTGTCGCAACCAGATGTTGGAGCCCAGGATCCAGACGCCACCGTCGACGACGACTCCTACTACACCGGAGGTGCCTACTACTACGTGATGCCCACTGACGACGACCAGGAGTAGTTAGGAGGATCCCAGGCAGGAGGCCTGCGCCTCTTTCGATCTGTATTCCAGTTTGTGCTAGCCTTCTTAAGGCAGACTTGTTTAACTTATGTCTGTACTCAGATATTGTTGCTTCCGCTGACTCGTCTATGATCGAGCTCTTGTATTCGAGCCCTCGAGGCCCCTGGCTTGTAATATGATGCTTGTATGACTTATTTTATTTGTAGAGTTGTGTTGTGATATCTTCCCGTGAGTCCCTGATCTTGATCGTACACGTTTGCGTGTATGATTAGCGTACGGTCAAATCGGGGTGTCACAAAGTGCTTAGCTTTGGGTTCAATCTTGCGGTGTCCTTACCCAGTGATAGTAGGAGCAGCAAGGCACGTATTGTATCGTTGCCATCAAGGATAACAAGATGGGGTTTTTATCATATTGCATGAATTTATCCCTCTACATCATGTCATCTTGCTTAAGGCGTTACTCTGTTTTCTTGAACTTAATACTCTAGATGCATGTTGGATAGCGGTCGATGAGTGGAGTAATAGTAGTAGATGCAGGCAGGAGTCGGTCTACTTGTCTCGGACGTGATGCCTATATACATGATCATACCTACATATTCTCATAACTATGCTCAATTCTGTCAATTGCTCAACAGTAATTTGTTCACCCACCGTAGAATACTTATGCTCTTGAGAGAAGCCACTAGTGAAATCTATGCCCCCCGGGTCTATTCTCATCATATCAATCTTCCATCACTTTATTATTGCTTTGCTTTTTTACTTTACCTTTTATTTTACTTTGCATCTCTATATAAAAAATAACAAAAATATTATCTATTATCTCTATCAAATCTCACTCTCGTAAGTGACCGTGAAGGGATTGACAACCCCTAATCGCGTTGGTTGCATTGAGCTATTTGTTTTGTGTAGGTACGAGAGACTCGCGCGTAGCCTCCTACTGGATTGATACCTTGGTTCTCAAAATCTGAGGGAAATACTTACTCTACTCTGCTGCATCACCCTTTCCTTTTCAAGGAGATCCAATGCAGTGCTCAAGAGGTAGCAGGAAGATTTCTGGCGCCGTTGCCGGGGAGGCTTACGCAAAAGTCAAGTCAAGATTTGGACTCCAGACAACGAGCCATTTCTGGCGCCGTTGCCGGGGAGTCTATGCAAAAGTCAACATACCAAGTACCTATCACAATCCCTTATCTCTCGCATTACATTATTTGCCATTTGCCTCTCGTTTTCCTCTCCCCCACTTCACCCTTGCCGTTTTATTCGCCCTCTCTTTTTCGTTTGCCTTTTGTTTGCTCATGTGTTGGATTGCTTGTTTGTCGCGATGGCTCAAGATAATACCAAATTGTGTGACTTTACCAATACCAACAATAATGATTTCCTTAGCACTCCGATTGCTCCTCTTACCAATACTGAATCTTGTGAAATCAATACTGCTTTGTTGAATCTTGTTATGAAAGATCAATTCGCGGGCCTTCCTAGTGAAGATGCCGCTACTCATCTAAATAGCTTCATTGATTTATGTGACATGCAAAAGAAGAAAGATGTCGACAATGATATTGTTAAATTGAAGCTATTTCCTTTTTCGCTTAGAGATCGTGCTAAAGCTTGGGTTTCGTCTTTGCCTAAAAATAGTATTGATTCTTGGAACAAGTGCAAAGATGCTTTTATCTCTAAGTATTTTCCTCCCGCTAAGATCATCTCTCTTAGGAACGATATTATGAACTTTAAGCAACTTGATCATGAATATGTTGCACAAGCTTGGGAGAGAATGAAATTAATGATACGTAATTGCCCTACTCATGGTTTGAATTTGTGGATGATTATACAAAAAATTTATGCCAGATTGAATTTTGCTTCTAGAAATCTTTTAGATTCGGCCGCGGGAGGGACTTTTATGGAAATCACTTTAGGAGATGCTACTAAACTCCTAGATAATATTATGGTTAATTATTCTCAATGGCACACTGAAAGATCTACTAATAAAAAAGTGCATGCTATAGAAGAAATCAATGTTTTGAGTGGAAAGATGGATGAACTTATGAAATTATTTGCTACTAAGAGTGTTTCTTCTGATCCTAATGATATGCCTTTGTCTACTTTGATTGAAAATAACAATGAATCTTTGGATGTGAATTTTGTTGGTAGGAATATTTTTGGTAACAACGCGTATAGAGGGAACTTTAATCCTAGGCCTTATCCTAGTAATCCTTCTAATAATTATGGAAATTCCTACAACAACTGTTATGGAAATTTTAATAAGATGCCCTCTGAATTTGAGACTAGTGTTAAAGAGTTTATGAATTCGCAAAAGAATTTCAATGCTTTGCTTGAAGAGAAATTGCTTAAAGTTGATGAATTGGCTAGGAACATCGACATAATTTCTCTTGATGTTGATTCTTTAAAGCTTAGATCTATTCCTCCTAAGCATGATATCAATGAGTCTCTCAAAGCCATGATAATTTCCATTGATGAGTTAAAGGAAAGAACCGCTAGGATGCGTGCTACGAAAGATGCCTTTATTAAAGCGTGTTCTTCCAATTCCTATGAAAATCAAGATGAAGATCTAAAAGTTATTGATGTGTCTCCTATTAAATCTTTTTTTTGCAATATGAATCTTGATGAAACTGAATATGGTCCACCTTTACCTATAAGGCGTTCTAAAAATTCGGAGTATTTAGATCTTGATGTTGAAATTGATAAAAGTGGGATTGAAAAGAATAAAACCCTAGATGTTGCTAAACCCACTATTTTGGATTTCAAGGAATTTAATTATGAAAGTTGTTCTTTAATTGATTGTATTTCCTTTTTGCAATCCGTGCTAAATTCTCCTCATGCCTATAGTCAAAATAAAGCGTTTACTAAACATATCGTTGATGCCTTGATGCAATCTTATGACGAAAAACTTGAGTTGGAAGTTTCTATCCTTAGAAAACTTTATGATGAGTGGGAACCAACTATTAAAATTAAGATTAAGGATCATGAATTTTATGCTTTATGTGATTTGGGTGCTAGTGTTTCCACTATTCCCAAAACTTTGTGTGATTTGCTAGATTTCCGCGATTTTGATGATTGCTCTCTAAACTTGCACCTTGCAGATTCCACTATTAAGAAACCTATGGGAAGAATTAATGATGTTCTTATTGTTGCAAATAGGAATTATGTGCCCGTATATTTTATCGTTCTTGATATATATTGCAATCCTTCTTGCCCTATTATTCTTGGTAGACCTTTCCTTAGAACGATTGGTGCAATTATTGATATGAAGGAAGGGAATATTAGATTCCAATTTCCATTAAAAAGGGGCATGGAACACTTCCCTAGGAAGAAAATAAAACTACCATATGAATCTATTACGAGAGCCACTTATGGATTGCCTACCAAAGATGGCAATACCTAGATAGTTAATTATTTGATCTTGCTGTAATTTCCAGAAACTTTCTGTTCACGAAAACAATTACTAAAAATCATCAGAACGTGATAAAATACTGATTTCCAATTGCTGATGATCAATAAACAAATTTCCTAGGTCGTCCTATTTTGGCTGAATTTTTGGAGTTCCATAAGTTTGCGTTAGTTACAGATTACTACAGACTGTTCTGTTTTTGATAGATTCTGTTTTTCGTGTGTTGTTTGCTTATTTTGATGAATCTATGGCTAGTAAAATAATTTATAAACCATAGAGAAGTTGGAATACAGTAGGTTTAACACCAATATAAATAAAGAATGAGTTCATTACAGTACCTTGAAGTGGTCTTTTGTTTTCTTTCGCTAACGGAGCTCACGAGATTTCTGTTGAGTTTTGTGTTGTGAAGTTTTCAAGTTTTGGGTGAATTTTTTTGATGGATTATGGAACAAGGAGTGGCAAGAGCCTAAGCTTGGGGATGTACATGGCACCCCCAAGATAACCCAAGGACATCAAAAAGTCAAAGCTTGGGGATGTCCCGGAAGGCATCCCCTCTTTCGTCTACTTCCATCGGTAACTTTACTTGGAGCTATATTTTTATTCACCACATGATATGTGTTTTGCTTGGAGCGTCTTGTATGATTTGAGTCTTTGCTTTTTAGTTTACCACAATCATCCTTGCTGTACACACCTTTTGAGAGAGCCATACATGAATTGGAATTTGATAGAATACTCTTTGTGCTTCACTTATATCTTTTGAGCTTTATAGTTTTGCTCTAGTGCTTCACTTATATATCTTAGAGCACGGTGGTGGATTTGTTTTAAAGAAACTTTTGATCTCTCATGCTTCACTTAGATTATTTTGAGAGTCATAAATATCATGGTAATTTTCTTAAACAATCCTAATATGCTAGGTATACAAAAATAGTAAAAACTTTCTTATGAGTGTGTTGAATACTAAGAGAAGTTTGATGCTTGATGATTGTTTTGAGATATGGAGGTAATAATATTAAAGTCATGCTAGTTGAGTAGTTGTGAATTTGAGAAATGCTTGTGTTGAAGTTTACAAGTTCCGTAGCATGCACGTATGGTAAGCGTTATGTAACAAATTTGAAACATGAGGTGTTCTTTGACTGTCTTCCTTATGAGTGGCGGTCGGGGACGAGCGATGGTCTTTTCCTACCAATCTATCCCCTAGGAGCATGCGCGTAGTGCTTTGGTTTTTGATGGATTGTAGATTTTTGCAATAAGTATGTGAGTTCTTTATGACTAATGTTGAGTCCATGGATTATACGCACTCTCACCCTTCCATCATTGTTAGCCTCTTCGGTACCGTGCATTGCCCTTTATCACATTGAGAGTTGGTGCAAACTTCGCCGGTGCATCCAAACCCCGTGATATGATACGCACTTTCACACATAAACCTCCTTATATCTTCCTCAAAACAGCCACCATACCTACCTATTATGGCATTTCCATAGCCATTCCGAGATATATTGCCATGCAACTTTCCACCATTCCGTTTATCATGACACATTCATCATTGTCATATTGCTAGCATGATCATGTAGTTGACATAGTATTTGTGGCAAAGCCACTGTTCATAATTCTTTCATACATGTCACTTATTGATTCATTGCATATCCCGGTATACCGCCGGAGGCATTCATATAGAGTCATACTTTGTTCTAGTATCGAGTTGTAATATTGAGTTGTAAATAAACAGAAGTGTGATGATCATCATTATTAGAACATTGTCCCATGTGAGGTTAAAAAAGAGAGGCCAAAGAAGCCCAAATAAAAAAGAGAGGCCAAAGAGCCCACAAAAAAATGAGAGAAAATGAGAGAAGGGACAATGTTACTATCCTTTGCCACACTTGTGCTTCAAAGTAGCACCATAATCTTCATGATAGATAGTCTCTTGTTTTGTCACTTCAATATACTAGTGGGAATGTTTCATTATAGAACTTGGCTTGTATATTCCAACAATGGGCCTCCTCAAGTGCCCTAGGTCTTCGTGAGCAAGCAAGTTGGATGCACACCCACTTAGTTTCTTTTGTTGAGCTTTCATACATTTATAGCTCTAGTGCATCCGTTGCATGGCAATCCATACTCCTTGCATTAACATCAATCGATGGGCATCTCCATAGCCCGTTGATTAGCCTCGTTGATGTGAGATCTTCTCCTTTTTTGTCTTCTCCACATAACCCCCATCATCATATTCTATTCCACCATAGTGCTATGTCCATGGCTCGCGCTCATATATTGCGTGAAAGTTTATAGGTTTGATATTACTAAAGTATGAACCAATTGCTTGGCTTGTCATCGGGGTTGTGCATGATGAGAGCATTCTTGTGTGAAGAAGATGGAGCATGACTAAACTATATGATTTTGTGGGGATGAACTTTCTTTGGCCATGTTATTTTGAGAGGACATAATTGCTTAGTTAGTATGCTTGAAGTATTATTATTTTTATGTCAATATGAACTTTTGTCTTGAATCTTTCGGATCTGAATATTCATGCCACAATTAAGAAGAATTACATTAAAATTATGCCATGTAGCACTCCGCATCAAAAATTCTTTTTTATCATTTACTTACTCGAGGATGAGCAGGAATTAAGCTTGGGGATGCCTGATACGTCTCCAAGGTATCTATAATTTTAGATTGCTCCATGCTATATTATCTACTGATTTGGACCATACTGGGCTTTATTTTCCACTTTTATATTACTTTTGGGAGTAACCTATTAACCGGAGGCCCAGCCCAGAATTGCTGTTTTTTTGCCTATTTCAGTGTTTCGAAGAAACAGAATGTCAAACGGAGTCCAAACGGAATGAAACCTTCGGGAACGTGATTTTCTCACCAAACATGATCCAGGAGACTTGGAACCTACGTCAAGAAAGCCACGAGGTGGGCATGAGGTAGGGGGCACGCCCTACCCCCCCAGGCGCGCCCTCCACCCTCGTGGGCCCCATGAAGCTCCATCGACGTACTCCTTCCTCCTATATATACCTACGTACCCCCAAACGATCAGATACGGAGCCAAAAACCTAATTCCACCGCCGCAACCTTCTGTACCCATGAGATCCCATCTTGGGGCCTGTTCCGGAGCTTCGCCGGTAGGGGAATCCACCATGGAGGGCTTCTACATCATCACCATGGCCTCTCCGATGAAGTGTGAGTAGTTTACCTCAGACCTTCGGGTCCATATTTAGTAGCTAGATGGCTTCTTCTCTCTTTTTGGATCTCAATACAATGTTCTCCCCCTCTCTCGTGGAGATCTATTCGATGTAATCTTCTTTTTGCGGTGTGTTTGTTGAGACCGATGAATTGTGGGTTTATGATCAAGATCATCTATGAACAATATAAATGTTTATTATTCATGCTAGAATTGTATTAACCGGAAACATAATACATGTGTGAATACATAGACAAACAGAGTGTAACTAGTATGCCTCTACTTGACTAGCTCGGTGATCAAAGATGGTTATGTTTCCTAGCCATGGACAAAGAGTTGTCATTTGATTAACGGGATCACATCATTAGGAGAATGATGTGATTGACTTGACCCATTCCGTTAGCTTAGCACTCGATCGTTTAGTATGTTGCTATTGCTTTCTTCATGACTTATACATGTTCCTATGACTATGAGATTATGCAACTCCCGTTTACCAGAGGAACACTTTGTGTGCTACCAAATGTCACAACATAAATGGGTGATTATAAAAGTGCTCTACAGGTGTCTCCGAAGGTACTTGTTGGGTTGGCATATTTCGAGATTAGGATTTGTCACTCCGATTGTCGGAGAGGTATCTCTGGGCCTACTCGGTAATGCACATCACTATAAGTCTTGCAAGCATTGCAGCCAATGAGTTAGTTGCGGGATGATGTATTACGGAACGAGTAAAGAGACTTGCCGATAACGAGATTGAACTAGGTATTGAGATACCGACGATCGAATCTCGGGCAAGCAACATACCGATGACAAAGGGAACAACGTATGTTGTTATGCGGTCTGACCGATAAAGATCTTCGTTGAATATGTGGGAGCCAATATGAGCATCCAGGTTCCACTATTGGTTATTGACTGGAGACGTGTCTCGATTATGTCTACATAGTTCTCGAACCCGTAGGGTCCGCACGCTTAACGTTACGATGAAAGTTATATTATGAGTTTATATGTTTTGATGTACTGAAGGTTGTTCGGAGTCCCGGATGAGATCACTGACATGACGAGGAGTCTCGAAATGGTCGAGACATGAATATTGATATATTGGAAGCCTATGTTTGGATATCGGAAGTGTTCTGGGTGAAATCGGGATTTTACCGGAGTACCGGGAGGTTACCGGAACCCCCCGGGAGGTAAATGGGCCTTAGTGGGCCTTTACGGAGAAGAGGAGAGGTGGCCAGGGCTGGGCCATGCGCCCCTCCCCCTAGTCCAAATAGGACAAGGAGAGGGGGGCGGCGCCCCCCTTTCCTTCTCTCCCTCCTCTTTCCCCCTCCTGAATCCTATTCCAACTAGGAAATGGGGGGAGTCCTACTCCCGGTGGGAGTAGGACTCCTCTTGGTGCGCCCTCTCCCTAGCTGGCCGCACCCCCCTTGCTCCTTTATATACGGGGGCAGGGGGGCACCCGATAGACACAACAGTTGATCAAGTTGATCTTTTAGCTGTGTGCGGTGCCCCCTCCACTATAATCCAGCTCGATGATACTGTAGCGGTGCTTAGGCAAAGCCCTGCGTCGGTAGAACATCAACATCGTCACCACGCCATCGTGCTGACGAAACTCTCCCTCAACACTCAGCTGGATCGGAGTTCGAGGGACGTCATCAGGCTAAACGTGTGCTTAACTCGGAGGTGCCGTGAGTTCGGTACTTGATCGGTCAGATCGTGAATACGTACGACTACATCAACTGCATTGTGCTAACGCTTCCACTTTCAGTCTATGAGGGTACATGGACAACACTCTCCCCTCTCGTAGTTATGCATCACCATGATCTTGCGTGTGCATATATAAATTTTGAAATTACTACGTTCCCCAACAGTGGCATCCGAGCCAGGTTTTATGCATAGATGTCATATGCACAAGTAGAACACAAGTGAGTTGTGGGGATATAAGTCATACTACTTACCAGCATGTCATACTTTGGTTTGGCGGTATTATTGGATGAAGCGGCCCGGACCGACATTACGCGTACGCTTACGCGAGACTGGTTCTACCGACGTGCTTTGCACATAGGTGGCTGGCGGGTGTCAGTTTCTCCAACTTTAGTTGAACCGAGTGTGGCTACGCCCGGTCCTTGCGAAGGTTAAAACAACACCAACTTGACAAACTATCGTTGTGGTTTTGATGCGTAGGTAAGAACGGTTCTTGCTAAGCCCGTAGCAGCCACGTAAAACTTGCAACAACAAAGTAGAGGACGTCTAACTTGTTTTTGCAGGGCATGTTGTGATGTGATATGGTCAAGACATGATGCTAAATTTTATTGTATGAGATGATCATGTTTTGTAACCGAGTTATCGGCAACTGGCAGGAGCCATATGGTTGTCGCTTTATTGTATGCAATGCAATCACCCTGTAATGCTTTACTTTATCACTAAGCGGTAGCGATAGTCGTAGAAGCATAAGATTGGCAAGACGACAATGATGCTATGATGGAGATCAAGGTGTTGCTCCGATGACGATGGTGATCATGACGGTGCTTCGGAGATGGAGATCACAAGCACAAGATGATGATGGCCATATCATATCACTTATATTGATTGCATGTGATGTTTATCTTTTATGCATCTTATCTTGCTTTGATTGACGGTAGCATTATAAGATGATCCCTCACTAAATTATCAAAGTATAAGTGTTCTCCCTGAGTATGCACCGTTGCGAAAGTTCTTCATGCTGAGACACCACGTGATGATCGGGTGTGATAGGCTCTACGTTCAAATACAACGGGTGCAAAACAGTTGCACACGCGGAATACTCAGGTTAAACTTGACGAGCCTAGCATATAACATATATGGCCTCAGAACACGGAGACCAAAAGGTCGAGCGTGAATCATATAGTAGATATGATCAACATAGTGATGTTCACCATTGAAACTACTCCATCTCACGTGAGGATCGGACATGGTTTAGTTGATTTGGATCACGTGATCACTTAGAGGATTAGAGGGATGTCTATCTAAGTGGGAGTTCTTAAGTAGTATGATTAATTGAACTTAAATTTATCATTAACTTAGTCATGGTAGTATTAGCATATCTATGTTGTAGATCAATAGCTCACGATGTTGCTCCCCTTTTAATTTTTATATGTTCCTAGAGAAAACTAAGTTGAAAGATGATAGTAGCAATGATGCGGACTTAGTCCGTGATCTGAGGATTTTCCTCATTGCTGCGCAGATGAATTATGTCCTTGATGCACCACTAGGTGACAGACCTATTGCAGGAGCAGATGCAGACGTTATGAACGTTTGACAAAAGCTCGGTATGATGACTACTTGATAGTTTAGTGCACCATGCTTTACGGCTTAGAACCGGGACTTCAAAAATGTTTTGAAACGCCATGGAGCATATAAGATGTTCCAAGAGTTGAAATTGGTATTTCATACTCATGCCCGTGTCGAGAGGTATTTGACCTCTGACAGTACTTTGCCTACAAGATGGAGGAGAATTGCTCAGCTAGTGAGCATGTGCTCAAAATGTCAGAGTACTACAATCACTTGAATGAAGTGGGAGTTAATCTTCCAGATAAGATAGTGATTGAGAGAGTTCTCTAGTCACTATCACCAAGTTACTAGAACTTCATGATGAACTATAATATGCAAGGGATAACAAAAACGATTCCCAAGCTCTTCGTGATGCTGAAATCGACGAAGGTAGAAATCAAGAAAAGCATCAAGTGTTGATGGTTGACAAGACCACTAGTTTCAAGAAAAAGGGCAAAGGGAAGAAGGGGAACTTCAAAGAAGAATGGCAAGCAAGTTGCTGCTCAAGTGAAGAAACCCAAGTCTGGACCTAAGCCTGAGACTGAGTGCTTCTACTGCAAAGGGACTGGTCACTGGAAGCAGAACTGCCCCAAGTATTTGGCGGATAAGAAGGATGGCAAAGTGAACAAAGGTATATTTGATATACATGTTATTGATGTGTACTTTACTAGTGTTTATAGCAACCCCTCAGTATTTGATACTAGTTCAGTTGCTAAGATTAGTAACTCGAAACGGGAGTTGCAGAATAAACAGAGACTAGTTAAGGGTGAAGTGATGATGTGTGTTGGAAGTGGTTCCAAGATTGATATGATCATCATCGCACACTCCCTATACTTTCGGGATTTGTGTTGAACCTAAATAAGTGTTATTTGGTGTTTGCGTTGAGCATGAATATGATTTGATCATGTTTATTGCAATACGGTTATTCACTTAAGTTAGAGAACAATTGTTGTTCTGTTTACATGAATAAAACCTTCTATGGTCATACACACCAACGAAAATGGTTTGTTGGATCTCGATCGTAGTGATACACATATTCATAATATTGAAGCCAAAAGATGCAAAGTTAATAATGATAGTGCAACTTATTTGTGGCACTGCCGTTTAGGTCATATTGGTGTAAAGCGCATGAAGATACTCCATGCTGATGGGATTTTGGAATCACTTGATTATGAATCACTTGATGCTGCGAACCATGCCTTATGGGCAAGATGACTAAAACTCCGTTCTCCGGAACAATGGAGCAAGCAACTGGCTTATTGGAAATAATACATACTGATGTATGCGATCCGATGAGTGTTGAGGCTCGCGGCGGGTATCATTATTTTCTGACCTTCACATATGATTTGAGCAGATATGGGTATATCTACTTGATGAAACATAAGTCTGAAACATTTGAAAAGTTCAAAGAATTTCAGAGTGAAGTGGAAAATCATCGTGACAAGAAAATAAAGTTTCTATGATCTGATCGCGGAGACAAATATTTGAGTTACGAGTTTGGTCTTCAATTAAAACAATGTGGATAGTTTCACAAATTCGTGCCACCTGGAACACCATAGCATAATGGTGTGTCCGAACGTCATAACCGTACTTTATTGGATATAGTGCAATCTATGATGTCTCTTACCGATTTACCACTATCGTTTTGGGGTTATGCATTAGAGACAGTTGCATTCACGTTAAATAGGGCACCATCTAAATCCGTTGAGATGACACCATATGAACCGTGGTTTGGCAAGAAACCAAAGTTGTCGTTTCTTAAAGTATGGGGTTGCGATGCTTATGTGAAAAAGTTTCATCCTGATAAGCTCGAACCCAAATCGGAGAAAAATGTCTTCGTAGGATACCCAAAGGAGAAAGTTGGGTACACCTTCTATCACAGATCCGAAGGCAAGACATTCCTTGCTAAGAATGGATCCTTTCTAGAGAAGGAGTTTCTCTTGAAAGAAGTGAGTGAGAGGAAAGTAGAACTTGATGAGGTAACTGTACCTGCCCCCTTATTGGAAAGTAGTTCATCACAGAAATCTGTTCCTGTGACTACTACACCAATTAGTGAGGAAGATAATGATGATGATCATGTAACTTCAGATCAAGTTACTACCGAACCTCGTAGGTAAACCAGAGTGAGATCCGCACCAGAGTGGTACGGTAATCCTGTTCTGGAGGTCATGTTACTTGACCATAACGAACCTACGAACTATGAGGAAGCGATGGTGAGCCCAGATTCCGCAAAATGGCTTGAGGCCATGAAATCCGAGATGGGATCCATGTATGAGAACAAAGTGTGGACTTTGTTCGACTTGCCCGATGATCGGCAGGCCATCAAGAATAAATGGATCTTCAAGAGGAAGACGGACGCTGATAGTAGTGTTACTATCTACAAAGCTAGAATTGTCGCAAAAGGTTTTTCGACAAGTTTAAGGTGTTGACTACGATGAGACTTTCTCACTCGTACCTATGATTAAGTCTGTCCGAATCATGTTAGCAATTGCCGCATTTTATGAAATCTGGCAAATGGATAAACAAAACTGCATTCCTTAATGGATTTATGAAAGAAGAGTTGTATATGATGCAACCAAAAGGTTTTGTCCATCCTAAAGGTGCTAACAAAATATGCAAGCTCCAGCGATCCATCTATGGACTGGTGCAAGCATCTCAGAGTTGGAATATATGCTTTGATAAGTTGATCAAAGGATATAGTTTTATACAGGCTTGCGGTGAAGCCTGTATTTACAAGAAAGTGAGTGGGAACACGACAACATTTCTGATAAGTATATGTGAATGACATATTGTTGATCGGAAATAATGTAGAATTATTCTGCAAAGCATAAAGGAGTATTTGAAAGGAGTTTTTCAAAGAAAGACCTCAGTGAAGCTGCTTACATATTGAGCATAAAGATCTATAGAGATAGATCAAGACGCTTGATAAGTTTTTTCAATGAGTACAAACCTTGACAAGATTTTGAAGTAGTTCAAAATGGAATAGTCAAAGAAAGAGTTCTTGCTTGTGTTACTAGGTGTGAGATTGAGTAAGACTCAAAATCCGACCACGGCAGAAGATAGAAAGAGAATGAAAGTCATTCCCTATGCCTCAGCCATAGGTTCTATAAATTATGCCATGCTATGTGCCAGATATATTGTATACCCTACACTGTGTTTAGCAAGGAAGTACAATAGTGATCTAGGAGTAGATAGATGGACAGCGGTCAAAATTATCCTTAGTGGATTAAGGATATGTTTCTCAGTTATGGAGGTGACAAAAGGTTTGTCGTAAAGGGTTAGGTCGATGCGAGCTTTGACACTGATCCAGATGACTCCAAGTCTTAATCTGGATACATATTGAAATTGGGAGCAATTAGCTAAAGTAGCTCCGTGCAGAGCATTGTAGACATAGAAATTTCCAAAATACATATGGATCTGAATGTGGCAGACCCGTTGACTAAACTTCTCTCATAAGCAAAACACGATCACACCTTAGTACTCTTTGGGTGTTAATCACATAGCGATGTGAACTAGATTATTGACTCTAGTAAACCCTTTGGGTGTTAGTCACATAGCGAGGTGAACTGATCACATAAAGATGTGAACTATTGGTGTTAAATCACATGATGATGTGAACTAGATTATTGACTCTAGTGCAAGTGGGAGACTGAAGGAAATATGCCCTAGAGGCAATAATAAAGTTATTATTTATTTCCTTATTTCATGATAAATGTTTATTATTCATGCTAGAATTGTATTAACCGGAAACATAATACATGTGTGAATACATAGACAAACAGAGTGTCACTAGTATGCCTCTACTTGACTAGCTCGGTGATCAAAGATGGTTATGTTTCCTAGCCATGGACAAAGAGTTGTCATTTGATTAACGGGATCACATCATTAGGAGAATGATGTGATTGACTTGACCCATTCCGTTAGCTTAGCACTCGATCGTTTAGTATGTTGCTATTGCTTTCTTCATGGGCCTTAGTGGGCCTTTAAGAAGAGGAGAGGCAGCCAGGGTTGGGCCGCGTGCTCCTCCCCCCTAGTCCGAATAGGACAAGGAGAGGGGGGCGACGCCTCCCTTTCCTTCTCTCCCTCCTCTTTCCCCCTCCCGAATCCTATTCCAATTAGGAAAGGGGGGGGGAGTCCTACTTCCGGTGGGAGTAGGACTCCTCCTGGTGCCCTCTCCCTGGCCGGCCGCACCCCCCTTGCTCCTTTGTATATGGGGGCAGGGGGCACCCCATAGACACAACAATTGATCAAGTTGATCTTTTAGCCGTGTGCGGTGCCCCCCTCCACTATAATCCACCTCGATAATACTGTAGCGGTGCTTAGGCGAAGCCCTGCGTCGGTAGAACATCAACATCGTCACCACGCCGTCATGCTGACAAAACTCTCCCTCAACACTCGGCTGGATCGGAGTTCAAGGGACGTCATTGGGCTGAACGTGTGCTGAACTCGGAGGTGTCGTGCGTTCGGTACTTGATCGGTCAGATCGTGAAGACGTATCACTACATCAACCGCGTTGTGCTAACGCTTACGCTTTCGGTCTACGAGGGTACATGGACAACACTCTCCCCTCTCATTGCTATGCATCACCATGATCTTGTGTGTGCGTAGGAAATTTTTGAAATTTCTATGTTCCCCAACAATTTGAATCTTCTCTGATTTCTTTTATGTACGATTGGTTATCTTTGCAAGTCTCTTCGAATTATCAGTTTGGTTTGGCCTACTAGATTGGTTTTTCTTGCAATGGGAGAAGTGCTTAGCTTTGGGTTCAATCTTGCGGTGTCCTTTCCCAGTGACAGTAGGGGCAGCAAGGCACGTATTGTATTGTTGCCATCGAGGATAACAAGATGGTTTTTTTTATCATATTGCATGAATTTATCCCTCTACATCATGTCATCTTGCTTAAGGCGTTACTCTGTTTTCTTGAACTTAATACTCTAGATGCATGCTGGATAGCGATCGATGAGTGGAGTAATAGTAGTAGATGCAGGCAGGAGTCGGTCTACTTGTCTCGGACGTGATGCCTATATACATGATCTTACCTAGATATTCTCATAACTATGCTCAATTCTGTCAATTGCTCAACAGTAATTTGTTCACCCACCGTAGAATACTTATGCTCTTGAGAGAAGCCACTAGTGAAATCTATGGCCCCCGGGTCTATTCTCATCATATCAATCTTCCATCACTTTATTATTGCTTTGCTTTTTACTTTACCTTTTATTTTACTTTGCATCTCTATATCAAAAATACCAAAAATATTATCTATTATCTCTATCAGATCTCACTCTCGTAAGTGACCGTGAAGGGATTGACAACCCCTAATCGCGTTGGTTGTGTTGAGCTATTTTTTTTGTGTAGGTACGAGGGACTCGCGCGTAGCCTCCTACTGGATTGATACCTTGGTTCTCAAAAACTGAGGGAAATACTTACTCTACTCTGTTGCATCACCCTTTCCTCTTCAAGGAAATCCAACGCAGTGCTCAAGAGGTAGCAGCTATCAAACGTCACAACATAACTGGGTGATTATAAAGATGCTCTACATGTATCTCCGAAGGTGTTTGTTGGGTTGGCATAGATCAAGATTAGGATTTGTCACTTCCGAGTATCGGAGAGGTATCTCTGGGCCCTCTCGGTAATGCACATCATAATAAACCTTGCAAGCTATGTGACTAATGAGTTAGTTGCGGGATGATGTATTATGGAGCGAGTAAAGAGACTTGCCAGTAACGATATTGAACTAGGTATGAAGATACTGACGATCGAATCTCGGGCAAGTAACATACCGATGACAAAGGGAATGACGTATGTTGTCATGCGGTTTGACCGATAAAGGTCTTCATAGAATATGTGAGAACAAATATGAGCATCCAGGTTCTGCTATTGGTTATTGACCGGAGATGTATCTCGGTCATGTCTACATAGTTATCGAACCCATAGGGTCCGTACGCTTAATGTTCGATGACGATATGTATTGTGAGTTATATGTTTTGGTGACCGAAGTTTGTTCGGAGTCCCAGATGAGATCACGGACATGACGAGGAGGCTCAAAATGGTCGAGCGGTAAAGAATCATATATTGGAAGGTAGTATTCGGACATCGGAATGGTTTGGAGTGGTTCAGGTATTTTTACTGGAGTACCGAGGGGTTACCGGAACCCCCCGGGGAAATATTGGGCCTTAGTGGAGAGAGAGGAGGGCCGCAAGGGGTGGCCGCGCCCCCCATGGCAGTCCGAATTGGACTAGGGGGAGGGGGAGGCGCCCCCTTTCCCTCTCCCTCTCCCTCTCCTTACTTTTCCCTCCGGTGGAGAACGGAAAGGAGGGGGGGGGGGCGAATCCTACTAGAAGTGGAGTCCTAGTAGGACTCCCCCCATGGCGCGACCCTCCTGGACGCCGGCCTCCTCCTCCCCTCCTTTATATACGGGCGCGGAGGACACCCCAAAGGCACACCAATTGTTCTCTTAGCCGTGTGCGGTGCCCCCCTCCACAGTTTACGCCTCCGGTCATAGCGTCGTAGTGCTTAGGCGAAGCCCTGTGCGAATCCCACCACCATCACCGTCACCACGCCGTCGTGCTAACGGAACTCTCCCTCGACCCTCTGGTAGATCAAGAGTTCGAGGGACGTCATCGAGCTGAACATGTGCTGAACACGGAGGTGCCGTACGTTCGGTACTTGGATCGGCTGGATCGTGAAGACGTTCGACTATATCAACCGTGTTAACCTAATGCTTCTGCTTTTGGTCTACGAGGGTACATGGACACACTCTCCCCATCTTGTTGCTATGCATCTCCTAGATAGATCTTGCGTGATTGTAGGATTTATTTTGAAATTGCACGGTACGTTCCCCAACAGTGGCATCCGAGCCAGGTCTATGCGTAGATGATATGCACAAGTAAAACACAAATAGTTGCGGGTGGTGATGGTCATACTGCTTATCACCAATGTCTTATTTTGATTCGGTGGTTTTGTTGGATGAAGCGGCCCAGACCAACCTTACATGACCATGTTCAGGAGACTGGTTCCACCGACAGACATGCAACTAGTTTTGCATAAAGGTGGCTGGTGGGTGTCTATTTCTCCTACTTTAGTTGAATCGAATTTGACTGCGGCCAGTCCTTGTTGAAGGTTAAAACAGCAAACTTGATGAATCACCATTGTGGTTTTGATGCGTAGGTAAGAACGGTTCTTGCTAGAAGCCCATAGCAGCCACGTAAAACTTGCAACAACAAAGTAGAGGACGTCTAACTTGTTTTTGCAGGGCATGTTGTGATGTGATATGGTCAAGACATGATGTGATATACGTTGCTGTATGAGATGATCATGTTTTGTAAAAGTTATCGGCAACTGGCAGGAGCCTTATGGTTGTCTCTTTATTGTATGACATGCAAACGCCACGTAATTGCTTTACTTTATCACTATGCGTTAGCGATAGTTGTAGAAGCAATAGTTGGCGAGACGACCACGACGCTATGATGGAGATCAAGGTGTCAAGCCGGTGACGATGGAGATCATGACAGTGCTTTGGAGATGGAGATCAAAGGCACAAGATGATGATGGCCATATCATGTCACATATTTTGATTGCATGTGATGTTTATTTTATATGCATCTTATTTTTCTTAGTATGGCGGTAGTATTATAAGAAGATCCCTTAACTAAATTTCAAGGTATAAGTGTTCTTCCTAAGTATGCACCGTTGTGAAAGTTCTTCGTGCCGAGACACCACGTGATGATCGGGTCTGATAGGCTCTACATTCACATACAACGGGCGCAAGACCGTTTTGCAGATGCGAAATACTCGGGTTAAACTTGACGAGCCTAGCATGTACAGACATGGCTTTGGAACACTGGAGACCTAAAGGTCGAACATGAATCATATAGTAGATATGATCAACATAGAGATGTTCACCATTGAAGACTACTCCATCTCACGTGATGATTGGACATGGTTTTGTTGATTTGGATCACGTGATCATTTAGATGACTCGAGGGATGTCTATCTAAGTGGGAGTTCTTAAGTAATATGATTAATTGAACTTAATTTATCATGAACTTAGTCCTTTTAGTATTTGCATATATATGTTGTAGATAAATAGCTTGCGATGTAGCTCCCCGTTAATTTTTGATATGTTCCTAGAGAAAAATAAGTTGAAAGATGATAGTAGCAATGATGCGGACTGAGTCCGTGATCTGAGGATTATCCTCATTGCTGCACAGAAGAATTATGTCCTTGATGCACCGCTAGGTGACGAACCTATTGCAGGAGCAGATGCAGACGTTATGCAAGTTTGTCAATCTCGGTATGATGACTATTTGATAGTTTAGTGCACCATGCTTTACGGCTTAGAACCGGGACTTCAAAAACGTTTTGAACGCCACGGAGCATATAAGATGTCCCAAGAGCTGAAATTGGTATTTCAGACTCATGCCCGAGTCGAGAGGTATGAGACCTCTGACAAATACTTTCCCTACAAGATGGAGGAGAATAGCTCAACCAGTGAGAATGTGCTCACAATGTCTTAGTACTACAATCGCTTTAATCAAGTGGGATTTAATCTTCAAGATAAGATAGTGATTGACAAAGTTCTCTAGTCACTATCACCAAGATGCTGGAACTTCGTGATGAACTATAATATGCAAAGGATGACGAAAACGATTCCTGAGCTCTTCACGATGCTAAAATTGGCGAAGGTAGAAATCAAGAAAGAGCATCAAGTGTTGATGGTTAACAAGACCACTAGTTTCAAGAAAAAGGGCAAAGGAAAAGAAAGGGAACTTCAAGAAGAATGACAAGCAAGTTGCCACTCCCGTGAAGTAGCCCAAAGCTAGACCTAAGCCTGAAACTGAGTGCTTCTACTACAAAGGGAATGGTCACTGGAACTACCCCAAATAATTGGCGAATAAGAAGGATGGCAAAGTGAACAAAGGTATATTTGATATACATGTTATTGATGTGTACTTTACTAGTGTTCATAGTAACCCCAGGGTATTTGACGCCGGTTCAGTTGCTAAGATTAGTAACTCGATACAGGAGTTGCGAAATGAACAGAGACTAGTTAATGGAAAGGTAACGATGTGTGTTGGAAGTGATTCCAAGGTTGATAAGATCACCATCGCATACTCCTTCTACCTTTAGGATTAGTGTTGAACCTAAATAAATGTTATTTGGTGTTTGCGGTGAGCATGAATATGATTGGATCATGTTTATTGCAATACAGTTATTCATTTAAGTCAGAGAATAGTTGTTGTTCTGTTTACATGAATAAAACCTTCTATGGTCATACACCCAACGTAAATGGTTCATTGAATCTTGATCGTAGTAATACACATAGTCATAATATTGATGCCAAAAGATGCAAAGTTGATGATGATAGTGCAACATACTTGTGGCACTGCCGTTTAGGTCATATTGGTGTAAAGCGCATGAAGAAACTCCATACGGATAGATTTTTGGAATCACTTGATTATGAATCATTTGATACTTGCGAACCATGCCTCATGGGAAACATGACTAAAACTCCGTTCTCCGAAACAATGGACCGAGCCAATGACTTATTGGAAATAATACATACCGATGTATGCGGTCCTATGAGTGTTGAGGCACGCAGTAGGTATCGTTATTTTCTGACCTTCACAGATGATTTGAGCAGACATGGGTATATCTGCTTAATGAAACACAAATCTGAAACATTTGAAAAGTTCAAGGAATTTGAGAGTCAAGTGGAGAACCATCGTAAAAAGAAAATAAAGTTTCTACGATCTGATCGCGGAGGTTAATATTTGAGTTACGAGTTTGGCCTTCATTTAAAACAATGTGGAATAGTTTCACAACTCACGTCACTTGGAACACCACAACGTAATGGTGTGTCCGAACATCGTAACCGTACTTTATTAGATATGGTGCGATCTATGATGTCTCTTACCGATTTACCACTAGCTTTTGGTTTTATGCATTAGAGACAACTGCATTCACATTAAATAGGGCACCATCTAAATCTGTTGAGACGACACCATATGAATTGTGGTTTGGCAAGAAACCTAAGCTGTCGTTTCTTAAAGTTTGGGGTTGCGACACTTATGTCAAAAGTTTTCAGCCTGATAAGCTCGAACCCAAATCAGAGAAGTGCGTCTTCATAGGATACCCAAAAGAAACTGTTGGGTACACCTTCTATCACAGATCCGAAGGCAAGATCTTTGTTGCTAAGAATGGATCCTTTCTAGAGAAGGAGTTTCTCTCGAAAGAAATGAGTGGGAGGAAAGTGGAACTTGATGAGGTAATTGTACCTTCTCTCGAATTGGAAAATAGCTCATCATAGAAAACCGTTCCCGTGATGCCTACACCAACTAGATAGGAAGCTAATGATAATGATCATGAAACATCAGATCAAGTTACTACCAAACCTCGTAGGTCAGCCAGAGCACGTTCCTCACCAGAGTGGTATGGTAATCCTGTTCTGGAAGTCATGTTACTAGACCATCACGAACCTACGAATTGTGAGGAAGCGATGATGAGCCCAGATTCCGCAAAATGGCTTGACGCCATGAAATCTGAGATGGGATCCATGTATGAGAACAAACTATGGACTTCGGTTGACTTGCCGGATGATCAGCAAGACATAGAAAATAAATGGATCTTCAAGAAGAAGACTGACACTGACGGTAATGTTACTGTCTACAAAGCTTGACTTGTTGGGAAAGGTTTTCGACAAGTTCAAGGTGTTGACTATGATGAGATTTTCTCACTCGTAGTGATGCTTAAGTCTGTCCGAATCATGTTAGCAATTGCCGCATGTTATGAAATCTGGAAAATGGATGTCAAAACTGTATTCCTGAATGGATTTCTTAAAGAAGAGTTGTATATGATGCAACCAAAAGGTTTTTTCGATCCTAAAGATGCTAACAAAGTGTGCAAACTCCAGCGATCCATCTATGGACTAGTGCAAGCATCTCAGAGTTGGAATATACGCTTTGATAAGTTGATCAAAGCATATAGTTTTCTATAGACTTGCAGTGAAGCCTGTATTTACAAGAAAGTGAATGGGAGCACTACAGCCTTTCTGATAAGTATATGTGAATGACATATTGTTGATCAGAAATGATGCAGAATTTTCTGGAAAGCATAAAGGAGTGTTTGAAAGGAGTTTTTCAAAGAAAGACCTCGGTGAAGCAACTTACATATTGGGCATCAAGATCTATAGAGATAGATCAAGACGCTTGATAAGACTTTTGATGAGTACATACCTTGATAAGATTTTGAAGGAGTTCAAAATGGATCAGTCAAAGAAGGAATTCTTTCCTGTTTTGTAAGGTATAAAGTTGAGTAAGACTCAAAACCTGACCACGATAGAAGATAGAGAGAGAATGAAAGTCATTCCCTATGCCTGAGCCATAGGTTTTATAAAGTATGCCATGTTGTATACCAGACCTATTGTGTACCTTGCCATGAATTTATCAAGGGGATACAATAGTGGCCCAGGAGTAGATCACAGGACAGCGGTCAAAATTATCCTTAGGTAACTAACGAGGACTAAGGAAATGTTTCTCAGTTATGGAGGTGACAAAGAGTTCATCGTAAAGGGTTACGTCGATACAAGCTTTGACACTGATCCGGATGACTCTTAGTCTCAATATGGATACATATTGAAAGTGGGAGCAATTAGCTAGAGTAGCTCCATGCAGAGCATTGTAGACATAGAAATTTGCAAAATACATACAAATCTGAATGTGGCAGACCTATTGACTAAACTTCTCTCACAAGCAAAACATGATCACACCTTAGTACTTTTTGGGTGTTAAACACATAGCGATGTGAACTAGATTATTGACTCTAGTAAATCCTTTGAGTGTTGGTCACATGGCGATGTGAACTATGGGTGTTAATGTTGGAAATATGCCCTAGAGGCAATAATAAATTGATTATTATTATATTTCCTTGTTCATGATAATCGTTTATTATCCATGCTAGAATTGTATAGATAGGAAACTCAGATACATGTGTGGATACATAGACAACACCATGTCCCTAGTAAGCCTCTAGTTGACTAGCTCGTTGATCAATAGATGGTTACAGTTTCCTGACCATGGACATTGGATGTCATTGATAACGGGATCACATCATTAGGAGAATGATGTGATGGACAAGACCCAATCCTAAGCCTAGCACAAGATCATGTAGTTCGTATGCTAAAGCTTTTCTAATGTCAAGTATCATTTCCTTGTATTAACATCAATCGATGGGCATCTCCATAGCCCGTTGATTAGCCTCGTTGATGTGAGATCTTCTCCTTTTTTGTCTTCTCCACATAACCCCCATCATCATATTCTATTCCACCATAGTGCTATGTCCATGGCTCGCGCTCATATATTGCGTGAAAGTTTATAGGTTTGAGATTACTAAAGTATGAAACAATTGCTTGGCTTGTCATCGGGGTTGTGCATGATGAGAGCATTCTTGTGTGAAGAAGATGGAGCATGACTAAACTATATGATTTTGTGGGGATGAACTTTCTTTGGCCATGTTATTTTGAGAGGACATAACTGCTTAGTTAGTATGCTTGAAGTATTATTATTTTTATGTCAATATGAACTTTTGTCTTGAATCTTTCGGATCTGAATATTCATGCCACCATTAAGAAGAATTACATTAAAATTATGCCATGTAGCACTCCGCATCAAAAATTCTTTTTTATCATTTACCTACTCGAGGACGAGCAGGAATTAAGCTTGGGGATGCCTGATACGTCTCCAATGTATCTATAATTTTTGATTGCTCCATGCTATATTATCTACTGATTTGGACCATATTGGCCTTTATTTTCCACTTTTATATTACTTTTGGGAGTAACCTATTAACCGGAGGCCCAGCCCAGAATTGCTGTTTTTTGCCTATTTCAGTGTTTCGAAGAAACAGAATGTCAAACGGAGTCCAAACGGAATGAAACCTTCGGGAACGTGATTTTCTCACCAAACATGATCCAGGAGACTTGGACCCTATGTCAAGAAAGCCACGAGGTGGGCACGATGTAGGGGGCGCGCCCTACCCCCCCAGGCGCGCCCTCCACCCTCGTGGGCCCCACGAAGCTCCACCGACGTACTCCTTCCTCCTATATATACCTACGTACCCCAAACGATCAGATACGGAGCCAAAAACCTAATTCCACCGCCGCAACCTTCTGTACCCACGAGATCCCATCTTGGGGCCTGTTCTGGAGCTTCGCCGGTAGGGGAATCCACCACGGAGGGCTTCTACATCATCACCATAGCCTCTCCATGAAGTGTGAGTAGTTTACCTCAGACCTTCGGGTCCATATTTAGTAGCTAGATGGCTTCTTCTCTCTTTCTGGATCTCAATACAATGTTCTCCCCCTCTCTCGTGGAGATCTATTCGATGTAATCTTCTTTTTGCGGTGTGTTTGTTGAGACCGATGAATTGTGGGTTTATGATCAAGATCATCTATGAACAATATTTGTGAAGGAAATATGCCCTAGAGGCAATAATAAAGTTATTGTTTATTTACTTATTTCATGATAAATGTTTATTATTCATGCTAGAATTGTATTAACCGGAAACATAATACATGTGTGAATACATAGACAAACAGAGTGTAACTAGTATGCCCCTACTTGACTAGCTCGGTGATCAAAGATGGTTATCTTTCCTAGCCATGGACAAAGAGTTGTCATTTGATTAACGGGATCACATCATTAGGAGAATGATGTGATTGACTTGACACATTCCGTTAGCTTAGCACTCGATCGTTTAGTATGTTGCTATTGCTTTCTTCATGATTTATACATGTTCCTATGACTATGAGATTATGCAACTCCCGTTTACCGGAGGAACACTTTGTGTGCTACCAAATGTCACAACATAAATGGGTGATTATAAAGGTGCTCTACAGGTGTCTCCGAAGGTACTTGTTGGGTTGGCATATTTCGAGATTAGGATTTGTCACTCCGATTGTCGGAGAGGTATCTCTGGGCCCACTCGGTAATGCACATCACTATAAGTCTTGCAAGCATTGCAGCTAATGAGTTAGTTGCGGGATGATGTATTATGGAACGAGTAAAGAGACTTGCCGATAACGAGATTGAACTAGGTATTGAGATACCAACAATCGAATCTCGGGCAAGCAACATACCGATGACAAAGGGAACAACGTATGTTGTTATGCGGTCTGACCGATAAAGATCTTCGTTGAATATGTGGGAGCCAATATGAGCATCCAGGTTCCGCTGTTGGTTATTGACTGGAGACGTGTCTCGATTATGTCTACATAGTTCTCGAACCCGTAGGGTCCGCACGCTTAACGTTACGATGAAAGTTATATTATGAGTTTATATGTTTTGATGTACCGAAGGTTGTTCGGAGTCCCGGATGAGATCACTGACATGATGAGGAGTCTCGAAATGGTCGAGACATGAATATTGATATATTGGAAGCCTATGTTTGGATATCGGAAGTGTTCTGGGTGAAATCGGGATTTTACCGGAGTACCGGGAGGTTACCGGAACCCCCCGGGAGGTAAATGGGCCTTAGTGGGCCTTTACGGAGAAGAGGAGAGGTGGCCAGGGCTGGGCCACGCGCCCCTCCCCCTAGTCCAAATAGGACAAGGAGAGGGGGGCGGCGCCCCCCTTTCCTTCTCTCCCTCCTCTTTCCCCCTCCCGAATCCTATTCCAACTAGGAAAGGGGGGGAGTCCTACTCCCGCTGGGAGTAGGACTCCTCTTGGCGCGCCCTCTCCCTAGCTGGCCGCACCCCCCCTTGCTCCTTTATATACGGGGGCAGGGTGGCACCCGATAGACACAACAGTTGATCAAGTTGATCTTTTAGCTGTGTGCGGTGCCCCCTCCACTATAATCCACCTCGATGATACTGTAGCGGTGCTTAGGCGAAGCCCTGCGTCGGTAGAACATCAACATCGTCACCACGCCATCGTGCTGACGAAACTCTCCCTCAACACTCAGCTGGATCGGAGTTCGAGGGACGTCATCAGGCTAAAGGTGTGCTGAACTCGGAGGTGCCGTGAGTTCGGTACTTGATCGGTCAGATCGTGAATACGTACGACTACATCAACCGCATTGTGCTAACGCTTCCGCTTTCAGTCTATGAGGGTACATGGACAACACTCTCCCCTCTCGTGGCTATGCATCACCATGATCTTGCGTGTGCATATGAAATTTTTGAAATTACTACGTTCCCCAACAGTGGCATCTGAGCCAGGTTTTATGCGTAGATGTCATATGCACAAGTAGAACACAAGTGAGTTGTGGGCGATATAAGTCATACTGCTTACCAGCATGTCATACTTTGGTTTGGCGGTATTGTTGGATGAAGCGGCCCGGACCGACATTACGCGTACGCTTACGCGAGACTGGTTCTACCGACGTGCTTTGCACATAGGTGGCTGGCGGGTGTCAGTTTCTCCAACTTTAGTTGAACCAGTGTGGCTACGCCCGGTCCTTGCGAAGGTTAAAACAGCACCAACTTGACAAACTATCGTTGTGGTTTTGATGCGTAGGTAAGAACGGTTCTTGCTAAGCCCGTAGCAGCCACGTAAAACTTGCAACAACAAAGTAGAGGACATCTAACTTGTTTTTGCAGGGCATGTTGTGATGTGATATGGTCAAGACATGATGCTAAATTTTATTGTATGAGATGATCATGTTTTGTAACCGAGTTATCGGCAACTGGCAGGAGCCATATGGTTGTCGCTTTATTGTATGCAATGCAATCGCCCTGTAATGCTTTACTTTATCACTAAGCGGTAGCGATAGTCGTAGAAGCATAAGATTGGCGAGACGACAACGATGCTATGATGGAGATCAAGGTGTTGCGCCGATGACGATGGTGATCATGACTGTGCTTCGGAGATGGAGATCACAAGCACAAGATGATGATGGCCATATCATATCACTTATATTGATTGCATGTTATGTTTATCTTTTATGCATCTTATCTTGCTTTGATTGACGGTAGCATTATAAGATGATCCCTCACTAAATTATCAAAGTATAAGTGTTCTCCCTGAGTATGCACCGTTGCGAAAGTTCTTCATGCTGAGACACCACGTGATGATCGGGTGTGATAGGCTCTACGTTCAAATACAACGGGTGCAAAACAGTTGCACACGCGGAATACTCAGGTTAAACTTGACGAGCCTAGCATATAACATATATGGCCTCAGAACACGGAGACCAAAAGGTCGAGCGTGAATCATATAGTAGATATGATCAACATAGTGATGTTCACCATTAAAACTACTCCATCTCACGTGATGATCGGACATGGTTTAGTTGATTTGGATCACGTGATCACTTAGAGGATTAGAGGGATGTCTATATAAGTGGGAGTTCTTAAGTAGTATGATTAATTGAACTTAAATTTATCATGAACTTAGTCATGGTAGTATTAGCATATCTATGTTGTAGATCAATAGCTCACGATGTTGCTCCCCTTTTAATTTTTATATGTTCCT
Organism: Triticum aestivum; assembly: GCF_018294505.1. Classification (NCBI taxonomy): domain Eukaryota; kingdom Viridiplantae; phylum Streptophyta; class Magnoliopsida; order Poales; family Poaceae; genus Triticum; species Triticum aestivum. The sequence goes on from NC_057812.1 coordinate 46,050,339, forward strand.
AGAGAAAACTAAGTTGAAAGATGATAGTAGCAATGATGCGGACTTAGTCCGTGATCTGAGGATTTTCCTCATTGCTGCGCAGATGAATTATGTCCTTGATGCACCGCTAGGTGACAGACCTATTGCAGGAGCAGATGCAGACGTTATGAACGTTTGACAAAAGCTCGGTATGATGACTACTTGATAGTTTAGTGCACCATGCTTTACGGCTTAGAACCGGGACTTCAAAAATGCTTTGAAATGCCATGGAGCATATAAGATGTTCCAAGAGTTGAAATTGGTATTTCATACTCATGCCCGTGTCGAGAGGTATTTGACCTCTGACAGTACTTTGCCTACAAGATGGAGGAGAATTGCTCAGCTAGTGAGCATGTGCTCAAAATGTCAGAGTACTACAATCACTTGAATGAAGTGGGAGTTAATCTTCCAGATAAGATAGTGATTGAGAGAGTTCTCTAGTCACTATCACCAAGTTACTAGAACTTCATGATGAAATATAATATGCAAGGGATAACAAAAACGATTCCCAAGCTCTTCGTGATGCTGAAATCGACGAAGGTAGAAATCAAGAAAAGCATCAAGTGTTGATGGTTGACAAGACCACTAGTTTCAAGAAAAAGGGCAAAGGGAAGAAGGGGAACTTCAAAGAAGAATGGCAAGCAAGTTGCTTCTCAAGTGAAGAAACCCAAGTCTGGACCTAAGCCTGAGACTGAGTGCTTCTACTGCAAAGGGACTGGTCACTGGAAGCAGAACTGCCCCAAGTATTTGGCGGATCAGAAGGATGGCAAAGTGAACAAAGGTATATTTGATATACATGTTATTGATGTGTACTTTACTAGTGTTTATAGCAACCCCTCAGTATTTGATACTAGTTCAGTTGCTAAGATTAGTAACTCGAAACGGGAGTTGCAGAATAAACAGAGACTAGTTAAGGGTGAAGTGATGATGTGTGTTGGAAGTGGTTCCAAGATTGATATGATCATCATCGCACACTCCCTATACTTTCGGGATTTGTGTTGAACCTAAATAAGTGTTATTTGGTGTTTGCGTTGAGCATGAATATGATTTGATCATGTTTATTGCAATACGGTTATTCATTTAAGTTAGAGAACAATTGTTGTTCTGTTTACATGAATAAAACCTTCTATGGTCATACACACCAACGAAAATGGTTTGTTGGATCTCGATCGTAGTGATACACATATTCGTAATATTGAAGCCAAAAGATGCAAAGTTAATAATGATAGTGCAACTTATTTGTGGCACTGCCGTTTAGGTCATATTGGTGTAAAGCGCATGAAGAAACTCCATGCCGATGGGATTTTGGAATCACTTGATTATGAATCACTTGATGCCGCGAACCATGCCTTATGGGCAAGATGACTAAAACTCCGTTCTCCGGAACAATGGAGCAAGCAACTGGCTTATTGGAAATAATACATACTGATGTATGCGATCCGATGAGTGTTGAGGCTCGCGGCGGGTATCATTATTTTCTGATCTTCACATATGATTTGAGCAGATATGGGTATATCTACTTGATGAAACATAAGTCTGAAACATTTCAAAAGTTCAAAGAATTTCAGAGTGAAGTGGAAAATCATCGTGACAAGAAAATAAAGTTTCTACGATCTGATCGCGGAGACAAATATTTGAGTTACGAGTTTGGTCTTCAATTAAAACAATGTGGATAGTTTCACAAATTCATGCCACCTGGAACACCATAGCATAATGGTGTGTCCGAACGTCATAACCGTACTTTATTGGATATAGTGCAATCTATGATGTCTCTTACCGATTTACCACTATCGTTTTGGGGTTATGCATTAGAGACAGCTGCATTCACGTTAAATAGGGCACCATCTAAATCCGTTGAGATGACACCATATGAACTGTGGTTTGGCAAGAAAATAAAGTTTCTACGATCTGATCGCGGAGGTTAATATTTGAGTTACGAGTTTGGCCTTCATTTAAAACAATGTGGAATAGTTTCACAACTCACGTCACCTGGAACACCACAGCGTAATGGTGTGCCCGAACATCGTAACCGTACTTTATTAGATATGGTGCGATCTATGATGTCTCTTACCGATTTACCACTAGCTTTTGGTTTTATGCATTAGAGACAACTGCATTCACATTAAATAGGGCACCATCTAAATCCGTTGAGACGACACCATATGAATTGTGGTTTGGCAATAAACCTAAGCTGTCGTTTCTTAAAGTTTGGGGTTGCGACACTTATGTCAAAAGTTTTCAGCCTGATAAGCTCGAACCCAAATCAGAGAAGTGCGTCTTCATAGGATACCCAAAAGAAACTGTTGGGTACACCTTCTATCACAGATCCGAAGGCAAGATATTTGTTGCTAAGAATGGATCCTTTCTAGAGAAGGAGTTTCTCTCGAAAGAAGTGAGTGGGAGGAAAGTGGAACTTGATGAGGTAACTGTACCTTCTCTCGAATTGGAAAATAGCTCATCACAGAAAACCGTTCCCGTGATGCCTACACCAACTAGATAGGAAGCTAATGATAATGATCATGAAACATCAGATCAAGTTACTACCAAACCTCGTAGGTCAGCCAGAGCATGTTCCTCACCAGAGTGGTATGGTAATCCTGTTCTGGAAGTCATGTTACTAGACCATCACGAACCTACGAATTGTGAGGAAGCAATGATGAGCCCAGATTCCGCAAAATGGCTTGACACCATGAAATCTGAGATGGGATCCATGTATTAGAACAAAGTGTGGACTTCGGTTGACTTGCCTGATGATCGGCAAGACATAGAAAATAAATGGATCTTCAAGAAGAAGACTGACACTGACGGTAATGTTACTGTCTACAAAGCTCGACTGTATGGGCCCGATGAGATCAAAACAGCTTTCATCACTCCATTCGGGTGCTTCTGTTATGTCACCATGCCATTCGGCCTCAAGAACGCCGGAGCCACGTTCATGAGGATGATTCAGAAGTGTTTACTCACTCAAATCAGTCGGAATGTGGAGGCATACATGGACGATATTGTGGTTAAGTCACGGAAAGGTTCCGACCTGCTGACTGACCTTGCTGAAACCTTTGCCAACCTCAGGAGGTATGATATCAAGCTCAATCCAACAAAGTGCACATTTGGAGTTCCAGGTGGAAAGTTACTTGGTTTTCTCATTTCCGAACAAGGAATCGACGCCAATCCCGAAAAAGTTGGCACCATACTCCGGATGAAGCGTCCTGTGCGTGTGCATGATGTACAGAAGCTTACAGGTGGCTTGGCCGCTCTAAGTCGATTCATTTCCCGTCTCGGTGAAAAGGCGTTGCCTCTTTACCGACTGATGAAGAAGTCTGACAAATTCGAGTGGACTCCAGAAGCTGATGCAGCGTTTGCAGACCTCAAAGCTCTGCTCTCCACCCAGCCGGTGCTTGCTGCCCCAATCAGTAAAGAGCCTCTGCTGCTTTACATTGCGGCCACGGGACAAGTTGTCAGTACAGTACTTACGGTCGAGCGGGAAGAGGAAGGAAAGGCCTTCAGAGTTCAGCGCCCAGTATACTATGTGTCTGAAGTTTTGACCCCTTCAAAACAAAGATATCCTCATTACCAGAAGCTTGTATATGGCATTTACATGACCACGAAGAAGGTTGCACACTACTTCTCTGATCATTCCATTACAGTCGTCAGCGACGCTCCACTGTCAGAGATTCTGCACAACGGAGATGCAACTGGTCGAGTGGCCAAATGGGCGATTGAACTTCTTCCCTTGGATATCAAGTTTGAGGTGAAGAAAGCTATCAAGTCCCAAGCAATTGCAGATTTTGTAGCCGAGTGGATCGAACAGCAACTTCCGACTCAAGTTCACTCGGAGCATTGGACCATGTTCTTTGATGGATCTAAGATGCTGAATGGTTCCGGTGCTGGGGTAGTATTGGTTTCCCCCCGTGGAGATAAGCTCAGATACGTTCTCCAGATTCACTTCGGTTCCTCCAATAATGAAGCAGAATATGAAGCACTTTTGTATGGGTTGCACATGGCCATTTCACTCGGCGTCCGTCGCCTCATGGTTTATGGCGACTCAGATTTGGTGGTTAATCAGGTGATGAAGGAGTGGGACGTCAGAAGTCCAGCTATGACTGGCTACTGCAATGCAGTGAGAAAGTTAGAAAAGAAATTCGAGGGGTTAGAGCTTTATCACATCCCCCGACTGAAAAATCAAGCAGCTGATGATTTGGCAAAGATAGGCTCCAAGAGAGAAGCCATTCCCAGCAACGTGCTTTTGGAGCACATCCGCTCGCCGTCAGTCCAGGAGGATCCTTTTACAGAAGAAGCCCCGCAGCTGAAAAGTGCCACAGATCCGACTGAAGTCGAAGTTCCTGCTGTGGTCAATCTAATCATGGAAGTCTTGACAATCACCCCCGATTGGACGATACCGTACATCGCGTATATCCTGAGAAAAGAACTCCCGGAGGAGGAGGAAGAGGCTCGACAGATCGTCCGTCGATCCAAGGCCTTTACAGTCATAAAGGGGCAGCTGTATAGAGAAAGCGCGACGGGGATCGGTCAGAAGTGTATAACGCCAGAAGAGGGTTAGATAATCCTTGATGATATCCACTCGGGAACCTGTGGTCACCATGCGTCCTCTCGGACCATTGTGGCTAAAGCATACCGAGCGGGTTTTTACTGGCCCAGAGCAAATGAAATGGCGAAAGATATAGTCGACAAGTGTGAAGACTGCCAGTTCTACTCCAACATGTCGCACAAACTAGCATCAGCCCTGAAAACCATTCCACTCGTCTGGCCCTTCGTTGTTTGGGGACTGGGCATGGTTGGTCCGTTGAGGACGGGCAGGAGCGGTTTCACACATGTGCTTGTGGCAGTCGACAAGTTTACCAAATGGATTGAAGCTAAGCCCATCAAGAATCTTGATGCTTGCACTGCTATCAGTTTCGTCAGGGAGTTAACATTCAGATATGGAGTCCCGCATAGCATCATCACTGACAATGGGTCAAACTTCGATTCAGACAAGTTCAGAGCTTTTTGCGCCTCTCAAGGCACACGAGTCGACTACGCGTCGGTCGCACATCCCCAGTCAAATGGACAAGATGAAAGGGCAAATGGTCTGATTCTCAAAGGACTAAAGCCTTGACTGATACGTGATCTCAAGCACGCAGCAGGCGCTTGGGTCGACGAGCTTCCGTCAGTTTTGTGGGGATTGAGGACCACCCCGAACCGGTCGACTGGAAGAACTCCGTTCTTTCTGGTTTACGGAGCCGAAGTAGTTCTGCCGAGTGATCTACTTCACAATGCACCCCGAGTCGAGCTTTATACCGAAGATGAAGCAGAGCAAGCCCGGCAAGACGCAGTCGACCTCCTAGAGGAGGAAAGGGAAATGGCTATGATCAGATCGACCATCTATCAGCAAGACTTGCGTCGATTCCATGCCAGAAATGTGAAGAGTCGAGCCTTCCAAGAAGGAGATTTGGTCCTCCGAGTGGATCAACAGATACCACATAAACTTGCTCCTACTTGGGAAGGTCCCTTCATCGTCACCAGAGTCCTCCACAATGGAGCGTATCACCTCTACAATGTTGATCGCCAGATCGACGAGCCACGAGCTTGGAATGCGGAACTACTCCGCCCCTTTTACACTTGAATTCTCACTCGGATGAGATGTAATAAGAAAAGCTTCTGTAGTTTTATGTTTATCAAAGAAAAGAGTGTTCCAATAATTGCTGTCACTTTTGTTTGCGTATGAAATCCCCCAGTGGGTGACTTAGCTGCAAATCCATTTCGCCTAAGTTTACAAAAAAAATCCTACCGAGTGGTGAGCCAGACTCCCACTCGGGGGCTTAGCTGCAGCCCAGTGCTCGCCTAAGTTTGAAAAATCCTACCGAGTGGTGAGCCAGACTCCCACTCGGGGGCTTAGCTGCAGCCCAGTGCTCGCCTAAGTTTGAAAAATCCTATCGAGTGGTGAGCCAGACTCCCACTCGGGGGCTTAGCTGCAGTCCAAGTACTCGCCTAAGTGTTAAAAAATCCTACCGAGTGGTGAGCCAGACTCCCACTCGGGGGCTTAGCAGCAGCCTAGTGCTCGCCTAAGTTTGAAAAATCCTACCGAGTGGTGAGCCAGACTCCCACTCGAGGGCTTAGCTGCAGTCCAAGTACTCGCCTAAGTGTTAAAAAATCCTACCGAGTGGTGAGCCAGACTCCCACTCGGGGGCTTAGCTGCAGTCCAAGTACTCGCCTAAGTTTTCAAAAATCCTACCGAGTGGTGAGCCAGACTCCCACTCGAGGGCTTAGCTACAGCCCAGTGCTCGCCTAAGTTTTCAAAAATCCTACCGAGTGGTGAGCCAGACTCCCACTCGGGGGTTTAGCTGCAGTCCAAGTACTCGCCTAAGTGTTAAAAAATCCTACCGAGTGGTGAGCCAGACTCCCACTCAGGGGCTTAGCTGCAGCCCAATGCTCACCTAAGTTTGAAAAATCCTACCGAGTGGAGAGCAAACCTCCCACTCGGAGGCTTAGCTGCAGTCCAAGTACTCGCCTAAGTGTTCAAAAATCCTACCGAGTGGAGAGCGAACCTCCCACCCGGAGGCTTAGCTGCAGTCCAAGTACTCGCCTAAGTGTTCAAAAATCCTATCGAGTGGGGAGCAAACCTCCCACTCGGGGGCTTAGCTGCAGCCCAGTGCTCGCCTAAGTGTTTAAAAATCCTACCGGGTGGAGAGCGAACCTCCCACTCGGAGGCTTAGCTGCAGCCCAATGCTCGCCTAAGTTTGGAAAATCCTACCGAGTGGAGAGCAAACCTCCCACTCGGGGGCTTAGCTGCAGCCGAGTGCTCGCCTAAGTGTTTAAAAATCCTACCGAGTGGAGAGCGAACCTCCCACTCGGAGGCTTAGCTGCAGCATAGTGCTCGCCTAAGTTTGGAAAATCCTACCGAGTGGAGAGCAAACCTCCCACTCGGGGGCTTAGATGCAGCCCAGAGCTCGCCTAAGTACGGAACACATGCTAATCCGCAAGGAGGACGAGGTTCAAATCGACTATTACCCTCTCCTTCGGAGCTGCACCACAAGTACGAGATTACCCCGAGTGAAGATCAAGTTCCACTCGACGGACAATCCGTGAAGATATTCAACGATAAATCAAATTCAAATAGGGCCTAAAGGTCCCAGATCTCAGATCAAAGTACTCGAGCCCTCAGCTCGACAGAGTTTAACGGTTACAAAATCCACTCGGCATTCCGAGGCAAATTTCAAGTGAAGCATCAAAGTTTTTCATTCCTGAGGCAGAGGACTGGAAGGGGCGACGAACTCGTCCAAGTCGATCCCGTCTGCAATATGGGTGGCAGCGGCAATGAAAGTCTCCATGAAGTCTTGGAAGCTGAGCTTCCTAGTATTGGCAACTTGGATGACAGCCAGCTTCTCCTCTCGCACCTCTTTGCAATGGACGCGAACCAGAGACAGAGCGACATCAGCACCACACCTTGCGGAGGATTTCTTCCATTCCATCACTCGGCCAGGAACGTCATTCAGTCGAGTCATCAGAGACTCGAGGTCATTCGGAAGCGTCGTCATGGGCCAGAGCGACGTGTCGATCCGTGACACCGCAACCTTCAGTCGGGCCAGATAATCAACCACACTGGCAACCCGAGACTCCAGTCGGAGCACGTTCATGGCAGCCTCGTCCTTCACAAGAGAATTGGCGGGGTCCAAGCCCGGCTCCACTCGACTGGTCTCCTCTTCGAAGTTCTGGCAGAATTCTGTAAACACGATTCAAGAATAAGACAGTGGCTCTACACAAGTTTGGTAACTGCAAGACAGTCGGGCTGGAGTAATTACCTTCGAGCATGATGAACAACTTCTTGGCGAGTCCACCAAGATAAGCCTCCAGATCGTTCTTCTTCCCCGCCAGTTCGCTTGCCTTGTCATTTAGAGCAATCTTGTCATTCTTAAGACGGCTGACCTCGTGATTAGCCGCGTCGAGAGCAGCTTTCAGTCTGGAGTTCTCCTGTTCAAGAGTACCGACTGAAGCCAACTTTTCTTCAGCAAGCTTGGTTTTGTTCAAGGCCTCCTTCTGCGCTTCGGCAAGATCTTGATCCTTCTTCTTCAGAGCTTCTTCCAGTTTATCTGTGGCACGTCGAGTGAGATCAACATCAAGAATAGACAAGAAAGAAAAGTCGCTCGTCAAGAATGGAGAACCTCACCAGCCATACCTTTTGCTTCTTCTTGTGCCTTACGCAAGTTCTCTTGAGAAAGATTCAAGTCAAGGTTGAGCTGGATCTGCTTATTCTCCAACTCAGTGTAGCGAGCCACAAGTTCGCAGGATTTCTGCAAAAAATCAGTTGACAGACGTCCAAGATAAGTTGTTTCCGAGTAACTAAGAGACAACGATGATGTTTCTAAGACTACAGCCGAATCAAAAACATTCGACAGTAGTCTCGGGGACTACACCCAGTGGGTGCACTCAGCGTGCCCCCACTGGTTTGAAAAAAAAATCGACTGCCCGCAGTTGACCGGATACAGTTCCATTCGACATGGCCTGACCAGACCGAGTGAAGGAGTACAACTACAGCGACACAATATAAAGACTACAGTCGACTGCCAGCAGTCCACCGTAGTCTCGGGGACTACACCCAGTGGGTGCACTTAGCGTGCCCCCACTCGTCCAAGAATTAACAGACACACCTAGTGGGTGTACAGATATAAAGATCTTCGGAAAAGAGATTCCTTAAACAGCATATTGTAACAGACCAAGTGTTGAGTCGACTGACCTGGATGTTGCTTTGAAGAGCTGAACTCGCGTCATAAGCTGCTTGGCTGGCTTCCCTAACCACTTTCACTTGCTCCATCATGATTCCCGCCTGGCGTATATCCTCTTTTGCGGCACCCACTTGGTCCTCAGGGACGGGATATGTGGCAAAAAGCGAAGGCGGATTTGCAGTCGACGTCGAAGGCCGCACGCTCGTCAGAGGAACAGCGAAAGTCACGGAAGCCCGAGTGGTATCACCACCATCCCGGGCTACGGCTTCAGACGCCGGAGCAGATTGGGGGGTCTTGCCGGCCGACGCCCTCCAGTTCCTTCTCACTCTCAGCGGCATGTCGTCGTCATCAGGGAGGTTAATAACATGAGGAGGAGCTATAAGAAAAATTCAATCGACCAGAGTTACAATAAATATCCAGGCAACTCAAGGCAGAACATCAGTAATCGTACCAGGGTTGGAAGTAACAGAATCCTCCATCTCTTGATCGTCGTCCTTGGCGGAGAGCTCAGAAGTAGCAGCACTGCAAATCTCGAAAGTCAGTCAGTTGGCTCAATGAATCGACCAAGGATCTGCCCACGGTCGATAAAGGAAAACCAGTTCTATTATTACCCAGAAATGGTGGGGACGGTCATCTTCATCTTGGGAAGAGCCTTGGGTGGCTTGGACGGCGTCGCACGCGGGTGCTTGGGAGCCTTTTCAGTCGGCGTAGGAGAAGAGGTCCGAGGGCGTTTCGACGACTGCCCAACAGGAGCAGTCGCCTTACCACGTTCCCGCGCTGGATCGCCTCTCCGAGCGGGGGGGGGGGGGGGGGGGGGTTCAACTTCCTCCTCCTCCTCTTCGCTGGAGTCGACGTCGTCGTCTCCCTCTCCTTCGCCGTCTAATTCCCACTTGCCTTGTTCGTCTCCGCTTTCACCTCCGCTCGCCTCCCCTTCCTTAGTCGGCTCCTGTGCCCCGTTGGGTGTCGAGTACATCTCAGTAGTTGCCTGGAAAACAACAGACAGGACAAAAGTCAATCGACCAATTCAAAGAAGGCCAATGAAGAAAGCAAGATCTCAGTCAGGAACATAAGGTCAGACCTGGTCCACTTCGTATGTGTTGTCGAGTGGAGGAACCCTCCTGGCTCCTCGGGGGTTGTCTTTGTTCCCTGTGATGCTCGACAGCCACCCTTCCAGCATCTCATCAGTGACCTCCTCCGAGTGAATCCGAGTGGTGTCTTCAAGACCCGAGTACAGCCACATCGGGTGGTCACGAGCCTGAAGCGGTTGGATGCGCCTCCGAAGGAAGACCTCCAGCAAGTCCATGCCGTTCATGCCCTCGCGGACAAGCTGAACCACTCGACCAACCAGCACTTTGACTTGCGCCTTTTCTTCCGGCGCCACTTTCAGAGAAGCAGGTTTTTGGGCCCGGTCCAGAGAGAAAGGGGAAGCCCAGTCGACTGTCCTGGGGTCGCCTGGTCTTGACAGTAAAACCAGGTCAACTGCCAACCACGGATCGACTCAGGGAAAGTGATAGATGGAAAAGAGCTTTTTCCCCTCGTCTGGATCGCCAGGCCCTCGCACAACTGGATCACCTGCGTCCTTTCATCACTCGACTTGGCCTTCTTGACTGACTGGGAGCGGCAAGTGAAGATGTGCTTAAAGAGTCCCCAATGGGGGCGACAACCCAAGAAACCCTCACACAAGGAAACAAAAAGCAGCAAGATACATGATGGAATTGGGAGTGAAGTGATGGAGCTGCGCTCCGAAGAAGTTCAGAAAGCTCCGGAAAAAAGGATGAGGAGGTAGAGAAAACCCGCGATCGATATGAGTGGCGAGGAGGACGCACTCACCGTCAAGAGGCTGGGGTTCGACTTCTCCCCCCGGGAGACGCGCAGCTTCATGAGGAATGACTCCCCCCTCGACCATATCATCAAGATCTTCTTGCCGAATCACTGACGGCATCCAGTCGCCCTGGATCCAGCCCTTGGGAAGAGCAGTCCTTCAGGAAGATCCGCCCCGAGCGGACTTCTTCCCTTTCCCCTGCGCCACCGCCTTCTTCGCGCGCTCCAGAGCAGACGTCTTGTCCTTCACCATCATCGCCGGCGAAGCTCGAACGGGCTTACGGCGCTAGGGTGAGACGGAGGTGGCGGAGGACTTTGCGAAGGGAGAAGGAAAAGAGAGAGCATGCTGTTTGGGAGCCCCAAGCCGGCAGCTTATAAGAGGCCGCTTCCGAGTGGCTGACTGGTAGGCCCAGGCTATCCCGTCAAATCCCACAGCAGACGCGCGCGCAGTACGTGGCGAAAAAGGTGGCACGGAAATCGAGGAGCTTCCGCCTTATCACATCCGATTACTGCGGCCGCTCCCGTCTCATGCGCTTCCCGAAATTCAAATCCCGCGAAATCCACGGGTTGCAGAACAATTCGTCAGACAGAAGATTCCTTTCACACCATCATTCGGAACTTCACAAGCAAGGAAATTCACTCGACGAAAGGCTTGGAATGGATCAAGGCGACTGAAAGAGGTTGACGACATCATCCATGACGATTGATCGAAAACAAGACACTCATGTAGCACAAGGAACCAGTCGGAAAGATCCCCAACTCTTTCCCCACTCTAACCTCGATCCATTCGGGGGCTAATGATGAAGCTATGTACCTAGGGTAGGGGCACAGACCTGTCCTAAGAGCCCTACCCAAGGACATCCTTAGAAGAAGTCACCTTTCAATCGACTTGAAGGTACCCACTCGACGGGTTCAAGACACTCGACCAAGAAGCTATCACTCGACCACGAAGCCGACCACTCGACTGCGAGGAGATCTAAAGTCACTCCGCAAGCAAACGGTCAGTCATTAAGTAGCCTTTATGGTCATCATAGCACTTTATTAAGGGCGTTACCAGTAACGCCCAGCCTTAATGTACTTTAAACCCTGCATTACTGAGGGCAGGAGAGGGGTGGCGAACTCTATATGAGCCACCCCCCTCCTCAGTATCAAGGGTTCACACCCCTGTCATTCTCACACATATAGTCCAGTCGACCGCCTCCGGGCACCGAGACGTAGGGCTTTTACTTCCTCCGAGAAGGGCCTAAACTCGTAGATCTTTGTGTGCTTACAGCTGCTACATAGCTAAGATCTAGCCTCTCCATACTTACCCCCCTACATCACTGTCAGACTTAGAACCACGACACCCCCCTTTCCCTCTCCCTCTCGTTCCTTTTCCCTCCGGTGGAGAAAGGAAACACTACAAAAAAGACACTTCCGTCATGATACATGCTTGTCACAGTAGGTCACGTTTTTTATCATGCATGTACATTCATGACAAATTTATGATAGAATCAAGATAGTCATACCTGTGCTGTCGTAGAAGTGTTCCATGACATTACCAAAATTATCATCATGGAAGTGTCCACTTCCATGATGATAAATCTCGCGTCATATAAGTGCTTTCGTCAAGGGTGACCGACACGTGGCATCCACCGTAACGGCTCGCCGTTAAGCTATCGGTTCCGGTTTTGGATCCGATAACTTGTTAACAGCCTGGACAAATGATGATTTTCCATGTGTAAAATTCTCATTGGCCGGAGGAAACACGTGTCTGCTCCTCGGTGGGCTGGATGTCGCCCATCCATTGGAGGAAACATGTCTATGATACGTCGACACATGGCAGGGCCCAATAGAGGCCCATATAGGTTAAAAAGGCCGGCCCAGTCAAAGGCCCGTATTACTTACTCAGGTACTAGTAGGCCAGCCCAATCACAACCTGTTTAATTAAGGCCCATTTACGGCCCGAAACCAGATCCGGCCTGTTAATTGTTCGTTGAATATTTGGGCCCAATTACAGCCCAGTGAATTTTGGCCTGTTAGAGGCCCGATGTAGACATGGGCCCATTTCAGCCCGTTGTGTCTTTCGGCCTGGAAATGGCCCGTGCTGCCCATGGGCCATATATGGTCCGAGGCGACATCCGGCCCACTAACGGTCCTAGATAAAGGTGGCAACAGTTCAGCCAAACGTGACTTTGGGCCTGTTAAAGGCATGTCGTATAATTCGGCCCGTTCATGCATGTACTATAAGCTTTCGGCCTCTTAAAGGCCCATGATATCAGTGGGCCAACTAAGGCCCAAGATATGTTTGGTCCTGGTAACGGCCCATCATATAACTGGGCCAAAAAAGGCCCGGTCTACATTTCAGCCTGCTGAAGGCCCGTCGACGACTAGTGAAAATTGAGGCCCAACATGCATTTCGGCCTGCTAAAGGCCCATGGTTTCTTCTGGGCCGTAACAGGCCAGTAGAATATTCAACCTGTTAATGGCCCAACGCTACCTGGGCCAATCTAAGCGCTGGGTCCACAAAAGGCCCAACTAAAATTTGGGCCGAATATAGGCCGGAGTAAGTTGTGGGCCTGGCGCAAAGTGTGAAGGCCCCAATGGCCATTTGGGCCCAAGAAAGATGCAGGCCGACCCAATTGTGGCCCGCTAAAAACTAAGCCCGTTAGAGGCGAATGTCTCGGCCCGGTCGACTACATCAGATTTTTTTAGATAGCGAATGATGGCAGTAACTAGTAGGAATTAAGAACAAACCTACTCTATACAATAAAGAAATTACGACATAGTAACTTAGAATAATCCTACACTATATAATAAAGGATTTATGGTATATTACATCCACTGGGCATCGAAGTTCGCCACCAGTGATCATAAAGCGCAACAAAGAAGCAAATTACAAAAACTGGGCACCATTGCAGTGTAACAAAATAATACTGAACTGAGACCACTTCCAAGACAATTCAAGAAAGGTTAGCCTTGCACGAGAACTGCTGCGCAGGCTGCTGAGCAAGGCTGTGAGACCGGCCTAGCATGTCGGTCATAGCTTCCAGGTGGAGCTGTTTAGCAATGAGGTTCTCATTGGTGTTCTCCACAATCTTTCTTAGAGATAGGACTTCAAGTCGAAGTTGAGTTATAGAATGCCTTTCTGCTAGAACTTGGGACTGAAGAAGTCAAACTGATTCAGACAGCGAATTCTGTGAGCTTGTCTGACTGCTAGTCTCAAGTAACTTGAACACTGCATCAAGACAAGACTTTGGGGTTGTCTCGCTATCTTCAAGATGTTTTGCCTTCTTTGCTGCAATATATGTTGGGTTTGTCTCACAGCCTTCAGCAGACTTGTGCATGCCATCAGGCATATCACCCTGAAACAAGCAGAGAGATGACAGGTTTTCCACGTGTATATACAAAGATGATAACTGTGCTGTCAATTCCATCCAATTTCAAATTAGAAAATAAAGAGTAAGTTCAAAATATCAATAGCATAATCTGGCATTATTCATACTGTGGAGAGCTTCACCACACTACTAGATTACGATGTCAACATAACAAGCATAGATGATGGGCAAAGACAATTGTTGTATCTATTTTGGTTCATGTGCATGGCATGTTGTTCATATCATCAGCCACATCAGTAAGATAAAACAGGAGATGACAAGGTGCAAACGTGGGATACTTCACCACACACTGGATTATAGATCCACAAAAACAAGCATACATATAGGGAGTATTGAGTAATGTGCATGGTATGAATAAGGAATTTGGTTTTACAAGTAAAACTTGGAACTTACGGTTCTTGCGAACATGCATTTTGATAGAAATAGCAAACTAAACAGCAGTAAACGATAGGGAGTATGAGCAAATTAAACAGCAGTTGAGGATAAAGGCTTTAGAAGGACTGACTTACATTAATAGTTAACACCGGCTTTATAATGCCCTTCTCCATGCCAAGGGAAGGATAACTCAAGAATTTCATCACAGAATCTTCTTCATAAGCATTTCCTGTACACTACATTTTGTAGAGAGTAATTATAGATATGATAATACTGGAAGGGATAGAGGATAATGAAGATAAGATGCAGATTCATGCTACATAACCAACTACCAATCCCTGGAAGTACAAGCGTTACAGAACAAAATGTACTGACAAGACCAATGGGCTACACTTCTGCACTGACATTGTCTGCGTATTCAACTTTTTGGTAAAATTAAATATAGATCTGATATCTTTTAGTAAATGGTGGGCGAGGGAGATAAGATGAAGAATGCTACACAATGAACCAATCCCTCTTCCCATAATACAAGAGTGTTTTGAACACTGCTGTACTGTACAAAACGTTCTTATATTATGGGATGGAGGGAGTAGCTGTTAATGTAAGTACAGTGATAGACGACGTTCAGTCCTTACAAGAGGACTGCAGAGCTAAACCTCTTCAAAAGCATTGGGTTGATTCTAAATTTATGTAAGAGTCCATACGGGTCTTATAATGTCCACCAAATGGACGATAACGAGGCTCACATGTGAAGTGATGCTACATAATCAAACAACTATGAAAGTAAGTATGGTCATACAGGGCAAGAGGTACTCACAAGAGCAATGTAGTGTGCAGTATAGTTGCGAGATGTTGTGGTCCCTTGAGAATGAATGTTCTTCTGCTAACAGTTTTCGTACAAGTGAGACGTTAAGGCAAATGTAGAAATTTAGTTCAAATTGTGATGTGATATCATAGACAGTACCTTACGCTGCAGATGAGACCAATGTGTAACAAGATTATTCCAGTCACTGTCGGATAAATGTAGCACCGGAGACTTTACAAAAATTTCGTTTAGAGGCTTGCCATCGAAGTGCGCTTGCCTCACGTATGAACGATACTCCATCAGCGAGTGCTTGAAAAGCGCAACCAACTCTTGCTCGTCTTGACAATCCAGTTTGGTCCTCGCCTATTTAAAAGAATAAAATCTTGTGTCGTCTATCAGCAGAAACATATGCAGTAATTACCATGAATAACATTAGTACATTACTTACGCGTAAGTTGCGGAGGAAGACTGGAAATTGTTTTGTGTCTGCGATATAATCTTTCCATGAAGGAAATATGCGCACAAAGTTCCTGACAACAATATAAGCTTCTTCTTCTAAACTGGGAAGAAATGGAACAAGGGTCCTATTTGCTGCAATTGGCGCTCTCTCTGGTTCGAAAAGGGATTTTGGCAACTGGATTTGGTGTACTCTTTGCTGGAATGGGGGTTTTGCGTCGTAGAGCTGGTGCTATGTCAACTGGCATCATCATACTGTTTGCTGCAGTTGGGGTCTGCTGAGCTGGGGCATCAGAAATGACTAGTGTAGTAGGGCTAGAGTTTGCTAGAGTTGGGGTGTTTTGCGGGTCAGGTGATATTGCAACTACACCTAATGGGCTATTTGATTTATCAGGTGTCACTACCTTTTGCAAATACTTTGCTTGTGCTCCTCCGTGATCAGCAATCGCCCTCTTCCTTTTGAACGTCTGATACACAAGAACAACATTTGAATGGATAAATATGGTATGATGACAGATGGAATATGTACTGAAAATGGATAGGCAGGGCGTATTCACATACACAATGTGTAAACTAAGCTAATGGCAGTGCAATAAAGTAGAAGCAATGCAAAGCATCAGTTGCGGGATATGTGCGACCAATATAACCGTGGAAAAGTTAGAGCAAGCACCTTTTGATGGGTGAATAAGATAGGGCATTTGCCTCTGACTCCTCCACCAGGGAGCTACATTGACTTAGGTCTCCCTCTAGCTCAGAATCACTGTTAGGGTCATATTCTGAGCATGAATCTGTAGGTGGAGAGCGTTTGCATTGCATTGCATCAAGACTTTTTCAGTCCCTTAATGCCAAGTTTGACAGCCATGGCATTGTTCTGCTTTATTCTTTTCATGCGCGCAAGCTCATAATCATTATGATGCTGTTCAGAATCTGAGATTCATGAAAACATAAAAAGTAGTCAGATTATCTATGGAATGCATTGCGGATTCAACTTGAAGAGTGTCTCCCTATAAACCCCTGCATATGCAAAGTTCACCCCCAACCGTGCTGACCAGACCACACACAGAAATACAAACCCCTTATGTCTCTATAACAGGTAGACACACATTTCAAAACTGAAGTAGGAACATTAGAATCATATCAAATTCGTATTTGAACAAATAAACCAAGGAATTATGAGTGGCATAATGTTTAGCTTCAAGGGTGGAGTGTTGGTTGCGCGACACAAAGCAAGTAGGCAGATTGTATTCCATGTAAAAGATCATAGCCTATGTAAAAGCTGGAAATGACACTTTCTTTCTATACAATGAGTGTTCGTTGCCCACACATGATGGAAGAGATCACACACAGAAATACTATTCACTCATGTCTACGGTTCCAGTATTTTGAAACAGGGTGGTCCACCCTAAATGAATATTGACAACAAATATGAGAAGGCAAGCATAGATGTAGTGAATCAATCATTTACTTGCGAGATCACTTGGACAAGTATGCAGAATTGTAACTGCAGTTAGATACCATGCAAAATCTGAATCAAGAAGTTTGTCTAGCACTTACTGTTTGCAACTAATCGACGTGAATAATTGGATATCATATCAAATGAGTAAGAAAGACAAGTAAAATTGTCAAAAAACCTGGCCTGTAGTAGTAATCTGGGTCAATGCCACTACGACCAACAATCCAAAATGACTAGTGTCCGTTCCTAAGGCCGGAATTTTGAAACCTGTGAACTTTACAAGTACTAAAGATTACTTAAATACATCTGAACCATTAAGTTGTAGGTAGCACTCAGCACACAACAAACGCTAATGACAGTCCTGCTTAATGAGTAATGAACCAATTAGAAAATGTATGATGAGGAGTGGCTGCTGAAGTGCTGAGTGTTGAGGACGTATCTCAGGATAAATAGGGTTGGCTTAGTGGGTGCTACACGCCTGAGCCCTGAGCGGACTGGGAAGGTAGGTGTCGGTGTCAAAACCGGCGGATCTCGGGTAGGGGGTCCCGAACTGTGCGTCTAAGGCGGATGGTAACAGGAGGCGGGGGACATGATGTTTACCTAGGTTCGGGCCCTCTCGATGGAGGTAATACCCTACTTCCTGTTTGATTGATCTTGATGATATGAGTATTACAAGAGTTGATCTACCACGAGATCGTAGAGGCTAAACCCTAGAAGCGAGCCTATGGTATGATTGTTGTTGTCCTACGGACTGAACCCTCCGGTTTATATAGACATCAGAGGGGGCTAGGGTTACACAGAGTCGGTTACAAGGGAGGAGATCTACATATCCGTATTGCCAAGCATTCCTTCCACGCCAAGGAGAGTCCCATCCGGACACGGGACGAAGTCTTCGATCTTGTATCTTCATAATCCAGCAGCCCGGCTAATGTATATAGTCCGGCTGTCCGAGGACCCCCTAATCGAGGACTCCCTCAGTAGCCCCTGAACCAGGCTTCAATGACGATAAGTCCGGCGCGCAGATTGTCTTCGGCATTGCAAGGCGGGTTCTTCCTCCGAATACTCCATAGAAGATTTCGAACACAAGGATAGTGTCCGGCTCTGTAAAACAAATTCCACGTACCACCGTAGAGAGAATAATAATATTTCCACAAATCTAATCTGCTGACACACTCTACAGCATGACATCACACCATGGCCCGGTCATTATTCGAACTGTTTTTCTCAACCAGCCATTGCACATATTGCGAGGCGGTTTTCTTGGCACGTCTTGTCGAAGCAGAGATCTTGTCCCCCTTATCACGGGATTCTCATCAAGACGGGTGTGAGTAACCCAACCACGCCATCAATTATGGTGCTTGGGGAATAAGCGAGTTTACCAGGCAGGTGGGGAGGCGCATAGTTTCTTCTGCCCTTATAAAGGGACAAGGATTCATCTTTTTCACCCACACCCTCTTCCTTCTTGCTCATCCATTCTCGCGCACTCAAGCTCTAACACCCAAGTTCGCATTTTCTCCTCAAACCACTCCAAGCATGTCCGGAGCGGGACGCAAGTGGATGGTCTCCTCCGTTACGGAGGAGGACATCACAAAGCTACGGGGAGCTGGATATCTGGCTGCGGATATCGCACACCGGCTGCCAGATGCGGGGCAGATCGTCCCTACTCCAGAACCCCATGAGAGGGTGGTATTTCTTACCCACTTCGTCCATGGACTGGGACTTTTTCTCCACGCGTTTGTCCGCGGGCTCATGTTCTACTACGGGCTGGACTTTCACGATCTGGCCCCCAATTTCATCCTCAACATCTTGGCGTTCATTGTCGTGTGCGAGGCCTTCCTCCGCATCAAGCCCCACTTCGGCCTGTGGCTGAACACCTTCAACGTTAAACTTAAGGTGGTGGTCGGCCAGCAAGCGGAGTGCGGAGGCGCCATGGTGGGCAAAATGCCCAACGTCACCTGGCTCAAAGGCTCCTATGTGGAGACCGTAAAGGGGTGGCAATCGGGGTGGTTCTATATCACCGAGCCATGCGACATCAACTGGGTGGCGGCCCCCGAATTTCGATCCGGAATCCCCATGCGGTCACCTCCTGGAAAGAGAAGAGCCTATCCTGGGGTTCCTCGGTGGAGCTGACCGGACTCCAGATCTGCGTCAAAAACATGATGAGCAAGAAAATCAAGCTTGTCAACATGGTCCATGTCATGCTCTTCCGCCGGATCCTCCCGTGTCAAAGACGGGCATTCAATTTGTGGGAGTTTAACCCGGCCGAGCACCGAACGCTGCGAGAGCTCTTCGACACGACGCACAAGGACGTCTGGAAGGTGCTGTTCAAGGGCGCCGAGGTGCCTCCTCCCCTTACCGAGGACCGTGGACTCTGCGCGAAGCGCCCTGCCAATCCAGTAAGTCTTTTATATCCCATAAGATGTTCTTTTCCCCAGTATAACCAAGCGCGGGATCTAATCCTCCACGCAATTTAACAGGACTGGGTAGCGATAGCGGAGCAGATCGATTGTCGAGCTCCCTTGCCCGAAGATCCAGCAGATGCTTTCCTAACGGAGATGATGGTTCCAGCGCCTTATGAGGTTCCGGAGAAGAAGGCCAAGAAGAAGGCCACGGGGACCAGGAAGGGTCTCCGGCGCAAGGTTATATCGGACCCATCGTCCAAAAACACCGAGGCGCACTCCTCCCTTGAAAACGAGGAGGAGGGAGAGGAAAGTTCTCCCCCCAGCCGGGGGGGGGGGGGACAGGACAAGGAAGGCCGCCCCATCAGGGGAGGCCGAAGGATCCAAGAAGGGAAGGACCCTCCTCCCGGACTGCTCCACGATGGCCGCTTTTAGCGACGAGGAGTGGTTACCCAAGGACAAGCCCCTGTCGAAGTCGTGAGTATCCGGATAACATAATAATTCTTGATATGTTTTATTGTACTTCTTCACATCACATCAAACATGATTATGTAGTCCGTCCTAAGCCCATATCGACATATCTTCATCGGATGGTTCTTTCGGCCCGTCGGATATGAACAGCGATTCACTCCCGACCGCCTCTTTCCCCCGCCCTACGGATGATGCCGAGGTGTTGTCTCGAGGGGCACTGAACCAAGGGGGGATAGTTCCGGAGGCGCCCCAAGGCGACATTCTAGGCGCTGGGCGCCTGAGGGGCAAGACTCCCTTGGGCCCTAACGCCGGGGGCAGCAAGTCTAGCCCCAAGCCGAATACAGCACCAGAACCTCCAGTGGTTCCGGATTCTGTCAGGCAACCCCTTGCTAAGGGGGGCACACCGTCTGTGCTGATGGCCTTTGTCCATCCAGAGGCATCGGACAACTTGCTGGAAGCGCTTCGCGACACTTCTATTGACGAAGAGCACTTCACTATTATGAGTGCGGTGGGTGAGTAACCAGATTGTAAGAGAATGGTACCGCATAGACAGTAGCCCCTAATGCTCTGTTTGGCGTTCACGAAGAAAAGCCGAATAGAGGATCAAATAATAACCGTAGGAGTCTTGATCAGAATATGTCTATGTGCATATGCAGGCTTCACTGCTGGCCGCTACCGCACATACTGCGGAGGTCTCCGTACTGAAGCGGGACCTTGGGCGGTCCAAGGAAGAGCTCAGCCTTACCAAGAGATAGCTCAAAGAGAACAAAGGTAAGTGATACCCCGTCTGTATATCGATAAAGAGAAATGTGGTTTTGGAATGATAGGATCGTCATGAATTTTGCTAGGGGCCACGACCGAAGTGGCAGCCCTACAAAAGGCGCTATCCGAGGCCGAAGACAAAGCGGCCAAGGAGCGCCTCGAGCAAGATAAACAAGAGGCCCGAGTAGGCGAGGTGCAGCAAGAGCTCCAGGCTCTCGTCAAGAAACACGAGTCCTTGGAGCGTGACTCGAAGACGCAAGGGTCCGAGCTTGCAAAGGCCCTCGAAAACACGCAACATGCCAAGGCCGAAGCCCAAAAGGCCCTCCAGGAAATTGAGGCGGTTAAGAAGATAGCGGCGGGTAAGGCATTCATTATGCAAAGCAAGCATGTGAAGGAAACTTTCTTTTTTTACTTACCCAAGTTTGGAGCTCTCCAGGAGCGTTCGCAGATCTACCCCGCAGTGTGTCGTATGCCGCGGAGTTCTACCAGGCCGAGGAGGGGAGCTCGACGGAGAAGTTGTTATGGTCTCAGTATACTGGGACCGAACACCCAATGCCCTTGAGCGACCAGTTGAAGCAACTAGTCGAGCTTCACAAGGCGGCCGAACAGGCCATGAAGGGTCTTATAGCCCGGATGTGGCCTGGCGAGCCCCTGCCTGGTAGCTACTTCGGTCTGGTGAGGCGGCTTGTGAATGCCTGCCCACGGCTTGAGGTCATAAAGTGGCCTGTCTGCATCGAGGGCGCGCGCAGGGCTTTTTCCCGGGCGAGGGTGCACTGGGCGAAGCTGGACGCCGAAAAGCTGGTGAAGGAGGGGCCGCCGGAGGGCAAGGAGTATCGCCACCCCGAAAAGTATTATGACAGTGTCCTGAAGGGTGCTCGCCTTGTGGTGGAGGAATGTGCTAAGGATGTAATATTTGAATGAATGTGCTCATGTGATCCTGTAATATGAAACGAGTTCATTTGCACTATGCAACGCTTGTTAATTTAAAATATTACCTTCTATGCGGCCGCTTATAAAATCTGAGAGTTGGCCAGTCGTCGGCTTCTTCCCCCATGTAACTATTACTGAGGTGTTCGGGATAACTTGAGCACTCTTTATCCCAATTTCGGGTCCTTCAAAGGAGGTGTTCAGCACAGCGAACCAGGCAATCGGACTATAAAGCTTTATCACTCTCACTTAGCCACAGAAGTCTACAATTTTAAATTTTGGCGAAGCCCCTAGTATTTGGAAGGCCGAATTTGGGGCGCTATATACGCCTAAGTAGGGCAAGGCCGACTCCTTGCCCGAAGCGAAAAAAGTCTTTAAGGACTTGAGACCTCTCGAACAGCGACCAGCTCTCGCCGCATCATGACAGCCAGTTTTCGGCTTTCTCTACTGAGGTGCTCGTCCAGAAGAACCGAGACACAATCACAGTAGTTCTCCCAGTGCTACCTTAGCCGATTTGCGGAACGTAAGGTACCAAAACATGGGAGCCGGGCAAACCCAACTATTGATCCAAGACGTGATTTGGAGCTGATGCATATAATGCTATAAGTTCGGGGTGCCGCACTGTCGAAAGTGTTCGGATTTCTCACGTCGTATTATGGGGTATACTGAAGCTCCTGGCGCACTAGTTGTACCAGAATGTACGGGTGCAATCTGTCGTAAACAAGCAGACAAGGAAAAAAAAGAAAGGGTAATGCAATAATAGGCTAATGCTATGCGTGGTTATTAAATAGTACGTGCTACCTCTTGAGCACTGCGTTGGATTTCCTTGAAGAGGAAAGGATGATGTAGCAAAGTAGCATAAGTATTTCCCTCAGTTTTTGAGAACCAAGGTATCAATCCAGTAGGAGGCTACGCGCAAGTCCCTCGTACCTGCACAAAGCAAATAACTCCTCGCAACGAACGCGATAAGGGGTTGTCAATCCCTTCACGGTCACTTACGAGAGTGAGATCTGATAGATATGATAGATAATATTTTTGGTATTTTTGTGATAAAGATGCAAAGTAAAATAAAAGCAAAGGCAATAATAAAGTGATGGGGGATTAATATGATGAAGATAGACCCGGGGGCCAAAGATTTCACTAGTGGCTTCTCTCAAGAGCATAAGTATTTTATGGTGGGTGAACGAATTACTATTGAGCAATTGACAGAATTGAGCATAGTTATGAGAGTATCTAGGTATGAACATGTATATAGGCATCACGTCTGAGACAAGTAGACCGACTCCTACCTGCATCTACTACTATTACTCCACTCATCGACCGCTATCCAGCATGCATCTAGAGTATTAAGTTCAAGAAAACAGAGTAATGCTTTAAGCAAGATGACATGATGTAGAGGGATAAATTCATGCAATATGATAAAAACCCCATCTTGTTATCCTTGATGGCAACAATACAATACGTGCCTTGCTGCCCCTACTGTCACTGGGAAAGGACACCGCAAGAGTGAACCCAAAGCTAAGCACTTCTCCCATTGCAAGAAAGATCAATCTAGTAGGCCAAACCAAACTTATAATTCGAAGAGACTTGCAAAGATAACCAATCATACATAAAAGAATTTAGAGAAGATTCAAATATTGTTCATAGATAATCTTGATCATAAACCCACAATTCATCGGTCTCAACAAACACACTACAAAAAGAAGATTACATCGAATAGATCTCCACGAGAGAGGGGGAGAACATTGTATTGAGATCCAAAAAGAGAGAAGAAGCCATCTAGCTACTAACTATGACCTGAAGGTCTGAGGTAAACTACTCACACTTCATCGGAGGGGTTATGATGATGTAGAAGCCCTCCGTGGTGGATGCCCCCTCTGGAGGAGCTCCGGAAGAGGCCCCAAGATGGGATCTCATGGGTACAGAAGGTTGTGGCGGTGGAATTAGGTTTTTGGCTCCGTATCTGATCGTTTGGGGGTACGTAGGTATTTATAGGAGGAAGGTGTACGTCAGTGGAGTAATAGGGGGCCCACGAGGGTGGAGGGCGCGCCCTGGGGAGGTGGGCGCGCGTGCCTCCCTCCTTTCTTTCTTGACGTAGGGTCCAAGTCTCCTGGATCATATTCGGTGAGAAAATCACGTTCCCGAAGGTTTCATTCCGTTTGGACTCCGTTTGATATTCCGTTTCTTCGAAACTCTGAAATAGGCAAAAAACATCAATTCTGGGCTGGGCCTTCGGTTAATAGGTTAGTCCCAAAAATAATATAAAAGTGGATAATAAAGCCCAATATTGTCCAAAACAGTATATAATATAGCATGGAGCAATCAAAAATTATAGATACGTTGGAGACGTATCAGTACGCCGAAGCGTACGGATACAAGTAGTGCAATAAGCAAAAAATAGGACTATTTGTCATGTCCTATCCAAGGGCAAGCTGCGTATGGGTATGTAAAACAGGTATATCGATCGTTATCAGAGACCACCTGGGGATTCCCTTGTACGCCAGAGCGTCTTGCTTCCTTGGTATTTCCTTACCGCGATGGGTCCAACAATTAGACTGCTGGAAAGGGCTTCCAGAGAGTAAGGTCTTGAAAGAGAAAAAATGATAAAGGTATACGGCCCTTGGGGCGGTTGAGCCGCATTTGTGGGACGTGCCATAGCGGTGACTCCGCCTATGCCCATGGTATCTTGAGCGCGTAGTTATGTACGCGTGGCGCAAACTTCGCCACTTGACTGGGACTAGGACGGAGGCCGAATTGCTAGGCAAGCTCAAAACGTGCCTGGCGATCCTCCTGCGGGCTATTCCAGACTCACTTGAAGGTGTCCGGGGTCTGATACGTCTACAACGTATCTATAATTTTTGATTGCTCCATGCTATATTATCTACTGTTTTGGACTATATTGGGCTTTATTTTCCACTGTTATATTATTTTTGGGACTAACCTATTAATCGGAGGCCCAGCCCAGAATTGCTGTATTTTGCCTATTTCAGTGTTTCGAAGAAACGGAATATCAAACGGAGTCCAAACGGAATGAAACCTTCGGGAACGTGATTTTCTCACCGAACGTGATCCAGGAGACTTGGACCTGCTCCAAGGAACAACCGAGGCGGTCACGAGGGTGGGGGGTGCGCCCCCTACCTCGTGGGCCCCCTGTTGCTCTGCTGATGTACTCCTTCCTCCTATATATACCTACGTACCCCCAAACAACCAGATATAGAGCCAAAAACCTAATTCCACCGCCGCAACTTCCTGTATCCACGAGATCCCATCTTGGGGCCTGTTTCGGAGCTCCGCCGGAAGAGGGCCGTCATCATGGAGGGCTTCTACATCACCATAGCCCCTCCGATGAAGTGTGAGTAGTTTACTTCAGACCTTCGGGTCCATAGCTAGTAGCTAGATGACTTCTTCTCTCTTTTTGGATCTCAATACAATGTTCTCCCCTCTCTCATGGAGATCTATTCGATGTAATCTTCTTTTTGCGGTGTGTTTGTTGAGACCGATGAATTGTGGGTTTATGATCACGATTATCTATGAACAATATTTGATTCTTCTCTGAATTCTTTTATGTATGATTGGTTATCTTTGCAAGTCTCTTCGAATTATCCGTTTGGTTTGGCCAACTCGGTTGGTAGTTCTTGCAACGGGAGAAGTGCTTAGCTTTGGGTTCAATCTTGCGGTGTCCTTTCCCAGTGACAGAAGGGGCAGCAAGGCACGTATTGTATTGTTGCCATCGAGCATAACAAGATGGTTTTTTTTATCATGTGGCATGAATTTATCCCTCTACATCATGTCATCTTGCTTAAGGCGTTACTCTGTTTTTAACTTAATACTCTAGATGCATGCTGGATAGCAGTCGATGAGTGGAGTAATAGTAGTAGATGCAGGCAGGAGTCGGTCTACTTGTCTCGGACGTGATGCCTATATACATGATCATACCTAGATACTTTCATAACTATGCTCAATTCTGTCAATTGCTCAACAGTAATTTGTTCACCCACCATAGAATACTTATGCTCTTGAGAGAAGCCACTAGTGAAACCTATGGCCCCTGGGTCTATTCTCATCATATCAATCTCCATCACTTTAATCTTGCTTTGTTTTTACTTTGCCTTTTACTTTTTTACTTTGCATCTCTATTCCAAAAATACCAAAAAAATATTATTTATCTTCTCTATCAGATCTCACTCTCGTAAGTGACCGTGAAGGGATTGACAACCCCTAATCGCGTTGGTTGCGAGGAGCTATTGTTTTGTGTAGGTATGAGGGACTTGTGCATAGCCTCCTACTGGATTGATACCTTGGTTCTGGAAAACTGAGGGAAATACTTACGCTACTTTGCTGCATCATCCTCTCCTCTTTGGGGAAATCCAACGCAGTGCTCAAGAGGTAGCAAGAAGAATTTCTGGTGCCGTTGCTGGGGAGGCTTACGCAAGAGCAAGTCAAGACTTGGACTCCTAACAACAAGCCACTTCTGGCGCCGTTAAAGTCTGCATACCAAGTACCCATCACAATCCCTATCTCCCACATTACATTATTTGCCATTTGCCTCTCGTTTTCCTCTCCCCCACTTCACCCTTGCCGTTTTATTCGCCCTCTCTTTCCTAATCTCCTCATGTTTCCCGTTTGCCTTTTTGTTTGCTCGTGTGTTAGTTTGCTTGCTTGTCGTTATGTCTGAAATTGGGGAAATTATTGCCGATATGGACAATAATAATAACATGGACAATTCTGATGCTCCGGTTGAAGAACCCCCTACCTTGCATACAAAAAGATTTCGAATTGGTAGTGGTAATATTATTGGAAAAGGAGTTATTCAAGATTTCTTTACTTGTGCCGGTGCTTTGCCTTCTATGGGCAGTTCTATTCTTCATAGAACTAGTAGTCTTGCGGACGCTATTTCCATGCTTATCGTTGAACTTGAAAGGCAATTTATGCATATGCATTCTTCCATACAAAAGATTTTCCTAGAATTTTCTAATATTGAGCATTCCTCTGTTAAGCATGCCGCTACAATCTTTTTGTCTCATGAATTCAGATTTATAATAAAAGAGGCCAAAGAGATCTTTGCGCATTATAGGGTGGACGCTGGCCGTCCTCCCATAGAATCTACCCTCTTTGATCAAGAAGAAATAATGCATTTTCAATCTATTGACTATGTTGCTTTCAATGAAAACCTTAGAAAAAAGGTGCCTACCAATATTTTAATTGATAGAATCTTTGAACTTAATGATGATTTGGCTATTCGAAATAATGAGCTAGGATACTCTCTTGAGTATAGGCTCACAAGGTTCTGTCAAAAGAATGCTTATAATGATGAATTGGTTGTGCAATATGAAGGGCCGAGAGAAGAACCTATACCTCCTAAAATTGATCTTGGTGATTTTTGCCCAATTAAGTTTAGCCCTTTTGATTACTTTTGCTTGCCTCAAAGAAAACTTGCTGCCGAACGTAGAGAATATGAAATGAGTTTCACCGATCTATCTTATTACTACGGCACAACTTAAATCTATCCTTGCTTTTATGCCTAGCTAGGGTCGTTAAACGACAGCGCTTGTTGGGAGGCAACCCAATTTTATTTTTATTTTGTTGTTTTTGCTTCTGTTTAGGAATAAATAATCCATCTACTCTCTGGTTAGATGTGGTTTTATCTTTTAATTAGTGTTTGTGCCAAGTTAGACCTATAGGATCTTCTTGGATGATAATTATTTGATCTTGCTGTAATTTCCAGAATCTTTCTGTTCACGAAAACAATTGTTAAAAATCATCAGCACGTGATAAATTACTGATTCCAATTGCTGCTGATCATTAAACAAATTTTCTAGGTCTTCCTATTTTGGTAGAATTTATGTAGTTCCAGAAGTTTGCGTTAGTTACAGATTGCTACAGACTGTTCTGTTTTTTGACAGATTCTGTTTTTCGTGTGTTGTTTGCTTATTTTGATGAATCTATGGCTAGTAAATTAGTTTATAATCCATAGAGAAGTTGGAATACAGTAGGTTTAACACCAATACAAATAAAGAATGATTTCATTACAGTACCTTGAAGTAGTCTTTTGTTTTCTTTCTCTAACGGAACTCACGAGATTTCTATTGAGTTTTGTGTTGTGAAGTTTTCAAGTTTTGGGTAAATTCTTTTGATGGATTATGGAACAAGGAGTGGCAAGAGCCTAAGCTTGGGGAT
Source organism: Triticum aestivum (assembly GCF_018294505.1). Classification (NCBI taxonomy): domain Eukaryota; kingdom Viridiplantae; phylum Streptophyta; class Magnoliopsida; order Poales; family Poaceae; genus Triticum; species Triticum aestivum. The sequence continues at coordinate 46,078,097 of NC_057812.1, forward strand.
GCCCATGGCACCCCCAAGATAATCCAAGGACACCAAAAAGTCAAAGCTTGGGGATGCCCCGGAAGGCATCCCCTCTTTCGTCTACTTCCATCGGTAATTTACTTGGAGCTAAATTTTTATTCACCATATGATATGTTTTTTGCTTGGAGCGTCTTGTATTATTTGAGTCTTTGTTTGCTAGTTTACCACAATCATCCTTACTATACAAACCTTTTGAGAGAGCCATACATGAATTGGAATTTGATAGAATACTCTATGTGCTTCACTTATATCTTTTGAGCATGATAGTTTTGCTCATAGTGCTTCACTTATATCTTTTGAGCATGATAATTTTTGCTCTAGTGCTTCACTTATATCTTTTAGAGCACGGTGGTGGATTTGTTTTAAAGAAACTATTGATCTCTCATGCTTCACTTAGATCATTTTGAGAGACATTAATAGCATGGTAATTTGCTTAATATTAATATGCTTGGTATTCAAGATTTGTAAAACTTTCTTTTGAGTGTGTTGAATACTAAGAAAAGTTTGATGCTTGATAATTGTTTTGAGATATGGAGGTGATAATATCAAAGTCGTGTTAGTTGAGTAGTTGTGAATTCGAGAAATACTTGTGTTGAAGTTTGCAAGTCCCGTAGCATGCACGTATGGTAAACGTTGTGTAACAAATTTGAAACATGAGGTGTTATTTGATTGTCCTCCTTATGAGTGGCGGTCGGGGACGAGCTATGGTCTTTTCCTACCAATCTATTCCCCTAGGAGCATGCGCGTAGTGCTTTGGTTTTTGATGGCTTGTAGATTTTTGCAATAAGTATGTGAGTTCTTTATGACTAATGTTGAGTCCATGGATTATACGCACTCTTACCCTTCCATCATTGCTAGCCTCTTCGGTACCGTGCACTGCCCTTTCTCACCTTGAGAGTTGGTGCAAACTTCGCCGGTGCATCCAAACCCCATGATATGATACGCTCTTTCACACATAAACCTCCTTATATCTTCCTCAAAACAGCCACCATACCTACCTATTATGGCATTTCCATAGCCATTCCGAGATATATTGCGATGCAACTTTCCACCATACCGTTCTTCATGACACATTCATCATTGTCATATTGCTTAGCATGATCATGTAGTTGACATAGTATTTGTGGCAAAGCCACCGTTTATAATTCTTTCATACATGTCACTCTTGGTTCATTGCATATCCAGGTACACTACCGGAGGCATTCATATAGAGTCATACTTTGTTCAAGTATCGAGTTGTAATCATTGAGTTGTAAATAAATAGAAGTGTGATGATCATCATTTTCTAGAGCATTGTCCCAATAAAAAAAGAAAAAGAAAAAAAAGAAAAAAAGAGAAAGGCCAAAGAAAAAAAAGAAGGCCCCAAAAAAAAGGAAATAAAAAAGGGGCAATGTTACTATCTCTTTTTCCAAACTTGTGCTTCAAAGTAGCACCATATTCTTCATATAGCGAGTCTCATATTTTGTGCTTCAAAGTAGCACCATGTTTTTCATATAGAGAGTTTCATGTTTTGTCACTTTCATATACTAGTGGGAATTTTTCATTATATAACTTGGCTTGTATATTCCAATGATGGGCTTCCTCAAATGCCCTAGATCTTCGTGAGCAAGCAAGTTGGATGCACACCCACTTAGTTTCTTTTGTTGAGCTTTCATACATTTATAGCTCTAGTGCATCCGTTGCATGGCAATCCCTACTCCTTGCATTAACATAAATTTATGGGCATCTCCATAGCCCGTTGATTAGCCTCGTTGATGTGAGACCTTCTCCTTTTTTGTCTTCTCCACATAAACCCCATCATTATATTCTATTCCACCCATAGTGCTATGTCCATGGCTCGCACTCATATATTGCGTGAAAGTTTATAGGTTCTAGATTTCTAAAGTATGAAACAATTGCTTGGCTTGTCATCGGGGTTGTGCATGATGAGAGCATTCTTGTGTGACGAAAATGGAGCATGACTAAACTATATGATTTTGTAGGGATGAACTTTCTTTGGCCATGTTATTTTGAGAAGACATAATTGCTTTGTTAGTATGCTTGAAGTATTATTATTTTTTATGTCAATATGAACTTTTGTCTTGAATCTTTCGGATCTGAATATTCATACCACAATTAAGAAGATTTGCATTGAAATTGTGCCAAGTAGCACTCCGCATCAAAAATTCTCTTTTTATCATTTACCTACTCGAGGACGAGCAGGAATTAAGCTTGGGGATGCCTGATACGTCTCCAACGTATCTATAATTTTTGATTGCTCCATGCTACTTTATCTACTATTTTGGACTATATTGGGCTTTATTTTCCACTTTTATATTATTTTTGGGACTAACCTATTAACCGGAGGCCCAGCCCAGCATTGCTGTTTTTTTGCCTATTTCAGTGTTTCAAAGAAATAGAATATCAAACGGAATGAAACCTTCGGGAACGTGATTTTCTCACCGAACGTGATCCAGGAGACTTGGACCCTGCTCCAAGGAACAACCGAGGCGGTCACGAGGGTGGGGGGCGCGCCCCCTACCTCGTGGGCCCCCTGTTGCTCTGCCGACGTACTCCTTCCTCCTATATATACCTATGTACCCCCAAACAACCAGATACGGAGCCAAAAACCTAATTCCACCGCTGCAACTTCCTGTATCCACGAGATCCCATCTTGGGGCCTGTTCCGGAGCTCCGCCGGAAGAGGGCCATCATCATGGAGGGCTTCTACATCACCATAGCCCCTCCAATGAAGTGTGAGTAGTTTACTTCAGACCTTCGGGTCCATAGCTAGTAGCTAGATGGCTTCTTCTCTCTTTTTGGATCTCAATACAATGTTCTCCCCCTCTCTCGTGGAGATCTATTCGTTGTAATCTTCTTTTTGCGGTGTGTTTGTTGAGACCGATGAATTGTGGGTTTATGATCAAGATTATCTATGAACAATATTTGATTCTTCTCTAAATTCTTTTATGTATGATTGGTTATCTTTGCAAGTCTCTTCGAATTATCCGTTTGGTTTGGCCAACTCGATTGGTAGTTCTTGCAATGGGAGAAGTGCTTAGCTTTGGGTTCAATCTTGCGGTGTCCTTTCCCAGTGAGAGAAGGGGCAGCAAGGCACGTATTGTATTGTTGCCATCGAGGATAACAAGATGTTTTTTTATCATATTGCATGAATTTATCCCTCTACATCATGTCATCTTGCTTAAGGCGTTACTCTGTTTTTAACTTAATACTCTAGATGCACGCTGGATAGCGGTCGATGAGTGGAGTAATAGTAGTAGATGCAGGCAGGAGTCGGTCTACTTGTCTCAAACGTGATGCCTATATACATGATCATACCTAGATACTTTCATAACTATACTCAATTCTGTCAATTGCTCAATAGTAATTTGTCCACCCACCGTAGAATACTTATGCTCTTGAGAGAAGCCACTAGTGAAACCTATGGCCCCCGGGTCTATTCTCATCATATCAATCTTCATCACTTTAATCTTGCTTTGTTTTTACTTTGCCTTTTACTTTTTACTTTGCATCTCTATACAAAAAATACCAAAAAGATATTATTTGTCTTCTCTATTAGATCTCACTCTCGTAAGTGACCGTGAAGGGATTGACAACCCCTAATCGCGTTGGTTGCGAGGAGCTATTGTTTTGTGCAGGTCCGAGGGACTTGTGCGTAGCCTCCTACTGGATTGATACCTTGGTTCTCAAAAACCGAGGGAAATACTTACGCTACTTTGCTACATCATCCTCTCCTCTTCGGGGAAATCCAACGCAGTGCTCAAGAGGTAGCAGGTTCTTTTTCGCCGGATTGGCGGTTTACCTAATAAGGCTGCTTTGTGCTTCTGCTGCGAGGGCCGTGGTGTGTTCCTCCATGCGGAGCGAGCGCTTTGTGTTTCCATTAACTGTTATAACCCCGCGTGGTCCTGGCATTTTGAGTTTGAGGCATGCATAATGCGGTACCGCATTGAATCTGGCAAATGTGGTTCGTCCTAGCAGTGCGTGATAGCCGCTGCAAAAGGGGACGATATCAAAGATTAACTCCTCGCTTCGAAAGTTGTCCGGAGATGTGAAGACCATTTCCAGTGTGATTGAGCCCGTGCAACAGGCCTCTACACCTGGGATTACACCTATAAAGGTGGTTTTGGTGGGTTTGATCCTCGAGTGGTCTATGCCCATTTTGCGCACTGTATCCTGATAGAGCAGGTTCAGGCTGCTGCCGCCGTCCATGAGGACTCGAGTGAGGTGAAATCCGTCAATAATGGGGTCGAGGACCAATGCGGCAGATCCGCCATGACGGATACTAGTGGGGTGGTCCCTGTGATCAAAGATGATCAGACAAGAGGACCATGGGTTGAACTTTGGGGCGACTGGCTCCATCGCATAGACGTCCCTTAGTGCACGCTTCCGTTCCCTCCTAGGAATATGGGTTGCGTATATCATGTTCACCGTTTTCACTTGTGGAGGGAACCTCTTCTGTCCTCCTGTGTTCGGTGGCTGAGGCTCCTCCTCGTTGTCGCTATGCAGCCCTTGTTCTTGTTTTCGGCATTCAACTTGCCGGCCTGCTTGAACAACCAGCATTCTCTATTCGTGTGATTGGCTGGCTTGTCGGGGGTGCCGTGAATTTGACACGAGCAATCAAGTATGCGGTCCTAACTGGACGGGCCCGGATTTCTTTTTTGGAACGACTTTTTCCGCTGACCGGATTTAGAGCCACCGAATCCGGCATTGACTGCCGTGTCTTCGGTGTTGTCGCCGTTGTTGCGGCGCTTGCGTCTGTTGCGATGTGGTCTGCCGTTAGTATCTTTGGCATCTGAGTTGCCAGGATTTCTTGGTGTGTTGTTGCTGCGAGCCAGCCAGCTGTCCTCGCCCGCGCAAAAGTGGGTCATGAGTGTTGTGAGGGCTCCATGGACTTCGGCTTCTCTTGGCCGAGGTGTCGGGTGAGCCACTCGTCTCGGATGTTATGTTTAAATGCCGCTAAGGCCTCTACATCTGGACAGTCGACAATTTGGTTCTTTTTAGTTAGGAACCGAGTCCAGAATTTCCTGGCCGATTCCCCTGGCTGTTGGGTTATGTGGCTTAAGTCATCAACATCTGGTGGTCGCACATAAGTGCCCTGGAAGTTGTCAAGGAATGCATCTTCGAAATTCTCCCAACTACCAATGGAGTTTGCTGGTAGGCTATTCAGCCAATGCCGAGCTGGTCCTTTGAGTTTTAGTGGGAGGTACTTGATGGCATGTAGATCGTCACCGCGGGCCATGTGGATGTGGAGGAGGAAATCCTCGATCCATACCGCGGGGTTTGTTGTGCCATCGTATGACTCAATGTTCACGGGTTTGAATCCTTCTGGGAATTCACGATCCATTACTTCATCGGTGAAGCATAGGGAGTGTGCGGCACCTCTGTGCCGGCTATGTCACGACACAGTTCATACGAGTCTTGTCTACTGTATTCGGCCCGGCCGGATTTGCTTTTAGCGTATCCTGCGTGACGATCATCGTCACGCGTTGGGGCGCGACCCCGTGATCTGTAGATCGATCTTGTATGTCCTACTTTGTTTTCCAATACGTCTCGCAGGTCCCGCGTGTTGCCCCGGGCCTTAGTGTTTTTCTTTGTCTGGCGACGGGGTGCGGGCTGGACTTCAGGCTGATATACCCCTCTGTATCGGCCACGAGGTGGCGGATCAGCCGCATCATACGCTGGTAATGTAGGTTTTAATGCTTCCTCCTCAAGTTGGGGTAGCAACATGCTCTTTGGGTAACTCTTGGTTGGGCGTTTGAGTTCGTATTCCTCGGCCGCCAGGACTTCAGTCCATCTATCCGCTAGCAGATCTTGATCAGCTCGAAGCCGTTGTTGCTTTTTCTTAAGGCTGTTTGTTGTGGCTATAAGCCGGTGCTTGAAGCGCTCCTCCTCGACGGGATCCTCGGGCACAATAAATTCTTCATCGCCGAGGCTCACCTCGTCTTCGGAGAGAGGCATGTAATTGTCATCCTCTGATTCTCCGTTTGCTGCCTGTTCCGAAGGGCTAGCTTGTTCATCCTCCCGCTCGAGGTCTGGCTGGAGGGGATTGTCGTCGTCTTCGGCACTATCTGGAGCGTTATTGTCTCTTGTGCCGGTATCGCTGCTTTTTCTATGGCGGGACTTAGAGCGGTGTCGCTGACGTCGGTGCTTGGATTGCTTCTTGGAGGGATTATCGTCCGTTGTCTTATCGCCATCGCCTTCTTTGGGGGTGTCCATCGTGTATATGTCATATGATGAGGTGGTAGTCCAGCGCCCTGTGGGCGGTGGTTCTTGTTCGTCTCCTGCATCATCGTCCATACCGTCGATCTCTTCGGAGCCAAAGTTGAGCATGTCGGTTAAATCATCGACAGTGGCTACTAAGTGGGTGGTGGGTGGGGAGCGAATTTCTTCGTCGTTCGCATCCCATTCTAGCCGTACATAGTTCGGCCAAGGGTCTCCTGACAGGGAGAGAGACCTCAACGAGTTTACCACGTCGCCAAAGGGCGAGTGCTGAAAGATATCCACAGAGGTAAACTCCATGATCGGTGCCCAATCGGATTCAATAGGCACGGACACAGGCGGCTCGGAGCCCGTGGCCGGGGACGAATCCAAGTGTCCGGCAACACGGGTCTCATAGGAAGTGATGTCAGCATTCGACTCTATCGCTGCTGAGTGCGCGGCCTTCATGGTGGGGTCCATCCACCCGTCCTCAGACGGCGCAATTTGTTCCGGATTGAGGGTCGGAGTAGTTGCAGGTGTGATCTCCCGAACACTATCTGGCGATAGAGCTAAGTCATGCTCGTCGTGACTGTGCAGCACACCTGACATGGGCTCGAATCTATCAAAGATCAAGTCTTTGCGGATGTTGGCAGTATAGTTCAAGTTTCCAAACCTGACCTGATGGCCAGGGGCGTAGCTCTCGATCTGCTCCAGATGGCCAAGCGAGTTGGCCCATACTATGAAGCCGCCGAATACGAAGATCTGCCTGGGGAGGAAACCTCACCCTGGATCGCATCGTTGCCGATGATCGAAGGAGCCATCAAGCCTTGTGGTGACGGCACAGTGGAACTCTCAACGAAAGCACAAATGTCGGTGTCAAAACCGGCGGATCTCGGGTAGGGGGTCCCGAACTATGCGTCTAAGGCGGATGGTAACAGGAGGCGGGGGACATGATGTTTACCCAGGTTCGGGCCCTCTCGATGGAGGTAATACCCTACTTCCTGCTTGATTGATCTTGGTGATATGAGTATTACAAAAGTTGATCTACCACGAGATCGTAGAGGCTAAATCCTAGAAGCTAGCTTATGGTATGATTGTTGTTGTCCTACGGACTAAACCCTCTGGTTTATATAGACACCAGAGGGGGCTAGGGTTACACAAAGTCGGTTACAAGGGAGGAGATCTACATATCCGTATTGCCAAGCTTGCCTTCCACGCCAAGGAGAGTCCCATCCGGACATGGGACGAAGTCTTCGATCTTGTATCTTCATAATCCAGCAGTCCGGCTAATGTATATAGTCCGGCTGTCCGAGGACCCTCTAATCCAGGACTCCCTCAGTAGGCATGGCGGCGCGCCCGGGCAGCGGTGACGCTGTAGGGCGAGCGGCTCCTGACCTCCTGCTAGTCCAACGTCTCCACCTAGAGTCATGCCATCCGGGGACGGCAAGCCGCCGGCGAGGCAGGCGGCTGGGGGCGAGTAGAGATCGGAAGCGCGCAGCAGAACAGAGGGGAATCGGGGCCTGGGGCGACCCAAAATCCCAGGGTGGGCCGGCCCACCATGGGCACCCTGTAGAGATACACACCCGAGCGGCGGACATGCATTTTCAAAACTAAATTAGGAACATTTAGCTGACCAATTAAACGACTCTGTTTTAGTAATATCAGATTTGTATTTGAACAACTAAGCTTGTTTAGCTTGATGGGTGGAGCAGTGCTATTATGACACGAAGCACGTATTCTGATCGTATAGTGATCATAAAAGGGGGAAACCCTAAGCATTTTTTTGAGCAAAAGAGGGTTTCCCCTCCGATTTCTATTGAAGAAACCACCACGGAACCAACATGATCAATTAAACCCTAAGCATGATCAATTAAACCATATTATGACTGTGCCATGGCAGATTTAAAGCTGCAAACCGGAGAAATGATATTTAGCATCCATTGTTCGCTTCGAACTAAGAACTAAATTCTAAGAGCTGAAAAGAAAGTAGAGTAACCAAGTTACGATCTATTTTCTGGTTGAGATCAAAAAGTTGAGGAGATATGAAGTACCACCTCTCTTGCGGCGCCGTGTAGGCATCGGGGGTGCGATGGCTGTCAGTGGCGTTGAAGTAGATCTGCAACGGTAGACGGGTGCATCGGGGGATAAGTCCCATTGCGGTGGAAGAGAAGGTCGTGTGAGCGGCCCCGTCAAAGAGGACGACGGCCCGATGAAGCGAGAGGACGTGATGCAAGGCTCTTGGTCCGTCGCCGTGGATGAGAAATGTCCATCTCTAGCACTGGACGACGCGGTCTTGGTAGGCGCTCCGGCATGGTGGAGGACGGTGGTGATGGATGGGGTGGAGGACGTCGGCAATGGATGGGGTGGCGGACGGAGGAGGCTAGTGTGGGGATGGTGTTCTAGCGCCGACGGTGTATGAATGGGAAAATGGAGGGAGAGGTATGGGGAACCATGTTTTTGGGACGCGCCTTTCTGAAATATGGGAAAGTTACGAACTTAGCCCCCGTTTAAAATTTGGACGTCTCGTCGGTTGGGGATAGGACGGTAATCTCACATCTCGCCAATATTTTCCCAATGCGATTTTGGGCGAGGAGAGGGTGTTTTGGCGCCCATGGTTGGCGCCCATGGTGTATGAACGGGGCTGACAGGTAGGGCGGCTGTGTCACGTCTGAGTGAAGTTACAAACCTTCCCCTATTGAAAATATTTGCTTATATCGATTTCGGCCGAGTCGAGTTTGTTTTGCCGCCCATCGTTTATGAATGGGGAAATGGAGGGAGAAATAGAGGTCTTTCGGACGAGCTTGAATCAAATGTGTTTTGCCGCCCATGTTTGGCGCCCACCGTGTCGGAATGGGCTCAGAGGCGGTCGTGTCACATCTAATTGAAGTTACTAACCTACCCCTATTGAAAGCAGTGGAAATCAGGCTGATGGATTGTCTGTGTAATGGGTAGACAGTAATTTCAATCTCCCAAACACTTGGCTGCGGGCAGCCGACGTCGGAGTGGACATTTTGCCGCTTCTTTCGAATTTTGGGACAATAAGCATCCATGTTTACCCTAGCAACTAAATTGGAATCCATTTTGTATTCCTATACGAATCTTTATAAATCATTCTATGTGTTTTTATATATCTTCAAAAGCACGACAAAGATGTATTCCACTGTCATATATGAATATGATTTACAAATGCCGATACTCAAATTCAGAAGCTAGAATCCAGTTTAAGGTGAATTCAAATATTTGGAACACTTTATGTCCAACTCAAATGTCACACGCATCATAATGTGTACTCCCATTTAGATATGTACACAAGCGATGTATCAAGATTCTAATACCGAGTCAATCAACCAAGAATGTACATAACTAAAAGACATATAAACACTTATAGAGTATATGGATCAATAATATCCACTAACATACATAAGCCAGGACGCTGTACTTTTTTTGCTAGAACAACATCCTTTTTTAGCGAAGCTACTATAGCATCTTGGCCCTTTCCGATGCGTGACACTTATGGTCCATCTATACTACTGATACGACCATTTTGCATCATGCTTTTATATTGATATTTATTGCATTATGGGTTGTTATTACACATTATGTCACAATACTTATGCCTATTCTCTCTTATTTTACAAGGTTTACATAAGGACGGAGAATGCCGACAGCTGGAATTCTGGGCTGGAAAAGGAGCAAATATTAGAGACCTATTCTGCACAACTCCAAAAGTCCTCAAACTGCATGAAAGTTATTTTTGGAAATAATAAAAAATACTGAGCGGAAGAAATACGTCAGGGGGCCCTCCACCTATCCACGAGGGTGGGGGGCGCGCCCTACCCCCCTAGGCGCCCCCTACCTCGTGGGCCCCCTGTTGGCCCTCCGGTGGCCATCTTCTGCTATATGAAGTCTTTCTTCCAAAGAAAAATCATAAGCAAGCTTTCGGGACGAGACTCCACCGCCACGAGGCGGAACCTTGTCGGAACCTAGTCGGAACCAATCTAGGGCTCCGGCAGAGCTGTTTTGCCGGGGACACTTCCCTCCGGGAGGGGGAAATCATCGCCATCATCATCACCAATGCTCCTCTCATCGGGAGAGGGCAATCTCCATCAACAGCTTCACCAGCACCATCTCCTCTCAAAACCCTAGTTCATCTCTTGTATCCAATTCTTGTCTCCAAGTCTGGGATTGGTACCTGTAGGTTGCTAGTAGTGTTGATTACTCCTTGTAGTTGATGCTAGTTGGTTTATTTCGTGGAAAATCATATATTCAGATCCTTTATGCATATTAATACTCCTCTGATTATGAACATTAATATGCTTTGTGAGTAGTTACGTTTGTTCCTGAGGACATGGGAGAAGTCTTACTATTAGTAGTCATGTGAATTTGGTATTCGTTCGATATTTTGATGAGATGTATGTTGTCTTTCCTCTAGTGGTGTTATGTGAACGTCGACTACATGACACTTCACCATTGTTTGGGCCTAGAGGAAGGCATTGGGAAGTAATAAGTAGATGATGGGTTGCTAGAGTGACAAAAGCTTAAACCCTAGTTTATGCGTTGCTTCGTAAGGGGCTAATTTGGATCCATATGTTTCATGCTATGGTTAGGTTTACCTTAATAATTTTGTTGTAGTTGCGGATGCTTGCAATAGAGGTTAATCATAAGTGGGATGCTTGTTCAAGTAAGAACAGCACCCAAGCACCGGTCCACCCACATATCAAATTATCAAAGTACCGAACGCGAATCATATGATCGTGATGAAAACTAGCTTGACGATAATTCCCATGTGTCTCGGGAGCGCTTTTATCAACATAAGAGCTTGCCCAGGCTTGTCCTTTGCTACAAAAAGGATTGGGCCACCTTGCTGCACTTTATTTACTTTTGTTACTTGTTGCTCGTTACCAATAATCTTATCACAAAACTATCTGTTACCTATTATTTCAGTGCTTGCAGAGAATACCTTGCTGAAAACCGCTTATCATTTCCTTCTACTCCTCGTTGGGTTCGACACTCTTACTTATCGAAAGGACTACGACAGATCCCCTATACTTGTGGGTCATCAAGACTCTTTTCTGGTGCCGTTGCCGGGGTGTGAAGCGCCTTTGGTAGGTGGAATTTGGTAAGGAAAAAATTTATATAGTGTGCTGAAATTTACTGTCACTTGTTACTATGGAAAGTAATTGTCGGTGTCAAAACCGGCGGATCTCGGGTAGGGGATCCCGAACTGTGCGTCTAGGCAGATGGTAACAGGAGACAAGGGACACAATGTTTTACCCAGGTTCGGGCCCTCTTGATGGAGGTAAAACCCTACGTCCTGCTTGATTAATATTGATGATATGGGTACTACAAGAGTAGATCTACCACGAGATCAAGGAGGCTAAACCCTAGAAGCTAGCCTATGGTATGATTGTTGTATGTTGGAGTTGTCATACGGACTAAAACCCTCCGGTTTATATAGACACCAGAGAGGGTTAGGGTTACACAAAGTCGGTTACAATGGTAGGATATCTGAATATCCGCATCGCCAAGCTTGCCTTCCACGCCAAGGAAAGTCCCTTCCGCACACGGTACGAAGTCTTCTTGTATCTTCATAGTCCTGGAGTCCGGCTGAAGGTATAGTCTGGCCATCCGAACACCCCCTAATCCAGGACTCCCTCAGTAGCCCCTGAACCAGGCTTCAATGACGACGAGTCCGGCACGCAGATTGTCTTCGGCATTGCAAGGCGGGTTCCTCCTCCAAGTTCTTCATAAAAGTTGGTAAACACTAAGGGTAGTGTCCGGCTCTGCAAAATAAGTTTCCATATATTGCCATAGAGAGAATAATATTAACACAAATCTAATCTGCTGACGTATTCCGTAGCGTGACATCACGCTACGGCCAAGTCCTTTACTCGAATCGTTTTTACTTCCCCACCTCAACGCGTTTTGCGAGGCGGTTTCCTTGGCACGTCTTGTCAAAGCAGAGATCGTGTCCCCCATTTACGGGATTCTCATCAATACGTATGTGGGTAACCCAACCGCGCCATTTATCACGGCGCTTGGGAGGCAAGCGAGTTTTACCAGGTTGGTGGGGACGCATAGCCGCATCCGCCCATATAAGGGGATAAGGATCCACCTTTTTACCTACGCCTTCTTCCTCCTCTGCCTATCCATCTTCTGCGCACCCGAGCTCCAGCGCCCAAGCCCGCACTTCCCACCTCAACCTTCTCCAGCAATGTCCGGAGCGGGAGGCAAGTGGATGGTCTCCTCCGTCACGGAGGGCCATGTCAAAAAGCTAAGGAAGGCCGGATACTTGTCCAACAACATCGCACACCGGCTTCCTGAAAAGGGGCAGCTTCTCCCCACCCCAAGGCCCCATGAGAGGGTAGTATTCCTTCCCCATTTTCTCCGCGGACTGGGCTTTCCTCTCCACCCATTCGTTCGGGGGCTCATGTTCTACTACGGCCTGGATTTCCACGATCTGGCCCCGAACTTTGTCCTCAACATCTCGGCGTTTATTGTCGTGTGCGAGGCTTTCCTCTGCATCTGCGCCCATTTCGGCCTCTGGCTCAAGACCTTCAACGTCAAGCCAAAGGTGGTGCGCGGAAACCAAGCGGAGTGCGGAGGCGCCATGGCGGGCAAGATAGCCAACATCCTATGGCTCGAGGGCTCCTTTGTGGAGACCTTGAAGGGGTGGCAGTCAGGGTGGTTTTACATCACCGAGCCGCGCGATCCGAAGTGGATTGCAACCCCTGAGTTCCGATCTGGACCCCCTACGCGGCTCACGTCCTGGAAGGAGATGGGCCTGTCGTGGGGCGACGAAGGAGAGGTGGCCGGACTGCAGACATGCATCCAGTCCCAGGTGAACAAGCAGCTCAAGCTTGTCAATGTAGTCCAGGTTATGATCGTCCGCTGGATCCTCCCGTGTCAACAACGGGACTTTAATCTGTGGGTGTTCGACCCGGCGCAGCACCCAACCCTTAGCAGGCTTTTCGACACGATGTACGAAGACGTCTGGAAGGTGCTAACCAAAGGCGCCGAGGCTCCCGCATCCGCCTCCGAGGACCGCGGATTCAGCTCGGAGCGTCACGTTAGCGAGGTAAGCTATTTTCACCTTTTTACAAGATGTTAGTTTTTTCATAGTTTGACTCTATGCGGGATCTAAACTCCCTTACCTTTGACAGGCTTGGCAGGTGAAGTCCGGGCCGATTAACTGTCCGACTCCCTTGCCCGAAGACCTAGCCAATGCTCGCTTAGTGAAGCTGCTGGTTCCGACACCTTATGTGGTGCCGGAGAAGAAGGCCAAGAAGAAGGCCACGGGGACTCGAAAGGGCTCCCGGCATATGGTGGTGTCGGACTCGTCGTCCGATGAGTCCAAGACGCACTCCTCCCGTGAAGACGAGGAGGAGGAAGAAGAAACCTCTCCCCCTCCAGGGGGGGGAGGAAAGAAGAGGAAGGCCGCCCCAATAGGGGAGGCCGAAGGGTCCAAGAAGGGGAAGACCCTTCCTCCGGACTACTCCAGCGACGCCGACGAGGGCGAAGAGGAGTAGCCGCACAGGGCCAAGCGCCCGGTGAAATCGTAAGTATTCGGATACCAGCGTAACTCATAGCATTCCCTTGTTGCACAGCCCGTCCTTATGTTGAATGTAATTATGCAGTCCGCCCAAGGTCGGACTCGATGAGTCGTCGAGCAGCTCCCTGGACTCGTCGGATGTGAATTCACTTCCGACGGCTACCTCCGCCCGCCCAACGGACAATGCCGAAGTGTTGTCCCAACAGGCTCCAGGCCAGGAGGAGGTGGTCCTGGAGGCGCCACAAGGCGACTTCCCGGACTCCAGGAGCAAAGGGGACAAGACCCCCCAGGGCTCCAAGTCCGGCTTTGTGCCGGACACCGCGCCAGAATCCTCAACGGTTCCGGACTGCGGCAGGCGACCTCCTTCTAAGAGGAGCAAGCCTACTAAGCCGGCGGCCTCCGTCCAACCGGAGGCGCCGGACAATCTGCTGGAGGTGCTTAAGGGCGCCTCCATCGACGAGGAGCACCGTACTATTATGAGTACGGTGATCCAGAAGGTTCAGTCCGCCAAGAGCGGTTTGACTGAAGCTTGTGCCAGCCTTCTAACAGGCTTTGAGGTAAGTAAAAAAATGTAAAAATATTACTGCATTGACAGTAGCCCCTGATGCTCTGTTGGGCGTTCGGAAAGAAAAGCCGAATAGAGGATCTAATAAATTTCGCAGGAGTCTAACAAAAAATGAGTCAATATGCGTATGCAGGCTTCACTGCTTGCAACCGCCGCACTGACTGCGGAGGTGGGTGCCCTGAAGCAGGGCCTCGAGTGGTCCGAGCAAGAGCTCGGCCTTGCCAAGCGGCAGCTCGGGGAAAAGGAAGGTAAGAGATACCTTATAGAAAAGTGTATATAAAGAGATGCAATTGCGAAAAATGACAGGATTGTGCTGCTTATTGTAGGTGCCACAACTCAGGTGGTGACCCTCAAGCAGGCGCTGTCCGAGGCCGAGAAGGAAGCGGCCACGGAGCGCAACGAGCGGGAGAAATTTGAGGCGTAGGTCGGCGAGGTGCAGCAAGAGCTTCAGGCTCTCATGAAAAAACATGAGAGTTTGGAGCTTGACTCGAAGATGCAAGCGTCCGAGCTCGCGGCGGCCCTTGAAACTGCCAGGTTTGCCAAGGCCGAATCCCAGAAGGCCCTCCAGGAGTTGGATGCGGTGAAAAAGATAGCGGGCGGTAAGGCATTCTTTATGCAAAGCAGACATATAAAACTAAGCTACTTGTTACTTATCCGTATCCGGAGCTCTCCAGGGGCATTCGCAGATCTTCCCCGTAGCGTATCCGATGCCGCCGCATTCTACCGAGCCGAGGAAGGCAGCTCGACGGAGAAGGTGTTCTGGTCTCAGTATGCTGAGGCCGGACACCCTGTGCCCTTGAGCGACCAGCTGAAACAACTGGCCGAACTCCACAAGGCGGCCGAACAGGCCATGAAAGGCTTCCTAGTTCGGCTGTGGCCCGGAGAGGCCCTGCCTGGGAGCTACTTCGGACTGGTGCGGCGGCTGGTGGAGGCCTGTCCAAGGCTCGAGGTCATCAAGCGCTCCGTCTGCATCGAAGGTGCCCGTAGGGCCCTTGCCCGTGCAAAGGTGCACTGGGGTAAGATGGACAATGAGAAGCTTGTGAGGGACGGGCCGCCGCCGGGGAAGGAGCATCGCAAGCCTGAGAACTATTATAAGGATGTTCTGAAGGGTGCCCGCCTTATGGCGGATGAATGTACCAAGGATGTATCTTTTGAATAAACTCGCTCGTATTGTCCTGTGCGCTGAAAACTTGTTCATATGCGCTAAGCAAATGCTTTTAGAATTTAAAATATTACTTTCTGTGCAGCCGTTTATCAAAAATTGAGAGATGGCGAGTCGTCGGCTTCTGCCCCCATGCCACTAGTGCTGGGGTGTTCGGGATAAACCTGAGCGCTCTTTTTCCCATGTTTGGGTCCTTCGAGGGAGGCGCTCAGCACAACGAACAAGGCAATCGGACTATAATGCTTGAACACTCTCACTTAGCCATAGAACTCTATAATTTTAAATTTCGTTGAAGCCCCTAGTATTCGGAAGACCGAGTTCGGGGCGCTATCCACGCCTTGGCTGGACAAATCCGGTTCCTCGCTCTAAGCGGCATAAGTCTTTAAGGACTCGAAAAACCTCTCGAACAGCGACCGGTCTCTCGCTTCATCATGACAGTCAGTTTTAGCTTTCTCTACTGAGGTGCTCAGCCCAGCTCAACTGGGGCACAATCGCAGTAGTTCTCCTAGTGCTACCTTAGCCGATATAGCGGAACGTAAGGCACCAAAACATAGGAGCCGGGCAAACCCAACTAATGACCCAAATCATGATTCGGAGCCGATGCATATAATGCTATAAGTTCGGGGTGCCGCACTTGTGAAGGTGTTTGGACTTCTTACACCATATTGAGGGGTACTGAAGCCCCTGGCGTATTTGCCGTACCACAGTGTACGGGTGCAGAATGTTATTAATGAAGATATATAAAAAGAGAGTAATGCAAAAGATAGACAAAAAGCTATGCATTGTTTACAGAAAGGCTGCGATCCAAGCAGAACGATACAAATAGTGCGATAAGCGAAAATTGGACTATTTAACATGTCCTGTCCAGGGGCAGGCCGCGGAATTGTATGCAAAACAGGTATACTGCTCGTAATAGAGACCACCTGGGAGTTCCATAATGCGGCATGGCTTGTCTGCTTCCCTTGTTCTTGCATCGTTTGTGCGGCAGTTGGATTGCCGAACAGGTCGTCCGAAGTATGGAGTCCTGAAAGTAAGAGAAAAAAAGAATTTGGCAGCCCCTAGTACAGTTTAAGCCGTGTTTTGGGCATGCCGTGATAGTGACTCTCCCCCTGTGCCCATGGTATTTCAAGAGCATAGTTATGTACGCGAAACACTGGTTTTGCTATATCGCGAGGGTTAGGGTTGGGGCCGCATTGCTACGCCAGCTCAGAACGTGCCAGGCGGTCTTGTTGTAGGTTACTCCGGGCGCGCTTGACAGTGTCCGGCCTTTTGAAGGCCGGACTGGAGAATTGCCTGGAGAGGCTGCTTTGTACTTCAGCTGCGAGGGCCGCCATGTGCTCCTCCGTTCGGAGGGAGCGTTCGGTGTTTCCATTGACCGTGATTACTCCTCGAGGGCTTGGAATCTTGAGCTTAAGGTATGCATGGTGCGGTACCGCATTGAACTTTGCGAATGCAGTTCGTCCGAGCAGTGCGTGATAGCCACTGCGGAACGGGACTATGTCGAAGATTAACTCCTGGCTTCGGAAGTTATCCGGAGATCCGAAGACCACTTCTAGTGTGACTGAACCTGTACAGTTGGCCTCTACACCTGGTATGACGCCTTTAAAGGTCGTTTTGGTGGGCTTAATCCTCGAGGGATCTATGCCCATTTTCCGCACTGTATCCTGGTAAAGTAGGTTCAGGCTGCTGCCGCCGTCCATAAGGACTCTTGTGAGATGAAAACCGTCAATAATTGGGTCTAGAACCAATGCGGCGAACCCGCCATGACGGATGCTAGTGGGATGGTCCCTTCGATCAAAAGTGATCGGGCAGGAGGACCATGGGTTGAACTTTGGGGCGACTGGCTCCAGCGTGTATACGTCCCGTAATGCACGCTTCCGCTCCCTTTTGGGGATGTGGGTTGGGTATATCATGTTCACCGTCCGCACTTGTGGGCGAAAACCCTTCTGTCCACTGTTGTTCGGCGGCCTGGGCTCCTCCTCGTCGTTGCTACGCAGCCCCTTGTCTCTATTTTCGGCATTTAACTTGCCTGCCTGCTTGAACACCCAACAATCCCTGTTGGTGTGATTGGCTGGCTTTTCGGGGGTGGGTGCCATGTATCTGGCACAAGCGGTCGAGTATTCGGTCCAAACTGGACGGGCCCTGAGTATTTCTTTTGAATGGCTTTTTCCGTTGACCGGATTTATAGCCTCGGAATCCGGCATTGACTGCCGTATCCTCGTTGCTGTCGCTGCTAACACGGTGTTTTTGCTTGTTCCGGCGCGACCTCCCACTTTTGTCCTTGGTATCCGAATTACCAGGGTTCTTGGGTAAGTTGTTGCTGCGAGCTAGCCAGCTGTCTTCTCCCGCGCAAAAGCGGGTCATGAGTGTCGTGAGAGCTGCCATAGATTTTGGCTTTTCCTGTCCAAGGTGCCGGGCAAGCCACTCGTTGCGGATATTATGCTTGAAGGCTGCTAGGGCCTCTGTATCTGGACAGTCGACTATTTGGTTTTTCTTTGTTAGGAACCGTGTCCAGAATTGCCTGGCCAATTCCTCTGGCTGCTGAATTATGTGGCTTAGGTCATCGGCGTCTGGTGGTCGCACATAGGTACCCTGGAAATTGTCGAGGAATGCGGCTTCCAGGTCCTCCCAAGAACCGATTGAATCTGCTGGCAAGCTGTTAAGCCAATGCCGGGCCGGTCCTTTAAGTTTGAGCGGGAGGTATTTGATGGCGTGTAGATCATCGCAGCGGGCCATGTGGATATGAAGGAGATAATCCTCGATCCAAACCGCAGGATCTGTTGTGCCATCGTATGATTCGATGTTTACGGGTTTGAAACCCTCAGGGATTTTATGATCCATTACTTCATCTATGAAGCATAGTGGGTGTGCGGCGCCTCTGTATTGGGCTATATCACAACGTAGCTCGAAAGAGCTTTGTCTATTGTGTTCGACCCAGCCAGATTTATTGTATCCGGAGTGACGATCACCGTCATGTGCCGTGGGGCGCCCGCGCGATCCGTAGATCGATCTTGTTTGCCTTGCCTTGTCCTCCAGTATGTCTCGCAGGTCTGGCGCATTTTCCCGTGCCTTAGTATGATTTAAGCGGCGCCGGGGCACGGCTTCAGTGGAGGGCCGAGAGGCTTCTCTGTCACGGCCACGAGGTGGCCGGTCGGCCATGTCATGCGCTGGTGATGTAGGTTTAAGTGCTTCCTCCTCTAGTCGGGGTAGCAGCCTGCGGTTTGGGTAGCTCTTGGAGGGGCGTTCGAGTTCATACTCTTTGGCCGCGAGGACTTCAATCCATCTGTCAACCAGCAAATCTTGATCAGCTCTAAGCTGTTGCTACTTTTTCTTGAGGCTGCTTGCCATGGCTATAAGCCTGCGTTTAAAACGCTCTTGTTCGGTGGGATCCTCTGGCACGACGAATTCGTCGTCGTTGAGGCTTGCCTCGTTTTCGGAGGGCGGCATATAATTATCATCCTCAACCTCTCTGTCTGCCGCTCTCTCGTGAGGGCTGGCTTCTTCATCCTCCTGTGCTGAATCTTGTTGGAGGGGGTGTTCTTCGGCGCTATCCGGAGTATTATTATCTCCCGTGCTGGAATCACCGTTTTTTACTTTGGCGGGATTTAGAGCGGCGCTGTTGACATCGGCGCTTGGGCTGTTTCTTGGAGGTGTCATCCCCCGCTGTTCCATCGCCATCTCCATCTTTTGGAGTGTCCACCATATAAATGTTGTATGACGAGGTGGCTTTCCAGTGCCCTATAGGTGCTGGTTCTTGGTCGTTTCCTGCATCGTCGTCCATACCGTCGATGTCTTCGGAGTTGAAGTCGAGCATGTCGGTTAAGTCATCGACAGTGGCTACGAAGTGGGTGGTGGGTGGGCTTTGAATTTCTTCACCGTCCGTATCCCAACCTTGCTGACCGTAGTCCCGCCAGGACTCTCCTCATAAAGAGAGAGACTTTAGTGACTTCAGAATGTCGCCGAAGGGCGAGTGCTGAAAGATGTCTGCGGCGGTGAACTCCATGATCGGCGCCCAATCGGATTCGATCGGCAGGGCCGCGGAGGGCTCGGAGTCCGGAGAGGAATCCGACCCCTCGGAGTCACGGGCCTTGTGGAGTGAGGGGCTGGTGTTCGGCTCGATCGCCTTTGAGATCGCAGCCCCCGAGGTGGCGTCCAACCACTCATCCTCGATCGGTGCAGTAGGCCCCGAATTAAGGGTCATAACCGATGCGTGTGCGGCCCCCAGGGCACTGTTCGACGGCAGAGCTAGATCATGCCCATCGTGACAGTGCGGCGCGCTCGGCGGTGGCTCGAATCTGTCGAAGATCAAGTCCCCGAGGATGTCGGCCGTATAGTTTAAACTTCCAAATCTGACCTGATGGCCAGGGGCGTAGCTTTCGATCTGCTCCAAGTGGCCCAGCGAGTTGGCCCGCAGTGCGATGCCGCCGAAGACGAAGATCTGTCCGGGGAGAAAAGTTTCACCCTGGACAGCATCGTTGTTGATGATCAAAGGAGCCATCGGGCCTAAAAGCGACGACACAGAGGAACTCTCAATGAAAGAACCAATGTCGGTGTCAAAACCGGCGGATCTCGGGAAGGGGGTCCCGAACTGTGCGTCTAGGCGGATGGTAACAGGAGACAAGGGACACAATGTTTTACCCAGGTTCGGGCCCTCTTGATGGAGGTAAAACCCTACGTCCTGCTTGATTAATATTGATGATATGGGTAGTACAAGAGTAGATCTACCACGAGATCAAGGAGGCTAAACCCTAGAAGCTAGCCTATGGTATGATTGTTGTATGTTGGAGTTGTCCTACGGACTAAAACCCTCCGATTTATATAGACACCGGAGAGGGTTAGGGTTACACAAAGTCGGTTACAATGGTAGGAGATCTGAATATCCGCATCGCCAAGCTTGCCTTCCACGCCAAGGAAAGTCCCTACCGGACACGGGAGGAAGTCTTCTTGTATATTCATAGTCCTGGAGTCCGGCTGAAGGTATAGTTTGGCCATCCGAACACCCCTAATACAGGACTCCCTCAGTAATCCTCTGAGGGGCTTGTTTGGGGTATCTTCACCCTGACCAGTAGAGCAAAGAGTTGCTCCTCAACCTAGTGAACCTACTAAAGATGAAACTGTCTACTTTGAGATTCCTTCGGGTATGTTAGAAAAACTGCTAGCTGATAACCCACAAGTATAGGGGATCGCAACAGTTTTCGAGGGTAGAGTATTCAACCCAAATTTGTTGATTCAACACAAGGGGAGCCAAAGAATATTCCCAAGTATTAGCAGTTGAGTTGTCAATTCAACCACACCTGGATAACTTAATATCTGCAACAAAGTGTTTAGTAGCAAAGTAATATGCTAGTAGTGGTAACAGTAGCAAAAGTAAAGAAGCAAAAGTAATATTTTTGGTATTTTGTAGTGATTGTAACAGTAGCAACGCGAAAGTAAATAAGCGAGAACCAATATAGGAAAAGCTCGTAGGAAAAGCTCGTAGCACATAGTGAATACATGAACTCCTCAAACTATGGTCATCACCGGGAGTGGTCCCGATTATTGTCACTCCGGGGTTGCCGGATCATAACACATAGTAGGTGACTATAGACTTGCAAGATAGGATCAAGAACACACATATATTCATGAAAACATAATAGGTTCAGATCTAAAATCATGGCACTCGGGCCCTAGTGACATGCATTAAGCATAGCAAAGTCATAGCAACATCAATCTCAGAACATAGTGGATACTAGGGATCAAACCCTAACAAAACTAACTCGATTACATGATAGATCTCATCCAACCCATCACCGTCCAGCAAGCCTATGATGAATTACTCACGCACGGCGGTGAGCATCATGAAATTGGTGATGGAGGATGGTTGATGATGATGACGGCGACGAATCCCCCTCTCCGGAGTGCCAAACGGACTCCAGATCAGCCCTCCCGAGAGGTTTTAGGGCTTGGCGGCGGCTCCGTATCGTAAAGCACGATGATTTCTTCTCCTTGGTTTTTTTCTCTCCGAAAGCAAATATATAGATTTGGAGTTGGCGTCGGAGGAGCCTCAGGGGGCCCACGAGGTAGGGGGGTGCGCCCTAGGGGGGCACCCTCGTGGACAGGTGGTGGGCCACCTAGCCTTCATCTTTTGCAACGATTTTTTATGATTTCCGAAAAGATGTTCCGTGAAGTTTCAGGTCATTCTGAGAAGTTTTGTTTCTACACATAAATAACACCATGGCAATTCTGCTGAAAACAGTGTCAGTCCGGGGTTAGTTCCATTCAAATCATGTAGGTTAGAGTCCAAAACAAGGGCAAAAGTGTTTGGAAAAGTAGATACGACGGAGATGTATCAACTCCCCCAAGCTTAAACCTTTGCTTGTCCTCAAGCAATTCAGTTGATAAAATGAAAGTGATAAAGAAAAACTTTTACAAACTCTGTTTACTCTTGTTGTTGTAAATATGTAAAGCCAGCATTCAAGTTTTCAGCAAAGATTATAACTATCCACATTTGCAATAATTCTCAGGTCTCATATTTACTCATATCAATAGCATAATCAACTAGTGAGTCATAATAATAAATCTCGGATGACAACACTTTCTCGAAACAATCATAATATGATATAACAAGATGGTATCTCGCTAGCCCTTTCTGAGACTGCAAAACATAAATGCAGAGCACCTTTAAAGATCAAGGACTGACTAGACATTGTAATTCATGGTAAAAGAGATCCAATCATAGTCATACCAAATATAAATTAACAGTAATGGATGCAAATGACAGCTATGCTCTCCATCTAGTGCTTTTAATAAGAGGGTGATGACTCAACATAAAAGTAAATAGATAGGCCCTTCGCAGAGGGAAGCAGGGATTTGTAGAGGTGCCAGAGCTCGGTTTTGAAATAGAGATAAATAATATTTTGAGCGGCATACTTTCATTGTCAACATAACAACTAAGAGATGGCGATATCTTCCATGCTACACACATTATAGGCGGTTCCCAAACAGAATGGTAAAGTTTATACTCCCCCTCCACCAACAAGCATCAATCCATGACTTGCTCGAAACAACGAGTGTCTCCAACTAGCAACAGTCCCAGGGGGAGTTTTGTTTGCAATTAATTCCGATTTAGTTTGCATAAAGCATGGGACTGGGCATCCCGGAGACCAGCCATTTTCTCGTGAATGAGGAGCGGAGTCCACTCCTCTTGAGAATAATTTGCCTAACATGGAAGATAAGGGCAGCCCTAGTTGATACATGAGCTATTCGAGCATACAAAACAGAATGTTTATTTGAAGGTTTAGAGTTTGGCACATACAAATTTACTTGGAACGGCAGGTAAATACCGTATATAGGAAGGTATGGTGGACTCATATGGAATAACTTTGGGGTTTAAAGGATTGGATGCACAAGCCCGCTTAGTACAAGTGAAGGCTAGCAAAAGACTGGGAAGCGACCAACTAGAGAGCGACAACAGCCATGAACATGCATTAAAATTAATAAACATTGCATGCAAGCATGAGTAGGATATAATCCACCATGAACATAAATATCGTGAAGGCTATGTTGATTTGTTTCAACTACATGTGTGAACATGTGCCAAGTCGAGTCACTTAAATCATTCAAAGGAGGATACCACCCCATCATACCACATCATAACAATTTTAATAGCATGTTGGCACGCAAGGTAAACCATTAAAACTCATAGCTAATCAAGCATGGCATGAGAAACTATGATCTCTAATTGTCATTGCAAACATGTTTATTCATAATAAGCTGAATCAAGAACGATGAACTCATCATATTTACGAAAACAAGAGAGGTTGAGTTCATACCAGCTTTTCTCATCTCAGTCAGTCCATCATATATCATCATAATTGCCTTTCACCTGCACAACCGAACGAAGTGAATAATAATAAGAGTGCACATGCATTGGACTAAGCTGGAATATGCCAGCATTCAATAAACAGGAGAAGATAAGGCAATATGGGCTCTTGGTTAAATCAACAATAAGGCATATAAGAGCCACTTCAACAATTTAATTATGGTCTTCTCCTATCGACCCCCAAAGAAAAGAAATAAAAACTATTTACACGGGAAAGCTCCCGACAAGCAAGAGAAGAACGGGAAATATTTTTGGGTTTTATTTTAATTATTACTACTACAGCAAGAAAGTAAACTAGCTAGAAGCTATTACTAATTTTTTTTCTAGTTTTTCTTAAGGTTTAACAAACACACAAGAAGAAAGCAAGAAAAAGAAAATAAACTAGCATGGATATTACAGTGAAAAAGTATGAGCACCGACATCTAGCAATGAGTATGTGTGAACATAAATGTAATGTCGGTGGGAAATGTTAGGGATCGTAGCAGAAATTTAAAATTTTCTACGCATCACCAAGATCAATCTATGGAGTAATCTAGCAACGAGGGGAAGGGGAGTGCATCTACATACCCTTGTAGATCGCTAAGCGGAAGCATTGCAAGAACGCGGATGAGGTAGTCGTACTCAGATCGCGGTCTATTCCGATCTAAGCGCCGAACAACGGTGCCTCCGCGTTCAACACACGTGCAGCCCGATGACGTCTCCCATGCCTTGATCCAGCAAGGAGAGAGGGAGAGGTTGGGGAAGGCTCCCTCAAGCAGCAGCACAACGGCGTGGTGGTGATGGAGGAGCGCGGTACTCCAGCAGGGCTTCGCCAAGCACTGCGAGAAACGAGGAGGGAGAGAGGTAGGGCTGCGCCAAGAGGGAGATTAAATCATGTGTTGGGTAGCCCCCATACCTCAAGTATATATAGGGGGAGGGGAGGGGCTGCGCCCCCACCTAGGGTTCCCTCCCTAGGAGTGGCGGCAGCCCCCAGATCCCATCTAGGAGGCGGCCAAGGGGAAGAGAGAGGGGGCGCACCTAGGGTGGGCCTTAGGGCCCATCTACGCATAGGGTTTGCCCCCTCTCCTCTTGAGGGCGTCTTGGACCTTGGTGGGAGGCGCCCCAGCCCACATAGGGGCTGGCCCCTTCCCACTTATGGCCCACGCAAGCGTCCGGGGCTGGTGGCCCCTCCCGGTGGACCCCCGGACCTTTCCAGTGGTCGCGGTACATTACCGGTGATGCCCGGAACACTTCCGGTGGCCAAATCCTCACTTCCTCTATATCAATCTTTACCTCCGGTCCATTCCGGTACTCCTTTTGACGCCCGGGATCTCATCCGGGACTCCGAACAAAACTCGGTAACCGCATACATACTTTCCCTATAACCCTAGCATCATCGAACCTTAAGTGTGTAGACCCTACGGGCTCGGGAGTCATGCCGACATGGCCGAGACAACTCTCCGGTCAATAAACAACAGCGGGATCTGGATACCCATGTTGGCTCCCACATGCTCCACGATGATCTCATTGGATGAACCACGATGTCAAGGATTCAATCAATCCCGTATACAATTCCCTTTGTCTACCGGTATATTACTTGCCCGAGATTTGATCGTCGGTATCCCGATACCTTGTTCAATCTCGTCACCAGCAAGTCTCTTTACTCATTCCGTAACACATCATCCCGTGATCAACTCGTTGATCACATTGTGCATATTATGATGATGTCCTACCGAGTGGGCCCAGAGATACCTCTCCGTCACACGGAGTGACAAATCCCAGTCTTGATTCGTGCCAACCCAACAGACACTTTCGGAGATACCCGTAGTGCACCTTTATTGCCACCTAGTTACGTTGTGACGTTTGGTACACCCAAAGCATTCCTACAGTATCCGGGAGTTGCACAATCTCATGGTCTAAGGAAATGATACTTGACATTAGAAAAGCGTTAGCATACGAACTACACGATCTTGTGCTAGGCTTAGGATTGGGTCTTGTCCATCACATCATTCTCCTAATGATGTGACCCCGTTATCAACGACATCCAATGTCCATGGTCAGGAAACCTTAACCATCTATTGATGAACGAGCTAGTCAACTAGAGGCTTACTAGGGACATGGTGTTGTCTATGCATCCACACATGTATCTGAGTTTCCTATCAATACAATTC
Source organism: Triticum aestivum (assembly GCF_018294505.1). Taxonomy (NCBI): domain Eukaryota; kingdom Viridiplantae; phylum Streptophyta; class Magnoliopsida; order Poales; family Poaceae; genus Triticum; species Triticum aestivum. Next base: position 46,103,606 of record NC_057812.1, read on the forward strand.
TAGCATGGATAATAAACGATTATCATGAATAAGGAAATATAATAATAACCAATTTATTATTGCCTCTAGGGCATATTTGCAACAGTCTCCCACTTGCACTAGAGTCAATAATCTAGCTCACATCGCCATGTGATTAACACTCAAAGGTCACATCGCCATGTGACCAACATCCAAAGAGTTTACTAGAGTCAATAATCTACTTCACATCACTATGTGATTAACACTCAATGAGTTCTGGGTTCGATCATGTTATGCTTGTGAGAGAGGTTGTAGTCAACGGGTCTGCAATATTCAGTTCCCCATGTATTTCGCAAAACTTTATGTCATATCGTAGATGCTGCTACCACGTTCCACTTGGAGCTATTCCAAGTTGTTGCTCCATTATACGTATCCAGTATCTCTACTCAGAGCTATCCAGATAGGTGTTAAGCTTGCATTGACGTAACACTTTATGTCGAACTCTTTATCACCTCCATAACCGAGAAACATTTCCTTATTCCTCTAAGGATAATTTTGACCGCTATCTGGTGATCCACTCCTAGATAACTCTTGTACCCTCTTGCCAGACATGTAGCAAGGCACACATCAGGTGCGGTACTCAGCATGGCATACCATATAGATCCTATGACAAAAGCATAGGGGACGACCTTCGTCCTTCCTCTTTCTTCTGATGTGGTCAATCTTTGAGTCTTACTCAACTTCACACCTTACAACTTAGGTAAGAATCCCTTCTTTGACTGATCTATTTTGAACTCCTTCAAAATCATGTCAAGGTGTGCGTTCTTTGAAAGTATCATCAGGCGTCTTGATCTGTCTCTATAGATTTTGATGCCCAATATGTAAGCAGCTTTATCCAGGCCTTCCTTTGAAAATCACTCTTCAAACAACCGTTTATGCTTTCTAGAAATTCTACATCATTTCGGATCAACAATATGTCATCCACATATACTTATTAGAAATGTTGTAGTGCTCCCACTCACTTTCTTGTAAATACAAGTTTCTAGCAAACATTGTATAAACCTAAAAGCTTTGATCACTCCATCAAAGCATATATTCCGACTCCGAGATGCTTGCTCTAGTCCATAGAAGGATCCCTGGAGCCAGCATACCTTTTAGCATCCTTAGGATCGACAAAACCTTTTATTGTATCACATACAACTTTTTCTTATGAAAACTGGTAAGAAAACTTGTTTTGACATCCATCTGTCAGATTTCATAATCGAAAAATACAGCTAATGCTAACATGATTCTGACGGACTTAAACATCACTACGGCTGAGAAAATCTCATCGTAGTCAACTCCTTGAACTTGTGAAAAGACTCTTTGCCACAAGTCGAGTTTCATAGACGGTAACATTACCATCCACGTCCGTCTTCTTCTTAAAGATCCATTTATCTCAATGGCTTGCCGATCAACGGGCAAGTCCACCAAAGTCCACGCTTTGTTCTGATACATGGATCCTATCTCAGATTTCATGGCTTCTAACCATTTGTCGGAATATGGGCCCACCATTGCTTCTCCATAGCTCGTAGGTTCATTGTTGTCTAACAACATGATATCTAAGACATGATTACCGTACCACTCAGGAGTAGTACATATCCTTGTCAACCTATGAGGTTCAATAGCAACTTGATCCGAAGCTTCATGATCACTATCATTAACTTCCTCTTCAACAGACGTAGGCGCCACAGAAAACATCTTTCTATGTTGCATCACTCTCTGGTTGAAGTAAAGGTTTGACAACCTCATCAAGTTCTATCTTCCTCCCACTCAATTCTTTCGAGAGAAACTCCTTCTCGAGAAAGGACCCGTTCTTAGCGACAAACAATTTGCCCTCGGATCTGAGGTAGAAGGTATACCCAACTGTCACCTTTGGGTATCCTATGAAGATGTGTTTGTCCGCTTTGGGTTCGAGCTTCTCCGGCTGAAGCCTTAAGCTTCGCAGCCCCAAACATTAAGAAACGACAACTTTGGTTTCTTGCCAAACCAATGTTCATACGACGTCGTCTCAACGGACTTAGATGGTGTCCTATCTAAAGTGAATGCAGCTGTCTCTAACGCATAACCTCAAAATGAAAACGGTAGATCAGTAAGAGACATCATAGATCGCACCATATCTCATAGGGTTCGATTACGACGTCCGGACACACCATTACCCCGTGGTGTTCCAGGTGGCTTCAACTGTGAAACAATTCCACAATGTCTTAAGTGATTGCCAAACTCATAACTCAGAAATTCTCATCGATCAGATCGTAGGAATTTGATCTTTTTGTTATGATGGTTCTTAACTTCACTCTGAAATCGCTTGAACTTTTCAAACGTTTCAGACTTGTGCTTCATTAAGTAAATATACCTATATCTACTCAAATCATCAGTGAAGATGAGAAAATAGAGATATCCACCGCATGCTTCAATTCTCATTGGATCACACGCATCAGCATGTATGATTTCCAACAAGTCACTTGCCTGTTTCATTGTACCTGAAAGCGGGGTCTTAGTCATCCTGCCCATGAGGCATGGATCGCATGTGTCAAGCGATTCAAAATCAAGTGACTCCAAACATCCATTGACACGGAGTTTCTTCATGCATCTTACGCCAATATGACCTAAGCGGCAGTGCCACGAGAAAGTGGTACTATCATTATTAACTCTACATCTTTTGGCGTGAACATGTGTATTACCACGACCGAGATTCAATGAACCATTCACATAGGCTGCATGACCATGAAAGGTATTATTCATGTAAACAGAATAACCATTATTCTCTAACTTAAATGAATGACCGTATTGCAATGAACATGATCTAATCATATTCATGCTCAACGTAGACACCTGATAACATTTATCTAGGTTCAATACTAATCCCGAAGGCAGATGGAGCGTGCGATGGTGATCTCATCAACTTTGGAAACACTTCCAACACACATCGTCACCTCGCCCTTAGCCAGTCTCCGTTTAGTCCGTAGCTTTTGCTTCAAGTCACCAATAATAGCAACTGAACCGGTATCCAATACCCAGGTGCTACCAGGAGTACTAGTAAGGTACACATTAATAACACGTATATACTTTGTTGAAGTTGCCAGCCTTCTTATCTACCATGCATTTGGGGTAGTTCCGCTACCAGTGACCATTCCCCTTACAATAGAAGCATTTAGTCTCAGGTTTGGGTTCAACCTTGGGTTCCTTCACTGGAGTGGCAACTGGTTTGCCATTCATGAAGTTTCCCTTCTAGCCCTTGCCCTTGTTGAAACCAGTAGTCTTGTTAAACCATCAACACTTGATGCTCCTTCTTGATTTCTACTTGTTGCGGTCTTAAGCACCGCGAACAGCTCCGGAATCATCTCCATCCCTTGCATGTCATAGTTCATCACGAAGATCTAGTAGCTTAGTGATAGTGACTAGAGAACTCTATCAATCACTATCTTATTTGGAAGTTTAACTCCCACTTGTTTTAAGTGATTGTAGCACCCAGACATTCTGAGCACATGCTCACTAGCTGAGCTATTCTCCTCCATCTTGTTGTCAAAAGAACTTGTCAGAGGTCTCATACCTCTTAACACGGGCATGAGCCTGAAATCCCAATTTCAGCTCTTGGAACATCTCATGTGTCTTATGGCGTTCAAAACGTCATTGGAATCCCGGTTCTAAGCCGTAAAGTATGGTGCACTAAACTATCAAGTAGTCATCAGGACGTGTCTGTCAGGTGTTCACAACATCCACAGACGATGTTGTAGGGGTTTGCACATCGAGCGGTGCATCAAAGACGTAAGCCTTCTGTGTAGCAGTGAGGACACTCCTCAGGCAACAGACCTAGTCCGCATCGTTGCTTACAATATCTTCCAACTTAATCTTTCTCTAGGAACGTATTGAAACAGGGAGCTACAACGCGAGCTGTTGATCTACAACCTTTTTGCAAAGACAACTTAGACTATTGTTCATGATATTTAAGTTCATCTAATCAAATTATTTAATGAACTCCCACTCAGATAGACATCCCTCTAGTCACCTAAGTGATACACGATCCGAGTCAACTAGGCCGTGTCCGATCATCACGTGAGACGGACTAGTCATCATCGGTGAACATCTTCATGCTGATCGTATCTTCTATACGACTCATGTTCGACCTTTTGGTCTTCCGTGTTCCGAGGCCATGTCTGTACATGGTAGGCTCGTCAAGTCAACCTAAGTGTATCGCGTGTGTAAATCTGGCTTACACCTGTTGTATTCGAACGTTAGAATCTATCACACCCGATCTTCACGTGGTGCTTCGAAACAACGAACCTTCACAACGGTGCACAGTTAGGGGGGACACTTTCTTGAAATTGTTTACGAGGGATCATCTTATTTAAGCTACCGTCGTTCTAAGAAAATAAGATGTAAAACATGATAAACATCACATGCAATCAAATAGTGACATGATATGGACAATATCATTTCGCTCCTTTTGATCTCCATCTTTGGGGCGCCATGATCATCATCGTCACCGGCATGACACCATGATCTCCATCATCGTGTCTTCGTGAAGTTGTCTCGCCAACTATTACTTCTACTACTACGGCTAACGGTTAGCAATAAAGTAAAGTAATTACATGACGTTTATGTTGACACGCAGGTCATAAATAAATTGAGACAACTCCTATGGCTCCTGCCGGTTGTCATACTCATCGACATGCAAGTCGTGATTCCTATTACAAGAACATGATCAATCTCAGACATCACATATATCATTCATCACATCCTTTTGGCCATATCACATCACAAGGCATATGCTGCAAAAACAAGTTAGACGTCCTCTAATTGTTGTTGCAAATTTTACGTGGCTGCTATAGGTTTCTTAGCAAGAACGTTTCTTACCTACGCCAAAACCACAACGTGATATGCCAATTTCTATTTACCCTTCATAAGGACCCTTTTCATCGAATCCGATCCGACTAAAGTGGAGAGATAGACACCCGCTAGCCACCTTATGCAACTAGTGCATGTCAGTCGGTGGAACCTGTCTCACGTAAGAGTACGTGTAAGGTCGGTCCGGGCCGCTTCATCCTACGATACCACCGAATCAAGATAAGACTAGTAACGGCAAGTAAATTGACAAAATCGACGCGCAAAACAACTTGTGTTCTACTCGTGCATAGAAACTAAGCATAGACTAGCTCATGATGCCACTGTTGGGGATCATGGCAGAAATTTAAAATTTTCTACGCATCACCAAGATCAATCTATGGAGTAATCTAGCAACGAGGGGAAGGGGAGTGCATCTACATACCCTTGTAGATCGCTAAGCGGAAGCGTTGCAAGAACGTGGATGAGGTAGTCATACTCGTGGCAATTCAGATCGTGGTCGATTCCGATCTAAGCACCGAACAACGGCGCCTCCGCGTTCAACACACGTGCAACCCGGTGACGTCTCCCATGCCTTGATCTAGCAAGGAGAGAGGGAGAGGTTGGGGAAGACTCCGTCCAGCAGCAGCACAACGGCGTGGTGGTGGTGGAGGAGCGCAATACTCCAGCAGGGCTTCGCCAAGCACTGCGAGAGACGAGGAGGGAGAGTGGTAGGGCTGCGCCAAGAGGGAGATCAAATCATGTGTTGGGCAGCCCCCATACCTCAAGTATATATAGGGGGAGGGGAGGGGCTGCGCCCCCACCTAGGGTTCCCTCCCTAGGGGTGGTGGCAGCCCCCAGATCCCATCTGGGAGGCGGTCAAGGGGAAGAGAGAGGGGGGCGCACCTAGGGTGGGCCTTAGGGCCCATCTGCGCCTAGGGTTTGCTCCCTCTCCTCTTGAGGGCGCCTTGGGCCTTGGTGGGAGGCGCCCCAGCCCACATAGGTGCTGGTCCCTTCCCACTTATGGCCCACGCAAGCCTCCGGGGCTGGTGGCCCCTCCCGATGGACCCCCGGACCCTTCTAGTGGTCCCGGTACATTACTGGTGATGCCCGGAACACTTCCGGTGGCCAAGTCCTCACTTCCTATATATCAATCTTTACCTCCGGACCATTCCGGTACTCCTCGTAACGCCCGAGATCTCATCTGGGACTCCGAACAACATTCGGTAACCGCGTACATACTTTCCCTATAACCCTAGCGTCATCGAACCTTAAGTGTGTAGACCCTATGGTCTCGGGAGTCATGCAGACATGGCCGAGACAACTCCCCAGTCAATAAACAACAGCGGGATCTGGATACCCATGTCGGCTCCCACATGCTCCACTATGATCTCATCGGATGAACCACGATGTCAAGGATTCAATCAATCCCGTATACAATTCCCTTTGTCTACCGGTATATTACTTGCCCGAGATTCGATCGTCGGTATCCCGATACCTTCTTCAATCTCGTCACCGGCAAGTCTCTTTACTCGTTCCGTAACACATCATCCCGTGATCAACTCCTTGATCACATTGTGCACATTATGATCATGTCCTACCGAGTGGGCCCAGAGATACCTCTCCGTCACACGGAGTGACAAATCCCAGTCTCGATTCGTGCCAACCCAACAGACACTTTCGGAGATACCCGTAGTGCACCTTTACAGCCACCCAGTTACGTTGTGACGTTTGGTACACCCAAAGCATTCCTACGGTATCCTGGAGTTGCACAATCTCATGGTCTAAGATGATACTTGACATTATAAAAGCTTTAGCATACAAACTACACGATCTTGTGCTAGGCTTAGGATTGGGTCTTGTCCATCACATCATTCTCCTAATGATGTGACCCCATTATCAACGACATCCAATGTCCATGGTCAGGAAACTGTAACCATCTGTTGATCAACGAGCTAGTCAACTAGAGGCTTACTAGGGACATGGTGTTGTCTATGTATCCACACATGTATCTGAGTTTCCTATCAATACAATGCTAGCATGGATAATAAATGATTATCATGAACAAGGAAATATAATAATAACCAATTTATTATTGCCTCTAGGGCATGTTTCCAACAGGAAATACGTACTCCCCCAAGCTCAGGCTTTTGGCCTAAGTTGGTTTATTGCCAGGGATAGCCTGGCGGATACCCGTAGGTGTAGCCGGGGTTGTACTGTGATGCAGCGTTTATCGCCTCCTGAGCTGCAGCGTGGCGTCGGGCTGCCTCCGCTCTCCGCTCTCCTCTCGTACTCATTTGCCTCCTCTCTGGTAATAGTATATCTTCCTCTTGCCTGATAATCAATGAAGGCAGGAGCAGGGAGAGTAATACGGTCAACACGTCGTTTGTCAAAGATTAGTCGATATTGGAGAGGTGATTCATACCTCTCGACAAACTGGTGAGAGACCATATAATTAAAATCTAAATAAGTAGGAGGCAACTCCATATCATCCTCACAAATGAACTAGTGAGTTGATGGTACTGTGGGCATTTCTCTGCCTCAAAGCTCACGAGATCAGCGTTACGCAAATATGCGTTAAATTCCTCTTTGATTCCCGCTCGACCGATAAAATTTTCTGAAGGCCACTCACAAGGCTGTACTGGAGCGTCCCTCGGGGGCTCCTCATCAGCATCACGCATTGCAAGCCTGGGTCCTTGCTTCCTTTAAGAACCACCTTGGAACATTTTCCTAAGCATATTGCTTTCTCTGAAAATTTTCTGAAATTTTTAGTAACTTCAAACAAAAGTGAACCAAGCTCAACAAAATTGATAGCAACTACTCCTACAAGTGTCTAGAACCTATATCAAGCATTAGAACTACTTGGAACCATATAAATTTGACATGCAAGCTCAAGAACATGGTCACCTATGCAGCACAAATTTGCAATGAATAAAGCACTAGAGCAAAAACTAATTGGACCAATGGAGGAGTCACATACCAAGGAACAATCTCCCCAAGCAGTTTTGTGAGAGGTGCTTTGATCAAGGAGATCGATAATCACAGCAAAGTGAGGTAGAACTCGTGCTTGAGCTAGATATTCGTGTTTGAGGGAGGAAGAAGGACTGTATGAGTGCAAGAATAAGTGGAGGAGGGCCACCATGGGCCCACGAGCCAGGGGGCGCGCCCTCCACCCTCGTGGCCAGGTGGTTCAACCCCCTGGTGTGTTCTCAGTTCCATAAATCCTCAAATGTTCTAGAAAAAAAAATCATATTTCATTTTCAGGGCATTTGGAGAACTTTTATTTCGGGGTATTTTTATATTGCACAGATAATTCAGAAAACAGACAGAAAAATACTATTTTACTTTATTTCAACTAAATAACAGAAAGTAGAGAGAGGGTACAGAAGGTTGTGCCTTCTAGTTTCATCCATCTCATGCTCACCAAAAGGAATCCACTAACAAGGTTGATCAAGTCTTGTTAATAAACTCATTCCGAATAACATGGAACCGGAGAAATTTCGAATAACACTATGTAACCTCAACGGGGATATGCACATCCCCAATAATAAGAATATCATATTTCTTTTTGACAGTAGGAAGAGGAAACTCAAAACCTCCAATAATAATCGATGGAATTTTTCCAATAGAGTTGATACTATGAACTTGAGGTTGTTTCCTCGGAAAGTATACCGTATGCTCATTACCATTAACATGAAAAGTGACATTGCCTTTGTTGCAATAAATAACAGCCCCTGCAGTATTCAGAAAAGGTCTTCCAAGAATAATAGACATACTATCATCCTCGGGAATATCAGGAATAACAAAGTTCGTTAAAATAGTAACGTTTGCAACCACAAAGGCACATTGTCACATATGCCGACATGTATAGCAGTTGATTTATCAGCCATTTGCAAAGAAATTTCAGTAGGTGTCAACTTATTCAAATCAAGTCTACGATATAAAGAGAGAGGCATAACACTAACACCGGCTCCAAGATCACATAAAGCAGTTTTAACATAGTTCCTTTTAATGGAGCATGGTATAGTAGGTACTCCTGGATCTCCAAGTTTCTTTGGTATTCCACCCTTAAAAGTATAATCATGGTGGAAATTTCAGCTTCTGGTATCTTTCTTTTATTTGTAACAATATCCTTCATATATTTAGCATAAGGATTCATTTTGAGCATATCAGTTAATCGCATACGTAAAAAGATAGGTCTAATCATTTTAGCAAAGCACTAAAAATCCTCATCATCCTTTTTCTTGGATGGTTTGGGAGGAAAAGGCATGGGTTTTTGAACCCATGGTTCTCTTTCTTTACCATGTTTCCTAGCAACAAAGTCTCTCTTATCATAATGTTGATTCTTTGATTGTGGGTTATCAAGATCAACAGCGGGTTCAATTTCTACATCATTATCATTGCTAGGTTGAGCATCATCATGAACATCATCATTAACATTTTCACTAGGTTCATGTTCATTACCAGATTGTGTTTCAGCATCAGACATAGATATATCATTTGAATTCTCAGGTGGTTCGCCAATAGGTTCACTAGAAGTTTGCAAAGTCCTATCATTTTTCTTTTTCTTCCTTTTAGAAGAACTAGGTACATCAATATTATTTCTCTGAGAATCTTGCTCAAGTCTCTTAGGGTGGCCTTCAGGATACAAAGGTTCTTGAGTCATTCTACTAGTTCTAGTAGCCACTCTAACAGCATAATCATTTTGTTTACTATTCATTTCATTGAGCAAATCATTTTGGGCATTAAGTACTTGTTCTACTTGAGTGGTAACCATAGAAGCATGTTTGCTAACCAGTTTAAGTTCACCTCTAATATTAGCCATATAATCACCCAAGTGTTTAATCATATAATCATTTTGTTTTATTTGTCTACCAAATAAGCATTGAAATCTTCTTTCTTAAAATAAAGTTATCAAACTCATCCAAGCATTGGCTAGCAATTTTAGTAGGAGAGATTTCAGCTCTATCATATCTATAGAGAGAATTTACCTTTACTACCTGTGTCGGGTTATCAAGTTCAGGAGGTTCTTCAATAGGTAATGGATTAAGATCATATGATTCTTCAACAGGCGGTAGATTAAGACCATGTATTTCTTCAATAGGAGGTAAATTGATAACATCTTCAGCTTTAATACCTTTTTCTTTCATAGTTTTCTTTGCCTCTTGCATATCTTTAGGACTGAGAAATAGAACACCTCTCTTCTTTGGAGTTGGTTTAGGAATAGGCTCAGTAATTGGAGCAGGAGCTGTCTCAGGAGGTGCCCAATTATTTTCATTTGTCAGCATATTATTCAATAGAATTTCAGCTTCATCCGGTGTTCTTTCCCTGAAAATAGAACCAACACAACTATCCAGGTAATCTCTGGAAGCATCGGTTAGTCCATTATAAAAGATATCAAGTATTTCATTTTTCTTAAGAGGATGATCAGGCAAAGCATTAAGTAACTTGAGAAGCCTCGCCCAAGCTTGTGGGAGACTCTCTTCTTCAATTTGTACAAAGTTGTATATTTCCATTAAAGCAGCTTGTTTCTTATGAGCAGGAAATATTTAGCAAAGAAGTAATAAATCATATCCTGGGGACTACGCACACAACCAGGATCAAGAGAATTAAACCATATCTTAGCATCACCCTTTAATGAGAACGGAAATATTTTAAGGATATAAAAGTAGCGAGATCTCTCATCATTAGTGAACAGGGTGGCTATATCATTTAATTTTGTAAGATGTGCCACAACAGTTTCAGATTCATAACCATGAAAAGGATCAGATTCAACCAAAGTAATTATATCAGGATCAACAGAAAATTCATAATCCTTATCGGCAACACAAATAGGTGAAGTAGCAAAAGCAGGGTCAGGCCTCATTCTATCACTAAGAGATTGTTTATTCCATTCAGCTAATAACCTCTTGAGTTCATATCTATCTTTGCAAGCTAAAATAGCTGCCGAAGCTTCCGTATTAAAAACATAACCTTCAGGAATAATAGGCCTATCTTCATCATCACTTTCATCATTCTAATCAATTTCAATAATTTCTTTCTCTCTAGCCTTAGCAATTTGTTCATCAAGAAATTCACTAAGGGGCACAGTAATATCAAGCATAGAAGTAGTTTCATCATAAGTATCATGCATAGCAGAAGTGACATCATCAATAACATGCGACATATCAGAACGAATAGCAGAAGCAGGTTTCGGTGTCGCAAGCTTACTCAAAACAGAAGGTGAATCAAGTGTAGAGCTTGATGGCAGTTCCTTACCTCCCCTCGTAGTTGAGGGATAAATTGTTGTCTTAGCGTCTTTCAAGTTCTTCATAGTGTCCAGCAGATATAAATCCCAAGTGACTCAAAGAATAGAGCTATGCTCCCCGGCAACGGCGCTAGAAAATAGTCTTGATAACCCACAAGTATAGGGGATCGCAACAGTTTTCGAGGGTAGAGTATTCAACCCAAATTTATTGATTCGACACAAGGGGAGCCAAAGAATATTCTCAAGTATTAGCAGTTGACTTTTCAATTCAACCACACCTGGATAACTTAATATCTACAGCAAAGTGTTTAGTAGCAAAGTAATATGATAGTAGTGGTAACGGTAGCAAAAGTAAAGAAGCAAAAGTAATATTTTTGGTATTTTGTAGTGATTGTAATAGTAGCAACGGGAAAGTAAATAAGCGAGAACCAATATAGGAAAAGCTCGTAGGCATTGGATCGGTGATGGAGAATTATGCCGGATGCGGTTCATCATGTAACAAACATAACATAGGGTGACACAGAACTAGCTCCAATTCATCAATGTAATGTAGGCATGTATTCCGAATATAGTCATACGTGCTTATGGAAAAGAACTTGCATGACATCTTTTGTCCTACCCTCCCGTGGCAGCGGGGTCCTAATGGAAACTAAGAGATATTAAGGCCTCCTTTTAATAGAGTACCGGAACAAAGCATTAGCACATAGTGAATACATGAACTCCTCAAACTATGGTCATCACCGGGAGTGGTCCCGATTATTGTCACTTCGGGGTTGCCGGATCATAACACATAGTAGGTGACTATAGACTTGCAAGATAGGATCAGGAACACACATATATTCATGAAAACATAATAGGTTCAGATCTGAAATCATGGCTCTCGGGCCCTAGTGACAAGCATTAAGCATAGCAAAGTCATAGCAACATCAATCTTAGACCATAGTGGATACTAGGGATCAAACCCTAACAGAACTAACTCGATTACATGATAGATCTCATCCATCCCATCACCGTCCAGCAAGCCTACGATGGAATTACTCACGCACGGCGGTGAGCATCATGAAATTGGTGATGGAGGATGGTTGATGATGAGGACGGCGACGAATCCCCCTCTCCAGAGCCCCGAACGGACTCCAGATCAGCCCCCCCGAGAGGTTTTAGAGCTTGGCGGCGGCTTCTATCGTAAAACACGATGATTTCTTCTCCTTGGTTTTTTTTTCTCTCCGAAAGCAAATATATAGAGTTGGAGTTGGCGTCGGAGGAGCCTCAGGGGGCCCACAAGGTAGGGGGGCGCGCCCTAGGGGGGCGCCCCCCACCCTCGTGGATAGGTGGTGGCCCCCCTGGCCTTCATCTTTTGCAACAATTTTTTATTATTTCTGGAAAGATATTCCATGAAGTTTCAGGTCATTCCGAGAAGTTTTTTTTCTGCACATAAATAACACCATGGCAATTCTGCTGAAAACAGCGTCAGTCCGGGGTTAGTTCCATTCAAATCATGCAGGTTAGAGTCCAAAACAAGGGCAAAAGTGTTTGGAAAAGTAGATACGACGGAGACGTATCACTAGCTAATCCTTTTGCAGGAGATGGAACAAAGCATCCTGATGAGCACCTAATATATGTGGATGAAGTTTGTGGATTATTTAAGCTTGCGGGTGTTCCCGAAGATGTTATTAAGAAGAAGGTCTTCCCTTTATCTTTGAAGGGAGATGCATTGACATGGTATAGTCTATGTGATGATATGGGGTCATGGAACTACAAACGATTGAAATTGGAATTTCGTCAGAAGTTTTATCCTATGCATCTTGTTCATCGTGATCGCAATTATATATATAATTTTTGGCCTTGCGAGGGAGAAAGCATCGCTCAAGCTTGGGGGAGGCTTAAATCAATGTTATATTCATGCCCCAATCATGCTCGGCTTTCTGATAACAATCGCACCATGCTCGATACTTCTTGTGCTGGCTCTTTTATGATGAAGACTATTGAATTCAAATGGGATTTATTGGAAAGAATTAAACGCAACTCTGAAGATTGGGATCTCGACGAAGGTAAGGAGTTAGGTATGACACCTAAGTTTGATTGTGTTAAATATTTTATGGATACCGAAGTTTTCCATAAATTTAGCACTAAATATGGACTTGACTCTAAGATAGTAGCTTCGTTCTGTGAATCTTTTGCTGCTCATATCGATCTCCCTAAGGAGAAGTGGTTTAAATATCATCCCCCATAGAAGTAAAAGTAGCTGCACCTATTAAAGTTGAAGAAAAGACTATCACTTATAATGATCCTATTGTTCCTACTTCTTATGTTGAGAAACCACCTTTCCCTGTTAGGATAAAGGATCATGCTAAAGCTTCAACTGTGGTTCGTAAAAGTAATATTAGAACTTATACACCTCCTGAGCAAATTAAAGTTGAACCTAAAATTGCTATTGTTAAAGATCTCTTGTCTGATAATATTGATGGGCATGTTATTCATTTCTGTGATGAAACTATTAGAATTGCTAAACCTTGTGCTAAAGATAAGCATAGACCTGTGGTAGGCATGCATGTTATTTCTGTCAAAATAGGATATCATTGTTACCATGGCTTGTGTGATATGGGTGCTAGTGCTAGTGCAATACCTTTTGACTTATACAAAGAAATTATGCATGATATTGCACCTGCTGAGATAGAAGACATTGATGTCACAATTAAACTTGCCAATAGAGATACTATATCACCAATGGGAATTGTTAGAGATGTTGAAGTCCTGTGTGGGAAAACTAAATATCCTGCTGATTTTCTTGTTCTCGGTTCCCCACAAGATAAGTTTTGCCCCATTATATTTGGTAGACCCTTCTTAAACACTGTTAATGCTAAGATAGACTGCAAAAAGGATGTTGGTACTATTGGTCTAGGTGATATGTCTCATGAGTTCAACTTTTCTAAATTTCATAGACAACACCGTGAAGAGTAATTGCCTAGTAAAGATGAAATTATTGGTCTTGCTTCTATTTTTTTTGACTGGGAACTGTAGGGGAAAACCCCCACAGCATATCAAAACTTTATTAAAAGGGAGAGCAAGTACAAGTACAAAGGGGGATTACAAGGGGTAATCAAGCTATTCTAGGTAAGTGAGAAGTTAAAATTACAAGCCTCAAGGTGGCAGAAATGAGATCCATCTAAGGAGATCATCCTTGTAAGCAGGCTTGACCCTATATTGCATTAAAGCAATATCATGGTTTTGCTTCTATTGCTGTGCCTCCTAGTGATCCTTTAGAACAATATTTGCTAGACCATGAAAATGATATGTTTATGAATGAAAGAAGGGAAATAGATGAAGTATTCTTTAAACAGGAACCCATCCTGAGACACAATTTGCCTGTTGAAATCCTAGGGAATCCTCCTCCACCCAAGGGTGATCCCGTGTTTGAGCTTAAACCATTGCCTGATACTCTTAAATATGCTTATCTTGATGAGAAAAAGATATATCCCGTTATTATTAGTGCTAACCTTTCAGAGCATGAAGAAGAGAGATTATTGAAAACTCTAAGGAAGCACCGCACTGCTATTGGATATACTCTTGATGATCTTAAGGGCATTAGTCCCACTCTATGTCAACATAAAATAAATTTGGAGAAAGATGCCAAACCAATTTGTGATCACCAACGACGGCTGAATCCTAAGATGAAAGAAGTGGTAAGAAAGGAAATATTAAAGCTTCTTGAGGCAGGTATTATTTATCCCGTTGCTGATAGTCAGTGGGTAAGTCATGTACATTGTGTCCCTAAAAAGGGAGGTATTACTGTCGTTCCTAATGATAAAGACGAATTGATTCCGCAAAGAATTATTACAGGTTATAGGATGGTAATTGATTTCCGCAAATTAAATAAGGCTACTAAAAAAGATCATTACCCCTTACCTTTTATCGATCAAATGCTAGAAAGATTATCCAAACATACACATTTTTGCTTTCTAGACGGTTATTCTGGTTTCTCTCAAATACCCGTGTCAGCCGATGATCAATCAAAGACCACTTTTACTTGCCCTTTTGGTACTTTTGCTTATAGACGTATGCCTTTTGGTTTATGTAATGCACCTGCTACCTTTCAAAGATGCATGATGGCTATATTCTATGACAAATGTGAAAAGATCTGTGAGGTTTTCATGGACGATTTCTCCGTTTATGGATCCTCTTTTGATGATTGCTTGAGCAATCTTAATCGAGTTTTGCAGAATGTGAAGAAACTAATCTTGTCTTGAATTGGGAAAAGTGCCACTTTATGGTTAATGAAGGTATTATCTTAGGGCATAAAGTTTCTGAAAGAGGTATTGAAGTTGATAAAGCCAAGGTTGATGCTATTGAAAAGATGCCATGTCCCAAGGACTTCAAAGGTATAAGAAGTTTCCTTGGTCATGCTGGGTTTTATAGGAGGTTCATTAAGGACTTCTCAAAAATTTCTCGGCCTCTGACTAATTTATTACAAAAAGATATACCATTTGTCTTTGATGATGATTGTGTAGAAGCATTTGAAATACTTAAGAAAGCATTGATCTCTGCACCTATTGTTCAACAACCTGATTGGAATTTACCCTTTGAAATTATGTGTGATGCTAGTGATTATGCTATAGGTGGTGTTCTAGGGCAAAGAGTTGATAAGAAATTAAATGTTATTCAATATGCTAGTAAAACTCTAGACAATGCTCAAAGAAATTATGCTACTACTGAAAAGTAATTCTTAGCAGTCGTATTTGCTTGTGATAAGTTTAGACCTTATATTGTTGATTCTAAAATAACTATTCACACGGATCATGCTGCTATTAAATATCTTATGGAAAAGAAGGATGCTAAACCTAGACTTATTAGATGGTCTCTCCTTCTACAAGAATTTGATTTGCATATTGTTGATAGAAAGGGAGCTGAGAACCCCGTTGCAGACAACTTGTCTAGGTTAGAAAATGTGCTTGATGACCCACTACCTATTGATAATAGCTTTCCTGATGAACAATTAAATGTCATAAAAGCTTCTCGTATTGCTCCATGGTATGCTGATTATGCTAATTATATTGTTGCTAAATTTATACCACCTAGTTTTACATACTAGCAAAAGAAAAAGTTTTTCTATGACTTGAGGCATTACTTTTGGGATGACCCACATCTTTATAAAGAAGGAGTAGATGGTGTTATTAGACGTTGTGTACCTGAGCATGAACAGGAACAGATCCTACGCAAGTGTCACTCGGAAGCTTATGGAGGGCACCACACTAGAGATAGAACTGCACATAAGGTATTGCAATCCGGTTTTTATTGGCCTACTCTCTTCAAGGATGCCCGTAAGTTTGTCTTATCTTGTGATGAATGTCAAAGAATTGGTAATATTAGTAGACATCGAGAAATGCCTATGAACTATTCACTTGTTATTGAACCATTTGATGTTTTGGGCTTTGATTATATGGGACCTTTTCCTGCCTCTAATGGATACACACATATTCTAGTTGCTGTTGATTATGTTACTAAGTGGGTAGAAGCTATTCCAACTAGTAGTGCTGATCATAACACTTCTATTAAAATGCTTAAAGAAGTTATTTTTCCGAGGTTTTGAGTCCCTAGATATTTAATGACTGATGGTGGTTCACATTTTATTCATGGTGCTTTTTGAAAAATTCTTGCTAAGTATGATGTTAATCATAGAATTGCATCCCCTTATCACCCTCAGTCTAGTGGTCAAGTAGAATTGATTAATAGAGAGCTCAAATTAATTTTGCAAAAGACTGTTAATAGATCTAGAAAGAATTGGTCCAAGAAACTTGATGATGCATTATGGGCCTATAGAACTGCATATAAAAGTCCTATGGGTATGTCTTCGTATAAAATGGTTTATGGAAAAGCATGTCACTTACCTCTCGAACTAGAACATAAGGCATATTGGGCTATAAAAGAGCTCAATTATGATTTCAAACTTGCCGGTGAGAAGAGGTTATTTGACATTAGCTCACTTGATGAATGGAGAACCCAAGCCAACGAAAATGCCAAGTTGTTTAAAGAAAAGGTTCAAAGATGGCATGACAAAAGAATACAAAAGCGTGAGTTTAATGTAGGTGATTATGTATTGCTATACAACTCTCGTTCAAGATTTTTTGCAGGAAAACTTCTCTCTAAATGGGAAGGTCCTTATGTTATCGAGGAGGTCTATCGTTCCGGTGCCATAAAAATCAACATTTTCGAAGGCACAAATCCGAAGGTGGTTAACGGTCAAAGAATCAAACATTATATCTCAGGTAACCCTATAAATGTTGAAACCAATGTTATCAAAACCGTAACCCTGGAGGAATACATAAGGGACACTTCCGGAACATTTCAGACTCCGAAAAGGCATAGGTATGTGGTACGGTAAGTAAACCGACTCCAAAACAGTTCTAATGGCAATTTTTCTCTGTTTTGGAATATATAGAAAAATAGAAAAATAAGAAGCAGCCCGGGAAGGACACGAGGCCTCCACGAGGGTGGAGGGCGCGCCCTACCCCCTAGGCGCACCCCCTACCTCGCGGGCACCTCATGTGCTCTCCGGACTCCGTTTTCTTGCACGATACGTATTTTGGTCGGTAAAAATTCATTATATAATCTCTCGAAGGTTTTGACTCCTGTATCACACAATTATCCTCTGTTCTTGTTTCGAGCTGTTGCTGCTGCAGATTAGAGCAAGATGTCTTCTCAAGAGTCAGTCGGGGAGATCCGGGTGTTTCATCCGGCAACGAGACCAAGGACAAGCAGCAACTCAATAAGCTCGAGGAAGAGAATCGTATCACCATCACCATCCCTGAAGAAGGAGACATAATCACTTGGGTATGGGCACTCCCCTTGGCAACGGCCAAGCTTGGGGGAGATGCTCTAGTATCTTATCATCATCACATCTGTATCTTTACAGTTTTTCTTAGTTCGATTCTATTAGTAGTATCTTGATCTAGTAGAATAAAGTTTTGGTATGATCTAGTTTTGAGTTTTGCTTTATGATCTCTCTATGTAATCGAGTCCGTGAGCTATATAATAAAGATTAGTGTTGAGTCAAGGGCTTGATTACTTTTCCATGATCTTGAGTGACTAAAAGAAAAGAGAAAAGAATAAAAAGAAACAGAGAGATCATATTGATCTTATGGAGAGTAATGACTTCAATAGAAAGAGTATGATGATTAAAAATTGTTGAGAGTTGACAAACATAGCTTTGGTCATCGTTGTAATTAATAGGAAGTAATAAAGAAAGAGAGGTTTCACATATAAATATACTATCTTGGACATCTTTTATGATTGTGAGCACTCATTAAAATATGACATGCTAAAGAGTTGATGTTGGACAAGGAAGAAAACGTAATGGGTTATGTTTTCTTATATCTGAGATAAAGTATATTGTCATGGATCATCCAACATGTTGAGCTTGCCTTTCCCCCCCCCCCCCCCCATGCTAGCCAAATTCTATGCACTAAGTAGAGATACTACTTGTGCTTCCAAATACCCTTAAACCAGTTTTGCCATGAGAGTCCACCATACCTACCTATGGATTGAGTAAGATCCTTCAAGTAAGTTGTCATCGGTGCAAGCAATAAAAATTGCTCTATAAATATGAATGATTGATTGGTGTGGAGGAAATAAGGTTTATACGATCTTGTGATGTGGAAGAAATAAAAGCGACGGACTGCATAATAAAGGTCCATATCACAAGTGGCAATATAAAGTGACATTATTTCACATTAAGATTTTGTGCATCCAACCCTGAAAGCGCATGGCAACCTCTGCTTCCCTCTGCGAAGGGCCTATCTTTTATTAATATCTTCTACCTTATGCAAGAGTCATGGTGATCTTCACCTTTCCTTTTTTTCATTTTATCCTTTGGCAAGCAGAGGGTGTTGGAAAGATCCTGATATATATATCTAATTGGATGTGGGTTAGCATAAACTATTATTGTTGACATTGCCCTTGAGGTAAAAGGTTGGGAGGCGAAACTATAGGCCCCTATCTTTCTCTGTGTCTGATTAAAACTCCGTAACCACAAGTATTGCGTGAGTGTTAGCAATTATGAAAGACTAAATGATAGTTGAGTATGTGGACTTGCTAGAAAGCTCTGACATGACCTCTTTCTGATGTTATGATAAATTGCAATTGCTTCAATGACTGAGATTATAGTTTGTTAGTTCTCAATAAAGTTTTTGATTCGTACTTTGCACTGTGAATAGATTCTTACTTGAGCATAAGAAATCATATGACAATATCCATATAAGTCATGCTCATCGTGACTGTGCGGTGCACCTGACATGGGCTCGAATCTGTCGAAGATCAAGTCTCTGCGGATGTTGGCACTATAGTTCAAGTTTCCAAACCTGACCTGATGGCCAGGGGCGTAGCTCTCGATCTGCTCCAGATGGCCAAGCGAGTTGGCCCGCACTACGAAGCCGCCGAATACGAAGATCTGCCCGGGGAGGAAAACCTCACCCTGGATCGCATCGTTGCCGATGATCGAAGGAGCCATCAAGCCTTGTGGTGACGACATAGTGGAACTCTCAATGAAAGCAGCAATGTCGGTGTCAAAACCGGCGGATCTTGGGTAGGGGGTCCCAACTGTGCGTCTAAGGCGGATGGTAACATCAGGCGGGGGACATGATGTTTACCCAGGTTCGGGCCCTCTCGATGGAGGTAATACCCTACTTCCTGCTTGATTGATCTTGGTGATATGAGTATTACAAGAGTTGATCTACCATGAGATCGTAGAGGCTAAACCCTAGAAGCTAGCCTATGGTATGATTGTTGTTGTCCTACGGACTACACCCTCCGGTTTATATAGACACCGGAGGGGCTAGGGTTACACAGCGTCGGTTACAAGGGAGGAGATCTACATATCCGTATTGCCAAGCTTGCCATCCACGCCAAGGAGAGTCCCATCTGGACACGGGACGAAGTTTTCGATCTTGTATCTTCATAATCCAGCAGTTCGGCTAATGTATATAGTCCGGCTGTCCGAGGACCCCCTTATCCAGGACTCCCTCAGTAGGCACAGCGGCGCGCCCGGGCAGCGGTGACGCTGTAGGGCGAGCGGCTCCTGACCTCCTGCTAGTCCGGCGTCTCCGCCTAGAGTGATGCCATCCGGGAACGGCAAGCCGCCGGAGAGGCAGGTGGCTGGGGGCGAGTAGAGATCGGAAGCGCGCAGCAGAACAGAGGGGAATCGGGGCTTGGGACGACCCAAAATCCCAGGGTGGGCCGGCCCACCGTGGGCACCCTGTAGAGATACACATCCGAGCGGTGAACATGCATTTTCTAAACTAAATTAGGAACATTTAGCTGACCAATTAAACGACTCTGTTTTAATAATATCAGATTCGTATTTGAACAACTAAGCTTGTTTATCTTGATGGGTGTTGCAGTGCTATTATGACACGAAGCACGTATTCTGATCGTACAGTGATCATAAAAGGGGGAAACCCTAAGCAATTTTTTTGAGCAAAATAGGGTTTCCCCTCCAATTTCTATTAAATAAACCACCACGGAACTAGCATGATCATTTAAACCCTAAGCATGATCAATTAAACCATATTATGACTGTGCCATGGCAGATTTAAAGCTGCAAACCGGAGAAATGATATTTAGCATCCATTGTTTGCTTCGAACTAAGAACTAAATTCTAAGAGCTGAAAAGAATGTAGAGTAACCAAGTTACGATCTATTTTCTGGTTGAGATCAAAAAGTTGAGGAGATATGAAGTACCACCTCTCTTGCGGCGCCGTGTAGGCATCGGGGGTGCGATGGCTGTCAGTGGCGTTGAAGCAGATCTGTGATGGTAGACGGGTGCATCAGGGGATAAGTCCCGTTGCGGTTGAAGAGAAGGTCGTGTGAGTGGCCCCAGCAAAGAGGGCGATGGCCCGATGAAGCGAGAGGACGCAATGCAAGGCTCTTGGTCCATCGCCGTGGATGAGAAACGTCCATCTCTAGTAGTGGACGATGCGGTTTTGGTAGGCGCTCCAGCATGGTGGAGGACGGTGGTGATGGATGTGGTGGAGGACGGCGGCGATGGATGGGGTGGCGGACGGAGGAGGCTGGTATGGGGATGGTGTTCTAGCGCCGACGGTGTATGAATGGGAAAATGGAGGGAGAGGTACGGGGAACCATGTTTTTGGGACGCGCCTGTCTGAAATATGGGAAAGTTACGAACTTAGCCCCCATTTAAAATTTGGACGTCTCGTCGGTAAGGGATAGGACGGTAATCTCGCATCTCGCCAATATTTTCCCAGAGCAATTTCGGGCAAGGAGAGGGTGTTTTGGCGCCCATGGTTGGCACCCACGGTGTATGAACGGGGCTGACAGGTAGGGCGGTTGTGTCACGCTGAGTGAAGTTACAAACCTTCCTCTATTGAAAATATTTGCCTACATCGATTTTCGGCTGAGTCGAGTTTGGTTTGCCGCCCACCGTGTATGAATGGGGAAATGGAGGGAGAAATAGAGTTCTTTCGGACGAGCTTGAATCAAATGTGTTTTTTCGCCCATGTTTGGCGCCCACCGTGTATGAATGGGGAAATGGAGGGAGAAATAGAGTTCTTTCGGACGAGCTTGAATCAAATGTGTTTTTTCGCCCATGTTTGGCGCCCACCATGTCGGAATGGGCTCAGAGCCAGTCGTGTCATGTCTAATTGAAGTTACTAACCTACCCCTATTGAAAGAAGTGGAAATCGGGTCGATGGATTGTCCCTGTAATGGGTAGACAGTACTTTCCATCTCCCAAACACTTGGCTACGGGCAGCCGACGTGGGAGTGGACATTTTGCCGCTTCTTTCGAATTTTGGGACAATAAGCATCCACGTTTACCCTGGCAACTAAATTCGAATCCATTTTTGTATCCGTATACGAATCTTTATAAATCATTCTATGTGTTTTTATATATCTTCAAAAGCACGACAAAGATGTATTCCTCTGTCATATATGAATATGATTTACAAATGCCGATACTCAAATTCAGAAGCTAGAATCCAGTTTAAGGTGAATTCGAATATTTGGAACACTTTATGTCCAACTCAAATGTCACACGCAGCATAATGTGTACTCCCATTTAGATATGTACACAAGCGATGTATCAAGATTCAAATACCGAGTCAATCAACCAAGAATGTACATAACTAAAAGACATATAAACACTTGTAGAGTACATGGATCAATAATATCCACTAACATACATAAGCCAGGCCGCTGTACTTTTTTTTGCTAGGACAACATCCTTTTTTTAGCGAAGCTACTACATCATCTTGGCCCTTTCCGATGCGTGACACTTATGGTCCATCTATACTATTGATACATCCATTTTGCATCATGCTTTTATATTGATATTTATTGCATTATGGGCTGTTATTACACATTATGTCACAATACTTATGCCTATTCTCTCTTATTTTACAAGGTTTACATAAGGACGGAGAATACCGGCAGCTAGAATTCTGGGATGGAAAAGGAGCAAATATTAGAGACCTATTCTGCACAACTCCAAAAGTCCTGAAACTCCACGAAAGTTATTTTTGGAAATAATAAAAAATACTGAGCGGAAGAAATACGTCAGGGGGGCCTCCACCTGTCCACGAGGGTGCGGGCGTGCCCTACCCCCTGGGCGCGCCCCCTGCCTCGTCGGCCCCTTGTTGGCCCTCCGGTGGCCATCTTCTGCTATATGAAGTCTTTCGTCCGAAGAAAAATCATAAGCAAGCTTTCGGGACGAGACTCCGCCGCCACGAGGCGGAACCTTGGCGGAACCAATCTAGGGCTCCGGCAGAGCTGTTCTGCTGGGGACACTTCCCTCCGGGAGGGGGAAATCATCTCCATCGTCATCACCAATGCTCCTCTCATCGGGAGAGGGCAATCTCCATCAACATCTTCACCAGCACCATCTCCTCTCAAAACCCTAGTTCAACTCTTGTATCCAATTCTTGTCTCCAAGTCTGGGATTGGTACCTGTAGGTTGCTAGTAGTGTTGATTACTCCTTCTAGTTGATGCTAGTTGGTTTATTTGGTGGAAGATCATATGTTCAGATCCTTTATGCATATTAATACTCCTCTGATTATGAACATGAATATGCTTTGTGAGTAGTTATGTTTGTTCCCGAGGACATGGGAGAAGTCTTGCTATTAGTAGTCATGTGAATTTGGTATTCGTTCGATATTTTGATGAGATGTATGTTGTCTTTCCTCTAGTGGCGTTATGTGAACGTCGACTACATGACACTTCACCATTGTTTGGGCCTAGAGGAAGGCATTGGGAAGTAATAAGTAGATGATGGGTTGCTAGAGTGACAGAAGCTTAAACCCTAGTTTATGCGTTGCTTCGTAAGGGGCTGATTTGGATCCATATGTTTCATGCTATGGTTAGGTTTACCTTAATACTTTTGTTGTAGTTGCGGATGCTTGCAATAGAGGTTAATCATAAGTGGGATGCTTGTTCAAGTAAGAACAGCACCCAAGCACCGGTCCACCCACATATCAAATTATCAAAGTATCGAACGCGAATCATATGAACGTGATGAAAACTAGCTTGACGATAATTCCCATGTGTCCTCGGGAGCGCTTTTCTCTATATAAGAGTTTGTCCAGGCTTGTCCTTTGCTACAAAAAGGGTTGGGCCACCTTGCTGCACTTTATTTACTTTTGTTACTTGTTGCTCGTTACCAATTATCTTATCACAAAACTATCTGTTACCTATTATTTCAGTGCTTGCAGAGAATACCTTGCTGAAAACCGCTTATCATTTCCTTCTGCTCCTCGTTGGGTTCGACACTCTTACTTATCAAAAGGACTACGATAGATCCCCTATACTTGTGGGTCATCAACTACTATTATTGCTGAATGCACATTCAGTGCGATTGGCATATTTGTAGGTCTGGCACAGCAATCAAAATGAAATGTCTCCGAGTCTTATCAATTTATACAGACTTGTGCTCAAATAAAATTACAAACCAAAAAACAAAAAAACAATTATTACATGATCTCTAAAACAAATGGTTTGATTGATTACATGAACAAACAACACAAAGGTTATTCAATGATGGAAAGAACATTTCACCTATGATTTACTAAGTGGGAATTTAATTTCCTTTTTTCCTTCAGGACCTTAACAATGCGGTCAGTCTCAGCTTGCTTCATTTTAAAATCCACCAAATAGTTAATGGTTGTCTTGAGTACTGCTTGTGATTGTGCTATTTGCTTCCTCAACATGTCAACTTCGTCTCTAAGTGCAGAAGCATAATCTCTTTCTACCACCAGTTTAGCCTCTAGAGCATCAGCAGTTGGCAATTCATGTTGCAAGATTGGGCAGGTGCCACTGCTGTCGAATGATACAACGTCCATGGGGACCTCGCTCTTTGATCTTGGGCTAACCTGTTTTGCCATTGAAGTTCCGCTTGGATTCCGAAAAGTTGAAGTTAGCAAAACATATCAACTGGGAGTTATAATAGCAAACCAGTTAAACAAACAAGGAATTAAAGAGTTTCAATTGGATGCTGAAAAGTAGTTATTAACATCATTGTAACCGGTTGTTGCAGCAGCAAAGCAGTTAAAAACAAGTTTAGCAAAAGGTACCTGTTGTAGCATTGGAGTTTCTCTTGGATCCTGAAAAGTTGAGTAGCCAGTAACGTGATTAGAGCAACCAGTTGCAGCAGCAAAGCAGTTAAACAAACAAGTTTTGCAAAAGGAACCTATTGTGGCATTGGAGTTTCTCTTGGATCCTGAAAAGTTGAGTAGTCAGTAACTTGATTAGAGCAACAAGTTACAGCAGCAAACCTATTACATAAATATATTTTTGAAAATGTACCTGCTGTGCAATTGGACTTCCAATTCGATCCTGAAAACTTGAAGTTGGTAAGATGATTACAACAACAAGTTACAATAGCAAACCAGGTAAACAAGGAAGTTTCTGAAAACATACCTGTTGTGCCAACGGAGTTTCAGTTGGATCTTGCAAACTTGAATGTTAGCAATCAATAAATAAATTTCGCAAAAAAAGCAATCAATAAATAAATTTTTGCAAGAGCCATAAGAAACTAACATCAAACTAGTAAAACTAACCGGTTTTGGCAACATATTTAATTAAACATGAACTAGTAAAACTAACAAGTTCTTGGCAACGTATTGAAGTAACAAGTCAGTACCATTTACCAGCAACACAGACATCTGTAAATTTCTTTGATGTAAGCAAAATGATTCCAACACATATATAAGTTAAAAAGACGGTGTCCCTCATATAAACCTGACAGATGTCTATCTATGAACATGCAAACATTACTACTGCTACAAGTGATAACAACAAACCATTTAAACAAATAGGGTATCAGAACGTAAATTACACGTGAATTCTGCTGCACCCTAGAAGTACATATAACCAGCTATCTACGTGCTTAAGTAGCTATTTAAGTTCAGGCAAACAGATAATTCTTAATAGTAAGTATCAAACGCATAGATAGGCGCAGTCTATAATAGGATTAACAGGCTATGGCATTATGTAATCAGTAGCAAACTAAATTAAGCCAGGCAACGTAATTGAACAATTTTGCAATAAGTGGCTAAATAAAATTCCGAGAAGCAGATAACTAAACTTATGCTAGCTCTTTGTACAGGCACACTGCAACTTCTTTTTCGCTTAAAGGTTCTATGAAGGAGTCCACGACATCAATTACTTGGATACGCAGTCCCAATACTTTTTTCTTTCCACACTGCATTGGTAAGTCGAATGGTTAATCTGGTAACATGGTGCGTCCTTGATATTTTATATGAAGACGTGTAGCCAGACTAGATGTAGCCACACACATCACACTGGCTTTTACTGTATATGTCATGCGATTACATTTGGCATATCGAGATCTAAGCAATCTACAATAGGATGAAAAGACTGGCATCCTTCACATTATTGGCGAACTCAGTTCATAGAAACAATCAATTCAACCATTCTGTGGGTAAATCAAAAGCGCCACTGGAATATTTTTCACTACCCCAATCATACACACAAAAAGGGGCGATGCCACCATAGTGGCTGGTATGGGCGGCCGCCTCGGGTGGCTGGAAAGTGTGCACCTAGTTTGAGTCATCCAGGTTGGCCCAGGCTAGTTTTGTTCGGCCCAAAGCACAAGCATGCAATGTAAAAAATGAACAAAAATGTTTCAATTTGGATGGGCCAATAACGTAAGTGCAAGGCAGGCCCTATAGCAGGCTCGCGGCCCAAACGAGCGCCTCCCATATCGATCAACATTAGGAAAAATCCCATTTCGTTTGCTCCAGCCTAGTCTGGTTCGCTACTAACCTAGCCGCCGCCAGACAGACCGACACAACACTTCCTCGCGCCCTCGTTGGAGGGCGGTTGCCGGGCTTCAATCGAACGAAAGGACAAGAAGATGAAGATCCAACCCTGGGTGTAGCCTGCATGGGAGGCAGCGGCGGCAGCACGAGCATGGCATCGAGCTTGCGCAAACGGACAGTCGCATCTTGCAAGAGTAGCATGCTCAACGAGCAGGTACATCACATCCCTGATTATATCTAATTCAATTGTTCAATTTCTGGCCAATAGTTAAAACTGACGGTGTTGTAAAAATGCTTGTATGTAGGGAATCCATGAGAAAATGAAACCAATTTCTGCTTATTTTATAACTCCCCCAATCAATACTGAGCTGACTGAATCTGATGTATCTAATCAAGTTTCCGGTGCAAACATACAAGCTCATGTTGTTATTGAGCCTGAAGTGTCTAATTAACAGACTGCTAATGAAGGATTTGATGCAAACATTTTACATGCTCCTGGTGATGAACATATAGTGTCTAATGAGGGATCTAATGCAAGCATTTTGCAAGCTCCCATTGAAGGATTTAGTGTCTAGTGATGATCTGCTATGTTGAGAGAGACATAGAGATTTGCATGCATTGATGACAAGCAAATTATAGTACATTTTCATGGCTTGAGGAAACGTCGAGGACATCTACCAGAAAGTCCCCGTATCATGACAACGTAGCATAAATACTTTTCTAATCTGTTGTTTGAAACTATTGGCATACTTGTGCAGGATAGATATATTGATATGCAGTTTGCGCACTGGTTATATAGGTGCAATTACACTTTGATATTTTCAGCCAGAGAACGAATAATTCAACCAGGTACAGACCATGTTAGTAGTCCTTGTACACCATGTTGCATTTTGTGTTTTTGGTGGTTGCATCATTTAGTTTTTTATAATCTGAACTACTTTGGATCATTAGCTGGTTTTCAAAGTGCACGTAGCATCACATTTCTCAAGTTATGTTGATTTCCAGAGTGCAAGTGCCCTCGTATTTTTAAGTTAAATGTTCGCCACTAGTAACTTGAATTCGTGGATCCGCCACTGCACACAAGTCATACACGCATGCCAGTACAAATTAAATGAAATGCAGGGACTTACGCTAGTTCATTGTACAGGCTCACTGTAGCTCTGCTTGCGCTTGGGATGTTCCATGTACAAGTCCATGTTACCAATTGCTTGGATGTGCAGGCCTTGTGCTCCTTGCATCCCCCTCTGCATTTTTGACACGGAGAATGGTTGATCGAATAAGAGGAATCGACCTTGCTGTTGTATTGGAGGACAGATACTTACAAGGTTATACGAGTGTGCAGGATGATATCTCCAGACCTGCACCGTCATGCTTCAATACAACAGCAAGGTCGCAAGGTTATACGACATCACTCCCAATTTTTTTCTGTCATACATATGACACTTCTATGATGATAATTGTGACAAAACCCAGTATCATCATAGATGTGGTGGGCTCCTAATTCTATGACAAAAAATCATGATAGAAAATGGGCTTTTTGTCCTGGGCGGGCTAGAGACGCAACTGCATTACATTCTTTGGGCCATCCATGACGTAAAAAACATGGTAGAAGCGAGGGCTAGGAAAATTTCGGGGAGTTCCCGGTTACGGTGGGAGGTCGGGGGCTAAGCGATGTGTGTTTCTCTCGTACACATACGCGCATGTGTGTGAGGCGTTGGCTCTAACTGAACACGAGCGAGGCGTTGGGCTCTAACTGAACCCGAGCGATTGCACTGCAGGCTACGCGTTACTGAACCCGAGCGATCGATCAATGGTTGTTAACTGAACCCGATCAAGCGATTCCTTCGCTACTGCTGCTAACTGAAGCCGATCGATGCTGCCTCTAGGATGAACAGTGAGCGTTGCGGGGGAGGGGGTTGGATGAACAGGACCCCTTGGTGTGGTGGAGGGCTGGATGAATAGTAGACGGTGGAGGGGTGGTTGAACAGGACCCCGTGGTGTGGAGGGCTGGATGAACAGTAGATGGTGGAGGGGTGGTTGAACAGTAGCCAGTGGAGTAGTGCGCGGTGCAGGCTGGATGAACAGGAGCCCATGGAGGCTGGAGGAGGTCGACGGTAGCCCGTGGAGGCTGGAGGAGGTCGACGGTGGAGATGAACAGTATCTCGTGGAGTCCCGTTTTGAGGTACACCACACCCCTCCCAATGAACAGGACCCTCTTTCGACCGTAGGAGGTCCGTTTCGTCCGTTTTGCGGTACGCCACACCCCTCCCGGTCAACAAGACCCCCATTTCGACCGTAGGAGATCTGTTTTCCTTCATTTTGCGGTACGCCACACCCCTCCTGATCAACAATACCCTATTCCGAACGTAGGAGGTCCGTTTCCTCCGTTGTGCGGTACGCCAGACCTCGTTTCCATCTCCTGTTCCGTCCAAGCCCTCCTGATGAACACGACCACGCATTCCGTTCCGACCCAGCCGGTTGGCTCCCACGCGTTCCATTGCCTCCCGATGAACACGACGCATACCGTTGCCTCCCCATGAACACGACGCATTCCGTTGCCTCCCCATGAACACGACGACGATGTTGTTTCTCCGTTCCGACCCAGCCATGTACACGAGCCCTGGCCGTACGTATGCGTGAGTAGGCGTTTCGAGACCCCGCCCGTATGTACACATACGTGGCCGTATTTTCTTTCTTGCACCCTGACCGCTGTACGTACGTATACATGCTACACGCGCGCCTCTACTACGACACGTACGCGCCTCTACTACGACACGTGCGCGCCTCTACATCCACCAGTATATATGTACGTACACGTTTGCGACCAGAATGACAATGCTACGTATGCTTTGACCAGGTGGGTCCCGACTGTCTCGCACTTCCTTGCCTGCGAAGATGTAGCTGGTGGTTCCCAGTAGTCAGGGGGCGGACCGTTTTTTGCCCGGACGCACTTCCTTGCGTGCGAAGATGTAGCTGGTGGGTCCCAGCAGTCAGGGGCAAACATTTTTTCACGAAATATGGTGGCCCATCCGGTGGGTCCCCACTGTTAGGTGGAGGAATAATTATTTTGCACATAATAAGGAGGCACTTTCTTGCTGCGGCAGTGGACCCAGCTGTTAGCCTCTCCATGTACAGTCCACGTCCGATGGAAGCCGTTCTTTGACCACGTTGACCACGCCGCGCCGAGAGCACCAGGGCGGTGGACGACGGCGAGGCCTAGGAAGGGGACGACGTGGATCCGGGGAAGATGTGGCAGTGGATGCCCACGTGTAGAGGAGTACGAGGGTTCACTGGTTCGCTGTGGTGTGAGGCTGCCGTCGCCACAAAATAACAGGGGGTGTGGGTGAGTACAGGGATGGCCTGGCCAGCGGTGGGAGTATTAGGGGACGGTGAGGCCTCCACCGCATCGCAGCCGGCCATGGGAGGCAGGAGCACGAGGCACGACCAGCGCTGGTTTGGGCGGCTGGAGCAAGAAGACCAGAGGTTGAAGAAGCACCACGACCGTTGGGTGGACATCGTACGGTCACTGGAGCTAGAATCGTGCATATTGACTAAGTTGACAAAGCCCTCCGTCCCCGTCAACTTAGTAGGCCCACAAGTCAGCCTGCCACTATACTGGGTCCCAGCTAATAGGGGGAGTATTCATTTTTTTGTGCGTAATAAGGAGGCACTTCCTTGCGTGCGAAGATATAGCTGGTGCGTCCAAGCTGTCAGCGGCGGTAACGTTTTTTTCACGAAATACAGAGGCCCTTTCGGTGGGTCCCTGATGTCACGTAGAGGAATCATTATTTTGCGCGTAATATGGAGGTATTTCCTTGCGTGCGGCCGTGGACCCAGCTGTCGGCCTCTCCACGTACAGTCCACTTCAGATGCATGTCGGTCGTTGACCACGTTGACCAGGCCGCGCCGAGAGCACCAGCGCGGTGGACGACGGCGAGGCCTAGGAAGGGAATGACACGGAGGCAGGGAAGACTCAGTAGTTGTTTCCCACGCGGAGGGGAGTACGACTGTACGAGGGTTTACTGGTTCGTCTGCCGTCGCTAGAGAATAACAGCAGGTGTGGGTGAGTAGAGGGATGGCTAGGCCAGCGATGGGAGTACGGTGGGGCGGTGAGGCCTGCGCGGCAGCAGAGCCGGCCACGGGGAGGAGGGAGCAGGCAGTCCTGCCGGCGCTTGTTTGAGCAGCTGGAGCAGGAAGAGTAGAGATTGAAGAAGCACGACGGCCGTTGGATGGCCATCCAACAGTCACTGCTTGTGCGTTAACCTTTTTTTAGGGAAGCCTCAAATATGTGGAAAACAGCATACAACCCATCTGCCATTATTTCTAATAATTTATAGCCCATTTGCTAATTATTAAGGTTTTTTTGGAGCCCATATTCTTTTTGTTGGCATTACAGCCCATATTGTGGCCACGGTTAAAAAATTATACGAAATTTTGCATATTTCGGTGCGGTCCGAAGTGTTTTTAATCCCAAAATTTTGACTCACATTCAAACTGATTTTAAAAATAAATGTATATCAATATAAAATCCAACAAATTCTCCACGCATAAAAATTAATGTAATTTAAAATCTCGTAATGAAAAAAAAGATATTTGAAACTAATTGCCAGTTTGATGTGTTTTAAAAATGTACAACCCATTTCTCATTACTGATGGGCCATTTTCTCGGCCAACCGAATGAAAGCTCTCCTCGTCTTGAAAGATTTGCAGCCCAACAGTCCTGACAAAGTGACTTACTTGGCAACTCACAAAAAAATTGGGCTGTGGCCGTGGACCCAGCTGCCAGCCTCTCCATGTATAGTACTCTTCCGATGGAAGTCGTTCCTTGACCACGTTGACCACGCCGCGCGGAGAGCACCACGGCGGTGGACGACGGCGAGGCCTAAGAAGGGAATGACACGGAGCCGGGGAAGACGCGGCAGTGGAAGCCCGCGCGGAGAGGAGTATGAGGGTTCACTGGTTCGGCTGCGCTGTGAGGCTGCCGTTGCTGCAGGGCCTGGCCAGTGGTGGGAATAGTAGGGGGCGGTGAGGCCTCCGCGGCAGCACAGCCGGCCACGGGAGGCAGGAGCATGCGGCACGACCGGCGCTGCTTTGGGCGGCTGGAGCATGAAGACCAGAGGTTGAAGAAGCACTACGGTCGTTGGATGGACATCGTACGGTCACTAGAGCTAGAATCATTCATATTGACTAAGTTGACAAAGCCCTTCGTCCCCGTCAACCACGTAATTCAAATTAATTTTATTTTAATTTTTGATTTCCCAGAAAACGGAAAGCAGTTGTAAAAAGAAATCTTCCTTTCTCTTCTAACACAATAGGTTCTCCAGGTCGGTTGGTTGGTTCGTGTGGGCGACAACCAATGGGGCCTGGTTCGAGTCCCTCTTCAGGCAAATTTTTTTTTTATTTTTTTTGTTGATGCAAAAAGGAACAACACAAAAACGACGGACGAAAAAAGGCTGACGTACGAAAAATGCCCAATGGACAAAATAAAGTGGAGAAACAATCCGTTCTCTCTTCAGGCAAATTTATTTTTTATTTTTTGTTGATGCAAAAAGGAACAACACAAAAATGACGGACGAAAAAAGGCTGACGTACGAAAAACGCCCGATGGACAAAATAAAGTGGAGAAACAATCCGTTCTTTAATATTAGGTAGAGATAAAGCACTCACTGGAATCACACAATAGTATATATTTTTGTGCACTTCAAATGTATGGTTGAAATCACTCTTGTTTACCAGTGCTGAGATTATATCGAAAGTTTATCAAGCACTGGCTGGGATACAGCTCATTGTATTGTCTTGTGTAGTTCCACTAAAATGTATGATTGGCACAACATGATCCCTGTTTGCACAAGTAGGAACAAGGTGAAACCTTCATTAGCTTAGTGAGAAAGGATAGGAAGACATTAGCATATTACTCAAACAGTAGCATCAAATTCATGATGGACAATATGCAAAACATTGCCTCATTGAACCAATGGCAATAAATTGACATGCAAAACAATAGCACTATTATGTCATGACACTAATAATATTCCCTCCCTGTTCCACCACATGATTCACCTCCATAGACAAACATACACACGTACATGATTCATCATAGGGTCCTACTAAAGATTTGTTTAACTTCAACAGGAAAATTAGGCAGTAATAATATGGTGGTACTTAAGTACTCCTAATTAATTAAGTGAGACATCAGAAGTGGAAGGGCTCCCTGGAGGATCGTCTCACATGTAAGGTAGTCATTGCCGGAGCCCTTGAATGGCCTCGACTAAGGCCTCTGGCTTCAGCAAGATCGCCTTGGCACTGTTTATTCTTCTTTTTCTTCCTCTTCATGCTCTGTTTTTCTTTCTCCTCACCAGTTGGTGAAACCAAGTACATGATTGGCCTTCTAATTCAGAATTGGTTTTGTCAGTGAGGGAGTACAAGTGTACTAGTAAAAAACAGCATTATTTTCTCATGGCAGTCAGAAAATAGAGATGAACACATGCATTAAATATCATTCTTACCTAAAGGAAGGTTATGGCACCAATATGGATGATGAGGATTGGAACACAGATCTCCCTTTGTGCAGTTCCACCAAAATGAACCAACTGTTCCTTTCTAACATTCCAGTTAAACAACACAAAAGTCACTTCTTTTAAGAAGAGTTTTGTGCAGTGCACCAAAAGGTCACAACAGCAACCAGGTGAATTGGATATCCCTGTTAGCACAAAAAGGCACAGAGGAAACAGTCAGAGTCTCAAACAATTACAGGCAAAAACATTTGGCTAAACTTGTCAGGGCTTATAACAGTGGCATGGCTTCATTTTTACCAGGGACATTAGATTAAGAACAGCTAAGGCTGCGTTCGGTTGACATGTTTGGTGCAGGATCTTCATAGGAACACAATTCCTTCGGTATTCTTTCCCTTCCAACCGTTCGGAACACGGGAAAGGTGAATAGTGTTTCATAGAAAGCTGGTCTGGTAGTACTGATTCCATAGGCTTAGAAACATCCACGCGCTGCTCATTTTTTGGGTGGAAGCCCGAGGCAGGCGCTCGCTGCCATGCGTTAGACAGGTTGCTGTGTTGTGTTGCCGGAATAAAAAAAATCAACTTATGTGTGGTATGTGAGGTGAGGACAAGAGTAGTCACTGTGCAGCTGAATAAACATGTAGCGACCAGACCTCAAACAGTCTGATCTCTGTGCTCAGGTGTCATCCCTGGATCAGTAATGCTGACACCACACAGTACTTGAAGGATTTATAACAGAGTAGCAATCACACACTTATTACATCGAATGTCTCAAAAGAGAACTTATTACAATAAATATGGCTTAAGGCCATCTAATAACGATAACAACGGAAGGCTTGGAAGATAAGCGAGTCCATCAACTCCAACGGCATCACTGAGTATAGAACCACAACCTAAATGCACCTTACTCGTCATCTGAAAGTCTGCAACATGAAACGTTGCAGCCCGAAAACGGGTCAGCACATGGAATATGCTGGCAATGTAACACATAGAGAGTAATGAAAGAACAAAGCTATACTACATGCATATATGGCTGGTGGAAAGCTCTATGGTTACAGTTTTGTGTAAAGCCAATTTTTCCCTACTGCAAAGGAAATAAATTTTATTTAACTATCATGGTGGTTGTTAAACATTGAGAATGGTTGACAGCATCCTCAATCCCAATTAAAGATAATCATCATTAAAACCCAACAGTATTAATTAAAGTAACATGATGAGATTCACATGATAATCCAAGTACTAGATACTCAAAAACGTCCATAACTGGGGACACGGCTAACCATGATTAGTTTATACACTCTGTAGAGGTTTGCGCACTTTTCCCCACAAGACTCGATCCCCTCCGTTGGATTTCTCGCACTACTTGATGTTTGAGAAATGGATGACCGAGACATAGTCTTTCAGAAGCGCTAGCACCTTACGATGGGTAGACCGTTACACCTACTTTCCCCTACATCTGCTCGTCTACCACTGTAAGAGTTCGCACGACTTAATCAACTATGCTAGAGGCCATAATAGCTTGTGGCTGCACACGGAAGTTTCTAGTATGAAAAAAAAATCATGATCCCTTTGAGCCTAGGTGGCGGTCCATAAAAAAACAGGCAATCCTGGAATACCAGGTACCTCAATCCACCCAGATGTGTGTTTAAGTTGCCACCTTAGATAAACCATTAATTAACAATCTCACATCTGTCATGGATATCACTCACCCAATCCACGTCTACTAGCATAGCATGGCATCATAAGCAAACGTAGAAGTAACTCCCAAAGGTAAGATAATAAAACGGGTAATAGGTACTACCTCATCTACTTCCCATCCCACAGTTTAATTAGATCCTAATCATGCAAATGTTTGAGGATTGATCTAATGCAATAAAAACTGGGTAGTAGGTAGGTATGATCAAAGTGTTAATTGCCTTGCTGATGATCGGCGAAACCTAGAGATTCGAAGTAACATGCGGCGCACTCCAGGTACTCTATCACAAACAAACAAACAAGCATACAATAAGTACTCATCTAATGCACAGGTAAAACTCGAATAAGAGATCTAACTAGAAAGTTCAACTTAAGAACTCCGGTTTGCAAAAAGAATCAAATCAAATGAAGCAACGAAAGTGAAGCGGCGAAAGAAACAAACTTCATTTTACTAATCTGGATCTAAATCAAATTTTACAGAATCAAAAACTTGTTTAAGTTGGTAAAACGGAAAGAGGGTTTCGAGATGAAACTCCAGGCGCTTGAATCGCTTGATTCCGATAAACGAGCGAAAAGTTATACTAAAACGAAAATCGGATCAGAAATCGCGATCAGAAATATTCGCGGAAAATCCGAGAAAAAGAAAAACGACGAACAGATTAACGAACGAACGTTTGTTATCTGGATCTAAACGATAAACACGTTCGTTAAAACGAACAAATGAGCGAACGCTCGCTAAATAAACTAAACCAAAAAATAAAAACCGATCTAATAATAAAAATGGAAACTAAAAAAACCGCGAAAAACCGACGGAAAAACCGAGCGGTTTTTCTACAAAAACGGCGGCAGGATCGAGGTAAACCTCGGGCGGCGGGTCCGGCGGGCGGCGGAGGCGTCTCCGGCTCCAGCGGCGGCGGCAACGGGCTGCGGCGTGGCGCGGATCGGGCGGCGGCAGCGCGGATCGGGCGCGGCTTGGGTTTGGCTCGGGCCCAAGGGCGGCGGCTTATAAAGCCTCGGCTAGGCGGAGTCCTGGCCGGTTACGGCCCAGAGTCGGTTCGGATCTTTTTTTAAATAATAATTCCGCTCAGAAAAACTAACGAAAGAATACTAAACGGACTCCAAAAATCCCGAAATAAATTTTCCCTGACTTCTAAAATCAAGCCGGACAAGCTGAACATTTATTTGGGGCCTAAATACAATTTTGAAAAACGCATATTTTCCTAAATTCAAATAAAATAGCGAAAAACTCCGAAATAAAATCTTATTTGATTTTATTATTAAATCCTCAATATTTCTTTATTTTCGGAAAGTCATTTTATTCCCTCTCTCATATTTTTATAATAGAAATAATTGAAGATAAAATAATTAAAAGCAAATGATCCTATTCTCAAAATTTGAGAGAACTCAAATATGAAAATAACGAAATCTCCAACTCTCTCTTCGGGTCATTGAGTTGCGCAGAATTTTTAGGATCAAAACCAAAGGCAAACAAAATATGTTATGCAATGATGATCTAATGTATAACATTCCAAATTGAAAATTTGGGATGTTACAAACCTACCCCCCTTAAGATGAATCTCGCCCTCGAGATTCGGGTTGGCTAGAAAATAGGTGAGGGTGGTCTTTAAGCAAATCTTCCTCTCGCTCCCAGGTGGCTTTATCCTCCGTATGGTGGCTCCACTGGACTTTGCAAAACTTGATAACCTTGCTGCGGGTGACTCGGCTGGCATACTCGAGAATCTTAACTGGTTTCTCCTCATAGGTCAAATCGTTATCCAACCGAATCACTTCCAACGGCACTGTATCTCTCAAAGGTATATCAGCCATCTTCGCGTGACACTTCTTCAACTGAGAAACGTGGAACACATCATGTACTCTTGACAATCCTTCGGGCAATTCCAACTTGTAGGCCACTTCTCCCATACGTTCCAAAACTTGGTATGGTCCTACAAAACGGGGCGCTAACTTTCCCTTAACTCCAAAGTGCTTAATTCCCCGAAGTGGAGATACTCGAAGATAAACTCGGTCTCCGACTTCATAAATTGTCTCCTTGCATTTAGAATCTGTGTAGCTCTTCTGCCTGGACTGGGCTACCTTGAGCCTATCGTGAATCAATTTCACCTTCTGTTCAGACTCCTTAATCAAATCAGGTCCAAACAACTGGCGGTCTCCAACTTCGTCCCACGACAACGGTGTCCTGCACCTCCTTCCGTACAAGGCTTCGAAAGGGGCCATCTTTAAACTGGATTGATAGCTATTGTTGTAAGAGAACTCTGCATATGGCAAATTGTCATCCCAACTAGATGCATAATCTAGCGCACAGGCTCTCAGCATGTCCTCCAAAATCTGATTAACTCTCTCGGTCTGTCCATCTGTCTATGGATGAAAAGCTGTGCTGAATTCTAGTCTGGTACCCAAGGTTTCATGCAACTGATTCCAGATCTTTGAGGTAAACTGGGTTCCTCTATCTGATATGATACTCCTCGGAACTCCATGCAAGCATACGATCCTGGTCATGTATATCTTTGCCAACTTAGCACTAGTGTAAGTGGTCTTTACTAGGATGAAATGAGCTACCTTCGTTAATCGATGAACTACAACCCAAATCGAGTCATAGCCTGAACGAGTCCTGGGTAATCCCGTGATAAAGTCCATGCCTAACTTGTCCCACTTCCATTCGGGTGTCGGCAATGGTTGTAGCAATCTTGCTGGCATCTGATGCTCTGCCTTTACTCTCTGGCATACATCACAAACTGCTACATACTCCTCAATATCTTTCTTCATTTGGGTCCACCAGAAAGTATCCTTCAAATCCAAATACATCTTGGTATTTCCTGGGTGAATCGAATATGGTGAGTGATGCGCCTCTTGCAGAATTAACTTCCTGATCCCCGGGTCATTTGGCACATAAACACGATCCTCAAACCATAATGTATCGTGCTCATCCTCACGAAATCCTTTAGCCTTCCCTTTGCTCATGTTCTCCTTTATAGAGGCAATCTCCTTGTCAATCTTCTGGGCTTCTCTGATCCTATCCATCATGGTAGACTAGATCTCCAATGCTGCTACATAGCCTCTCGGAACTATCTCCAAACATAGCTCACGAAGATCCTCGGCTAACTCTTTTGGTAAATTTTCGCTCATTAGTGTATTGACATGGCTCTTACGGCTCAATGCGTCAGCTACTACATTAGCCTTTCCGGGATGGTAATGCAATCTCATATCATAATCCTTGATGAGCTCCAACCTTCTCCTTTGTCTGAGGTTTAGCTCTTTCTGCGTGAAGATATATTTCAAACTCTTGTGATCCGTGTACACCTCACAATGGTTTCCAATGAGGAAATGTCTCCAAGTTTTCAATGCATGCACTATGGCTGCTAACTCCAAATCATGGGTGGCATAATTCAATTCATGAGGTTTCAGTTGTCGTGAAGCATACGAAACAACTCTTCCCTCTTGCATAAGCACGGCTCCAAGTCCTCTACGTGAAGCGTCACAATATACCTCATAATCCTTGTTCTGATCTGGCAGAATCAACACTGGTGAGGTAACCAAACGTTTCTTCAACTCCTGGAAACAAGCCTCACAATCCTCAGTCCATATGAACTTGGTATCCTTCTTCAACAACTCCGTCATAGGCTTTGGAATCTTCGAGAACTTCTCAATAAATCTCTAGTAGTATCCTGCGAGTCCAAGGAAACTACGGATCTCTCCAACTATTGTTGGTGCTTCCCAATTTGTCACAGTGACAACCTTTGTGGGATCAACT
The DNA here is from genome assembly GCF_018294505.1 of Triticum aestivum. Taxonomy (NCBI): domain Eukaryota; kingdom Viridiplantae; phylum Streptophyta; class Magnoliopsida; order Poales; family Poaceae; genus Triticum; species Triticum aestivum. Next base: position 46,141,932 of record NC_057812.1, read on the forward strand.
GCTATTCCTTCTCCGGATATAACGTGTCCGAGGAATCCCACTTCCTTCAACCAAAACTCACATTTGCTGAACTTGGCATATAACTGATGTTCTCTGAGCTTCTCAAGTACCAATCGCAAATGTTCTTTATGCTCCTCTTCATTCTTCGAGTAAACCAGAATATCATCAATGAACACCACAACGAACTTATCCAAAAACTCCATAAACACTTTGTTCATCATGTTCATAAAATAGGCAGGTGCGTTAGTCAGTCCAAATGACATAACGGTATACTCATACATCCCATATCTTGTGGTGAAAGCTGTCTTAGGTATGTCCTGCTCTCGAATCTTCAACTGATGGTACCCTGATCGCAGATCGATTTTTGAAAATACCTTAGCTCCTTGCAATCGATCAAACAGGTCATTGATCATCGGTAGTGGGTACTTGTTCTTGATTGTTACTTCATTCAATCCACGATAATCAACAACCATTCTTAAGGATCCATCCTTCTTCTCCACTAGAAGTACTGGCGATCCCCAAGGCGAAGAACTTGGGCGAATAAAACCTTTATCCAGTAACTCCTTAATCTGCTTCTTAATCTCCTCCAAATCTTTTGCGGGCATCCTATATGGTCTCTTAGATATTGGCCCTGTGCCTGGCAAAAGCTCAATCAAAAACTCAATATCTCTATCTGGTGGCCTGCTTGGCAACTCCTCTAGAAATACATCAGGGAAATACTTTACCACTAGTACTTCCTCCTGCACAACTCCTGATAAGGAATTTACTTGATTCCTCTTCGGCACATGCCGGGATACATACTTGATCCTTTTTCCTTCTGGTGTCGTAAGCAAAAGAGACTTACTGGCGCAATCGATGTTCCCTCCATACATCGATAGCCAATCCATACCCAGAATTACATCCAATCCTTGCGATTCCAATATGATTAAATCTGAGGGAAACACATGCCTACCTATGCTCAATGGCACTTGAAAACATCCACGACTGGCCATATACTCCGCTCCAGGTGAGCTTACTAACATTGGTGTTCTACGAACCTTAGTGGGCAAGTTATACTTATCCGCGAATCCCCTTGATATGTATGAATGCGATGCACCAGTATAAAAAAGAATGAGTGCAGTAAATGACTTAACCAAAAACTTACCTATTACTGCATCAGGCTGGGCTTCAACCTCATCCACGTTAACGTGGTTCACCTGTCCCCTGTTGAAAGGGTTCGGCTTCTTTCCAGAGCTTCCATTGCCATTCTGACCTTCAGGACATTCATTGGCATAATGTCCGGTCTTCTGACACTTAAAAAAGGTGACTTGGCTCAGGTCTCTCTTGGCTGGGGTTGATGGGGTGGTACGGTTCTGGCCATTGCTTCCTCCATTCCCATTACCATTTTTGGGGCCATTATGATTGTGCGAGCTACCTCCTCCATGGGTGTGCTGAAAATGATCTCCCGGTTTAGGGGTAAGACGGGGCTTCTGCTGAGCTCCTGAGTTGTACTTGCCTTGTCCATACTTCCTCTTGCGATTTTCAATTTGCTGCTGCTTCCCTTTAATCATAAGAGCATGATCTACCAACTCCTGGTAGTTGTTGAAGCTTGCTACCATCAACTGCATGCTCAGCTCGTCATTCAGTCCTTCCAGAAACTTCTCCTACTTAGCTGCATTCGTAGCAACGTCATCTGGGGCATAACGTGCTAGCTTACTAAAGTCATCCACATACTGGCCAACTGTCCGTCCTCCTTGGCGCAAGTTACTAAACTCACGCTTCTTCATGGCCATAGCTCCTGCTGAAACATGGGCGGTACGGAAAGCCTGCTTAAATTGATCCCATGTGACAGTGTCTACAGGGTAAGTGGCTGTAAAATTCTCCCACCATGCTGCTGCGGGTCCTTCAAGCTGATGAGCGGCAAATTTCACCTTTTCCCCATCTCTACATCCTGCAGTGGTCAACTCCCTCCCTGTCTTGTGGAGCCAATCATCTGCCACTATCGGCTCGGTGCTACTGGAGAACACCGGCGGATTCAGCCTAAGAAAACGAGTTAAGTGATCAAAAGGTGGTGGCGGTGGTGGGTTGTTGTTGTTGTTGTTGTTGTTTCCCTAATTCTGGTTCTGGACTAGCAACTGCATCAAAGCATTCTGCTGCTGGATCAACTGAGTGAGCTCTGATGGTAAAGCAAATCCATTGTCACGTCTCGGAGGCATCTGAGGGTTTATAAAAGATGAGAATTAAGAATAGAATGAGGTCTGAAGAGAAAACACTACCCAAATGCACATGAGGCAAATGCACACAAAATCACTTCATTCAATCAATCAAGGCATACAATCGGTCTAGAACTATCGTAAAAGTGCTTGGACTATTCTATATACATGGCGGAACACTACTACTGTTATGGTGGTCTACTAGAAAAACTACTCCGATGAGGACTCCATGATATCTGCTCCAGCTTCGTCTTCGAATTCATCATCACTAGGATCGGAATCGGTGTCGTCGATGATGATGTAGTTCTCTGGACAAGTGCAATCTTCGTCTTCTCTTTTTGGTGCAGAACCTCCCATGAATACTTCAATATTCTCCTTATGGTCGCCGTTCTGTCTCACTAGAGTGACGATCTCCTCCATGTAGTCCTTGCGAGTGGCCTTCAGTTCTCCTTCTAGTTCGATGATCCTGGCCTTTGCTTTCTTCAACTCCATCATGTCTGCGCACATCTGGTTCTCTTGACGGCGAATGTGCTGGTTTAACTCCTGGATGAAGGCTGCAATGGATCTATCCTTCTTGGTGCTAACAATCTCCCATTGTTCATCTCGGCGCCCACAAATCCGGTAGATAGTATCCGTGAGGTCATCTTGGTAGACTTCACCAATGCGTCCCATGGTGATGTGAGCTGCCATGCTCTTTCCTAGACTCCAGGTTGGTGCATTAAAAATACACTCTATGGGCTCCGTGACTGGCCCGAACGTCCTTCTTGGAACTTGAGCTTGAATCTTCCAACGCTCCTCTTCGGGTAAAGTGGCGTTGTAGGTCTCGGTGAAGCTTGGTATTCTGATGTTCAGGTACTTAGTGACTTCCTTCAGGTGTCGTCCAAAGGGTGTATCTTCATCCGGCTGTGTGAACTTGATCCTCGCTTCCGTCATCCTAAAAGAGTAGAAAAGGTGAGGAGTCAGAAATGAGAAGAGAGTAGTGATCTAGGGCTTTAGCTTAGTGGTCGTGTCCTACAGTCAGCGTGTGCTCTGATACCATCTTGTAGCGACCAGACCTCAAACAGTCTGATCTCTGTGCTCAGGTGTCATCCCTGGATCAGTAATGCTGACACCACACAATACTTGAAGGATTTATAACAGAGTAGCAATCACACACTTATTACATCGAATGTCTCAAAATAGAACTTATTACAATAAATATGGCTTAAGGCCATCTAATAACGATAACAGCGGAAGGCTTGGAAGATAAGCGAGTCCATCAACTCCAACGGCATCACTGAGTATAGAACCACGACCTAAAGGCACCTTACTCATCGTCTAAAAAGTCTGCAGCATGAAATGTTGCAGCTCGAAAACGGGTTAGCACATGGAATATGCTGGCAATGTAACACATAGAGAGTAATGAAAGAACAAAGCTATACTACATGCATATATGGCTGGTGGAAAGCTCTATGGTTACAGTTTTGTGTAAAGCCAATTTTTCCCTACTCCAAAGGAAATAAATTTTATTTAACTATCATGGTGGTTGTTAAACATTGAGAATGGTTGACAGCACCCTCAATCCCAATTAAAGATAATCATCATTAAAACCAACAGTATTAATTAAAGTAACATGATGAGATTCACATGATAATCCAAGTACTAGATACTCAAAAACGTCCATAACCGGGGACACGGCTAACCATGATTAGTTTATACACTCTGTAGAGGTTTGCGCACTTTTCCCCACAAGACTCGATCTCCTCCGTTGGATTTCTCGCACTATATGATGTTTGAGAAACGGATGACCGAGACATAGTCTTTCAGAAGCTCTAGCACCTTACGATAGGTAGACCGTTACACCTACTTTCCCCTACATCTGCTAGTCTACCACTATAAGAGTTCGCACGACTTAATCAACTATGCTAGAACCCATAATAGCTTGTGGCTGCACACGGAAGTTTCTAGTATGAAAAATCTGATGATCCCTTTGAGCCTGGGTGGTGGTCCATAAAAAAAACAGGCAATCCTGGAATACCCAGGTACCTCAATCCACCCAGATGTGTGTTTAAGTTGCCACCTTAGATAAACCATTAATGAACAATTTCACATCTGTCATGGATATCACTCACCCAATCCATGTCCACTAGCATAGCATGGCATCATAACCAAACGTAGAAGTAACTCCCAAAGGTTTGATAATACAACGGGAAATAGGTACTACCTCATCTACTTCCCATCCCACAGTTTAATTAGATCCTAATCATGTAAATGTTTGAGGATTGATCTAATGCAAAAAAAACTGGGTAGTAGGAAGGTATGATCAAAGTGTTACTTGCCTTGCTGATGATCCGCGAAACCTAGAGATTCGAAGTAACAGGCAGCGCACTCCGGGTACTCTATCGCAAACAAACAAACAAGCATACAATAAGTACTCATCTAATGCATAGGTAAAACTCGAATAAGAGATCTAACCAGAAGTTCAACTTAAGAACTCCGGTTTGCAAAAAGAATCAAATCAAACGAAGCAATGAACGTCAAACGGCGAAAGAAACAAACTTCGTTTTACTAATCTGGACCTAAGTCAAATTTTACAGAAGCAAAAACTTGTTTAAGTTGGTTAAACGGAAAGTGGGTTTCGAGATGAAACTCCAGGCGCTTGAATCGCATGATTCCGATAAACGAGTGACAAGTTATACTAAAACGAAAATCGGATCAGAAATAATCGCGGAAAATTCGAGAAAAAGAAAAATGACGAACAGATTAACGAACGATCGTTCGTTATCTGGATCTAAACGACGAACATGTTCGTTAAAACAAACGAATGAGCGAACGCCCGCTAAATAAACTAAACCGAAAAATAAAAACCGATCTAATAATAAAAACGGAAACTAAAAAAAACCGCGAAAAACCGAGCGGTTTTTGTAAAAAACGGCGACAGGATCGAGGTAAACCTCGGGGGCGGGTCCGGCGGGCGGGGGCGGCGTCTCCGGCGACGGCGGCGGCGGCGTCTCCGGCGGCGGCGGCGGCAGCGGGCGACGACGCGGGCGGCGGCACGGCGCGGATCGGGCGGCGACGGCGCGGATCGGGCGGGGCTAGGGTTTGGCTCGGGCTGGGCAGGCTCGGGCCCCGGGGCAGCGGCTTATAAAGCCCCGGCCAGGCGGAGTCCTGGCCGGTTACGGCCCAGAGTCGGTTCGGATCTTTTTTTAAAATAATAATTCCGCACAGAAAAACTAACAAAAGAAATACTAAACGGACTCCAAAAATCCCGAAATAAATTTTCCCCGACTTCTAAAATCAAGCCGGACAAGTTGAACATTTATTTGGGGCCTAAATGCAATTTTTAAAAACGCATATTTTTCCTAAATTCAAATAAAATAGCGAAAAACTCCGAAATAAAATCTTATTTGATTTTATTATTATATCCTCAATATTTCTTTATTTTGGGAAATTTATTTTATTCCCTCTCTCATATTTTTATAATAGAAATAATTGAATATAAAATAATTAAAATCAAATGATCCTATTCTCAAAATTTGAGAGAACTCAAATATGAAAATAACGAAATCCCCAACTCTCTCCTTGGGTCCTTGAGTTGCGTAGAATTTCTAGGATCAAAACCAAAGGCAAACAAAATATGATATGTAATGATGATCTAATGTATAACATTCCAAATTGAAAATTTGGGATGTTACAAAACAAATAGCATCTCATACTGCCCAGCATGCTACTCTTAAAAAACAAATATGTACATTTCGTAGTCCATTCGAACACATTCTCTTGAGAGTTTCCTCTGGTTCGCTGTTCCATAGTTTTATACCTACATTCCTTTCATGTTCCTCTATTTTCATCAAGATCTATGTTTTCTGCACCTCTATTCCGAACGGAGCCTAAATATTTGGTATAAGGGCATGGGACAGTGGGTGCACCAGCAGTCCCGCACCATGTACGTAAACAGGGGCATAAAGTCGTGATTCATAGTTTGTTTCCCGGAGAAACAAACATCCAAGAAACATATCTGGGCTGGTCCCATTTTTGTTCACTCTAGCCACCTACTCCTATGTGTGGATAGCAAATCTAGTCCTGGTCATACCACTGTGTACATCATGACCCCTATATTTCCCTTTTCAACCAAGAGACCAGTTGGATGACCAGTCTGTACTACTTTCACCCCCTTTCCTTCCTGTTTGTACCTAGTCCGATGTACATACTAAATTCCCCCACCCCCCACTTTATTTCTTGTTTGAACCAAGTACTACAAGATTCGACTCCATGAGGTAGCTTTACCTCTAACAATAGAAGGAAAAAATGTGACGTTGGACCATCCGATCGAGAGGGGCTGAGAGGTAGAAAATGATGCACATGCAGTGACATAGCAAGCTGGGGAAGTAGAGCTAAGGCGGTTTCAAACGAAGATATACCTGAAGGTCATCGGGGTGTGGATAGGTGGGTGGCGGGAGGCCGGATCCGCCCACAGGCAACGACGAAGGGATCAGAGGACCTCCCGCGCGGCCGCTCGGCCAGAGATAACGGTGCGGCCGGCAGTGGGTCTCCTCCCTCACTGTCGACGACGGCCTAAACGCTGCCCCTCCTCCCCTTCACCGGCGGAGGGGGATACGTCCGGATCTATAACCAACGGTGAGGATTGAAAGCCAGTGTTTTTTGAAGGGAGAAAGACAGTGTTACTAGCCCTATCTTGTTTAGATCTAGAGAGAATGAGAGTGTGTGAATAGAGCAAACCTAGCAAGCAAGCGTGGACGCTCTGTCCTATATATACGTAGTGGGGTAGTTTTCCTTTTTCACTCCATCAAGACAATCGTTTAAAATTGTGTACTACTACATGCCAGGTCGCGGTTTTTTTAGTTGTTGATTGTTTTTTGAGATAGCTACCCGCTTGTTCCAAGTGGTGTTACGGTGTGCCAGGTCGCACTTTGTATCGTTCAAGTCTGGTACTACAAGTCCCTCCATTAAATGAACAACTACCCCCTCGTAAAAATTGTGAACAAGCCCACGGCTAAAATTAGCGGAAACGTGGGTTTCCCCAACATGCATTATTATTTATATTTTCTACTCCCTCCGTTCCTAAATATAAGTCTTTTTTATTAGCCAGACCTAAGACAAGAATTGTTTTATTAGCAGTGAACCCCACATGTCATAGACACAAAAATTGTGGCAATATTCCCTTAGGCAAGCCAAAGTGTGTCTAACAATTTGAGCAACTCAGGTTAGGCAAGTGTGGCAAGTGTGGGAAAGATAATGTGGCAACATAAGACAAACATAGTCACAATGCAAACAGCCCCGTGATTTTTTGTGACATGCATGAAAATTTGGTTAGTTAAATTTATAGTCAAAATTTGGCAAGGTGCATCAAATCAACACATGCAAGTATCAAAAGGAAAGTCACGGCATGCATGCATGCGTTGTACTCCCTCCGTTTCCAAATATAAGTCTTTTTAGAGATTGCAACAAGTGACTACATATGAAGCAGAATATGTCTACTCCTACATACGAAGTAGCCCATTTGAAATGTGTAAAAAGACTTATATCGAGTGCAGTGCTTTGATGTGTCGCGTCAACTCGTACAAGACCGAGAAATTTGATTACTACAACGCCCTCTGCCTCGCGGACTGAGCTCCAGTGCCGTAACTACACCTGCCTTTGGCTGCATGACAGGAGGGCCAACCACCTGTTGGGCCCACCTGTCATAGACGCAAAGGCAGGAGCAGTAAGTAGAATCTTTCGCTACACGCTATCCCTCCCGCACGAGGTGGACGGACATGCAGCAGTGGATTCGATACTGTAGAAGTAGGAGTAACATCATTGTTCGTCTTCTCAAAGAGGCGAAGAGCCAAGCGCAACCCGAACATGGCAGTTGCGAACACTCGCGTGGTGCGGTTCCTTGGAGTACTAGCCAGGCTCTTGCATGAGACAAAATTTCTATTGTTTAACAATTAAACTCCATTATCCATTGGTTGATACTCATTCTGCATAGGTCCACACGCTTAGCACCATTTCCTCCTGGGGTCACCAATGTTTATTTGCTAATTAATAGCATTGCATGCAATGAACTAGCCATTGCAAGTCATTAAAAGCATGCACACCTCTCATCTCTTATTGGTTGATATGTCAAGAAACAAGAAACAAGGTAGAAGTTAATGGACCGCGCCTAAGTGTTTTGGGACTATTTTGTTTTCGTAAGATGACTTACGCACCTAGATGGAGGGAGTAGTACAGCCCTGTAACCGGAAAGGAGTATTTGCCTTTCTAGAGATTTCAACAAGTGACTAGACTACACCGTGTGCAGTACTCCCTCCCTTCCGGTTTATAGGGCTCAAATCTCAAATCTCATGAACCAAGGCATTTTGCGATTGGAGGAATGTATCTCGTACTTTACAAAACTACCCTAATTAAACTCATGCATTAATTGCGTAGTTCTCTCATTTTCCTCTCCGCCTTGGTCGCGGTGCACAATATTGAGCACTCCTATATGACTAGCCGCTCTATCTACATGTGGGACATTTCAAAGCATCCGGGCCCGCGTGCCATCCACCAAATCACAGCGAGGTGCTACAGTCGAGACTCACCTGTCACCTCGGTGTGGCCGTCATGACCCGTCATATCACAAAACCCACACCTTTACCAGCAGTGGTAAGGTGGCCTCCAAGTTGGACTGGACGAAGCAACCATCATTTCACTGGAACGCTCGTTCAAGCCCTTTGACGGAGTCCTAGATTAGGGGGTATCCGGACAGCCGAACTGTTGGATTATGAAGATACAAGATTGAAGACTTTGTCTCGTGTCCGGATGGGACTCTCTTGGTGAGGGAGTCCTGGATTAGGGGGTGTCCGGATGGCTAGACTATACCTTCAGCCGGACTCCTTGACTATGAAGATACAAGATTGAAGACTTCGTCCCGTGTCCGGAAGGGACTTTCCTTGGCGTGGAAGGCAAGCTTGGCGATGCGGATATTTAGATCTCCTACCATTGTAACCGACTTTGTGTAACCCTAACCCTCTCCGGTGTCTATATAAACCGGAGGGTTTTAGTCCATAGGACAACATACAAGAATCATACCATAGGCTAGCTTCTAGGGTTTAGCCTCCTTGATCTTGTGGTAGATCTACTCTTGTACTACCCATATCTTCAATATTAATCAAGCAGGACGTAGGGTTTTACCTCCATCAAGAGGGCCTGAACCTGGGTAAAACATTGTGTCCCTTGTCTCCTGCTACCACCCGCCTAGACGCACAGTTCGGGACCCCCTACCTGAGATCCGCCGGTTTTGACACCGACATTGGTGCTTTCATTGAGAGTTCCTTTGTGTCGTCGCTTTTAGGCCCGATGGCTCCTCCGATCATCAATAACGATGCAGTCCAGGGTGAGACTTTTCTCCCCGGACAGATCTTTGTCTTCGGCGGCTTCGCACTGCGGGCCAATTCACTTGGCCATCTGGAGCAGATCGAAAGCTACGCCCCTGGCCATCAGGTCAGGTTTGGAAGTTTAAACTACACGGCTGATTTGCGCGGGGACTTGATCCTCGACGAATTCGAGCCACAGCCGAGCGCGCCGCACTGTCACAATGGGCATGATCTAGCTCTGCCACCGAACAGTGCCCTGGAGGCCGCACACGCGTCGGTTCCGACCCTTAATTCGGAGCCTACTGCGCCGATCGAGGATGAGTGGTTGGACGCCGCCTCAGGGGCTGCGATCCCAAAGGCGATCGAGCTGAACACCAGCCCCGCACTCCGCAAGGCCCGTAACTCCGAGCCGGATTCCTCTCCGGACTCCGAGCCCTCCGCGCCCCTGCCGATCGAATCCGATTGGGCGCCGATCATGGAGTTCACCGCCGTGGACATCTTTCAGCACTCGCCCTTCGGCGACATTCTGAAGTCACTAAAGTCTCTCTCTTTATCAGGAGAGCCCTGGCCGGACTACGGTCAGCAAGGTTGGGATACAGACGATGAAGAAATTCAAAGCCCACCCACCACCCACTTCGTAGCCACTGTCGATGATTTAACCGACATGCTCGACTTCGACTCCGAAGACATCGACGGTATGGACGCCGATGCAGGAGACGATCAAGAACCAGCACCTATAGGGCACTGGAAAGCCACCTCGTCGTATGACATATACATGGTGGATACCCCAAAATAAGGAGATGGCGATGGAACGGCGGGGGATGACCCCTCCAAGAAGCAACCTAAGCGCCGGTGTCAGCGGCACCGCTCTAAATACCGCCAAAGCAAAAATGGTGAGTCCGGCACAGGAGATAATACTACTCCGGATAGCGTGGAAGAACACCCCCTCCAGCAAGATTCAGCACATGAAGATGGAGAAGCCATCCCTCACGAGAGAGCGGCAGATAGAGAGGTTGACAATGATAATTATATGCCTCCCTCCGAAGACGAGGCAAGCCTCGACGACGACGAATTCGTCGTGCCACAGGATCCTGTCGAACAAGAGCGTTTCAAACATAGGCTTATGGCCACGGCAAGCAGCCTCAAGAAAAAGTAGCAACAGCTTAGGGCTGATCAAGATTTGCTAGCCGACAAATGGACTGAAGTCCTCGCGGCCGAAGAGTATGAACTCGAACGTCCCTCCAAGAGCTACCCAAAGCGTAGGCTGCTACCCGGATTAGAGGAGGAAGCACCTAAACCTACATCACCGGCGCATGACATGGCCGACCGGCCACCTCGTGGCCGTGACAGATAGGCCTCTCGGCCCTCCACTCAAGCCGCGCCCCGGCGCCGCTCAAAATATACTAAGGCACGGGAAAATGCGCCAGACCTGTGAGACATATTGGAGGACAAGGCAAGGCAAACAAGGTCGATCTATGGATCGCGCGGGTGCCCCACGGCACGTGACGGTGATCGTCACTCTGGATATAATAAATCCGGCCGGGCCGAACACAATAGACAAAGCTCGTTTGAGCTGCATCGTGATATAGCCCAATACAGAGGCGTCGCACACCCACTATGCTTCACAGATGAAGTAATGGATCATAAAATCCCTGAGGGTTTCAAACCCGTGAACATCGAATCATATGATGGCACAACAGATCCTGCGGTATGGATCGAGGATTATCTCCTTCATATCCACATGGCCCGCGGCGATGATCTACGCGCCATCAAATACATCCCACTCAAACTTAAGGGACCAGCCCGGGATTGGCTTAATAGCTCGCCGGCAGAATCAATCGGTTCTTGGGAGGACCTGGAAGCCGCATTCCTCGACTATTTCCAGGGTACCTATGTGTGACCACCGGACGCCGATGACCTAAGCCACATAATTCAGCAGCCAGAGGAATCGGCCAGGCAATTCTGGACACGGTTCCTAACAAAGAAAAACCAAATAGTTGACTGTCCGGACGCAGAGGCCCTAGCAGCCTTCAAGCATAATATCCGCGACGAGTGGCTTGCCCGGCACATTGGACAGGAAAAGCCGAAATCTATGGCAGCCCTCACGACACTCATGACCCGCTTTTGCGCGGGAGAAGACAGCTGGCTAGCTCGCAGCAATAACTTAACCAAGAACCTTGGTAATTCGGATACCAAGGAAAAAAGTGGCAGGTCGCATCGGAACAAGCAAAAGCACCGCGTTAACAGCGACATCAACGAGGATACGACAGTTAATGCCGGATTAAGAGGCTACAAATCCGGTCAGCGGAAAAAGGCATTCAAAAGAAATACTCAGGGCCCGTCCAGTTTGGACCAAATACTCGACCACTTGTGCTAGATACAGGCACCCCCGAAAAGCCAGCCAATCACACCAACAGGGATTGTTGGGTGTTCAAGCAGGCAGGCAAATTAAATGCCAAAAATAGAGACAAGGGGCTGTGTAGCGACGACGAGGAGCAGCCCAGGCCGCCGAAAAATAGTGGACAGAAGGGTTTTCCCCCACAAGTGCGTATGGTGAACATGATATACGCAACCCACATCCCCAAGAGGGAGCGGAAGCGTGCGTTACGGGACGTATACGCGATGGAGCCAGTCGCCCCAAAGTTCAACCCATGGTCCTCCTGCCCGATCACTTTTGATCGAAGGGACCACCCCACTAGCATCCGTTAGGGCGGGTTTGCCGCATTGGTTCTAGACCCAATTATTGACAGATTTCATCTCACAAGAGTCCTTATGGACGGCGGCAGTAGCCTGAACTTGCTTTACCAGGATACAGTGCAGAAAATGGGCATAGATCCCTCGAGGATTAAGCCCACCAAAACAATCTCTAAAGGCGTCATACCAGGTGTAGAGGCCAATTGTACAGGCTCAGTCACACTTGAAGTGGTCTTCGGATCTCCGGATAATTTCCGAAGCGAGGAGTTAATCTTCGACATAGTCCCGTTCCGCAGTGGCTATCACGCACTGCTCGGGCGAACCGCTTTTGCAAAGTTCAATGCGGTACCACACTACGCATACCTTAAGCTCAAGATGCCAGGCCCTCGAGGAGTAATCACGGTCAATGGAAACACCAAAAGCTCCCTCCGAACGGAGGAGCACATGGCGTCCCTCGCAGCGGAAGTACAAAGCAGCCTCTCAAGGCAGCTCTCCAGTCCGGCCGTCAAAAGGTCGGACATTGTCAAGCACGTCCGGAGTAACCTACAACAAGACCGCGTGGCACGTTCTGAGCAGGCGTAGCAATGCGGCCCCAACCCAAGCCCTCGCGATATAGCGAAACCGGTGCTTCGCGTACATAACTACGCTCTTGAAATACCATGGGCACAGGGGGAGGGGCACCATGACGGCACGCCCAAAACCCGGCTTAAACCATACTAGGGGATGCCGATTTTTTTTCTCTTTTTCTTTCTCTTACTTTCTATACTCCATTCTTCGGACAACCTGTTCGGCAATTCAACTGCCGCACAAACGATGCAAGAACCAGGGAAGGAGACAAGCCATGGCGCATTATGGAACTCCCAGGTGGTCTCTATCACGAGCAGTATACCTGTTTTGCATACAATTCCGCGACCTGCCCCTGGACCGGACATGTTAAATAGTCCAACCTTTTGCTTATCGCGCTATTTGTATCGTTCTGCTTTGATCGCAGCATTTTTAATAAACAATGCATAGCTTTTATCTATTTTTGCATTACTGTTTTTATGAATATATGTTCATTAATGACATGTTGCATCCGTACACCGTGGTACGGCCAATGCGCCAGGGGCTTAAGTACCCCTCAATATGGTGCGAAAAGTCCGAACACTTTCACAAGTGCAGCACCCCAAACTTATAGCATTATATGCATCGGCTCCGAATCATGTCTTGGGTCAATAGTTGGGTTTGCCCGACTCCTATGTTTTGGTGCCTTACGTTCCGCTATATCGGCTAAGGTAGCACTAAGAGAACTACTGCGATTGTGCCCCAGTTGAGCTGGGCTGAGCACCTCAGTAGAGAAAGCCAAAACTGTCTGTCATGATGAAGCGAGACACCGGTCGCTGTTCGAGAGGTTTTTCGAGTCCCTAAAGACTTATGCCGCTTCGAGCGAGGAGTCGTCTTTGTCCGACCAAGGCGTGGATAGCGCCCCGAATGCGGTCTTCCGAATACTAGGGGCTTCGCCGAAATTTAAAATTATAGAGTTCTATGGCTAAGTGAGAGTGTTTAAGCATTATAGTCCGATTGCCTTGTTCGTTGTGCTGAGCGCCTCCCTCGAAGGACCCAAATATGGGAAAAAGAGCGCTCAGGTTTATCCCGAACACCCCAGCACTAGTGGCATGGGGGCAGAAGCCAACGACTGGCCATCTCTCAATTTTTGATAAACGGGCGCACAAAAAGTAATATTTTAAATTCAAAAAGCATTGCTTAGCGCATATGAACAAGTTTTCAGCGCACAGGACAATACGAGCGAGTTTACTCAAAAATTACATCCTTGGTACATTCATCCGCCATAAGGCGGGCACCCTTCAGAACGTCCTTATAATAGTTCTCGGGTTTGCGATGCTCTTTCCCCGGCAGTGGCCCGTCCTTCACAAGCTTCTCACCGTCCAGCTTGCCCCAGTGCACCTTAGCGCGGGCAAGGGCCCTTCGGGCACCTTCGATGCAGACGGAACGCTTGATGACCTCGATCCTTGGACAGGCCGCCACCAGCCACTGCACCAGTCCGAAGTAGCTCCCAGGCAGAGCCTTTTCAGGCCACAGCCGAACTATGAGGCCCTTCATCGCCTGTTCGGCTGCCTTGTGGAGCTCGACCAGCTGCTTCAGCTGGTCGCTCAAGGGCACAGGGTGTCCGGCCTCAGCATACTGAGACCAGAACACCTTCTCAGTCGAGCTGCCTTCCTCGGCTCGGTAGAATGCGGCGGCATCGGATACGCTACGGGGAAGATCTGCGAATGCCCCTGGAGAGCTCCGGATTCGGGTAAGTAAAAAGTAGCTTACTTTTATATGTATGCTTTGCATAAAGAATGCCTTACCCGTTGCTATCTTTTTCACCGCATCCAACTCATGGAGGGCCTTCTGGGATTCGGCCTTGGCAGACTTGGCACTTTCTGTAGCCGCCGCAAGCTCGGACGCTCGCGTCCTTGAGTCAAGCTCCAAACTCTCATGTTTTTCCATGAGAGCCTGGAGCTCTTGCCGTACCTTGCCAACTTGCGCCTCATATTTCTCCCGCTCAGTGCGCTCCATGGCCGCTTTCTTCTTGGCCTCGGCCAGCGCTTGCTTGAGGGTTGCCACCTCAGTTGTGGCCCCTACAATAAGCCACGCTAATCCTGTAATTTTTTGCAATTGCATCTTTTATATATTTTTCTATAAGGTATCTCTTACCTTCTTTCTCCTCGAGCTGCCGCTTGGCAAGGCCGAGCTCTTGCTCGAACCGCTCGAGGCCATGCTTCAGTGTGCCAACCTCCGCAGTCAGTGCGGCGGTCGCTAGCAATGAAGCCTGCATACGCATATTGACTCTTTTTTGTTAGACTCCTGCGAAATTTATTAGATCCTTTATTCGGCTTTTCTTTTCGAACGCCAAACAGAGCATCAGGGGCTACTGTCTATGCGGTAATCTTTTCACATATTTTTCACTTACCTCGAAGCCTGTTAGAAGGCTGGCACAAGCTTCAGTCAGTCCGCTCTTGGCAGACTGAACCTTCTGGATCACCTACTCATAATAGTACGGTGCTCCTCGTTGATGGAGGTCCCTTAAGCACCTCCAACAGATTGTCTGGCGCCTCCGGTTGGACGGAGGCCGCCGGCTTAGTAGGCTTGCTCCTCTTAGAAGGAGGTCGCCTGTCGCAGTCCGGAACCGTTGCGGATTCCGGCGCGGTGTCCGGCGCAAAGCCGGACTTGGAGCCCTGGGGGTCTTGTCCCCTTTACTCCTGGAGTCCGGGAGGTCGCCTCGCGGCTCCTCCAGGACCACCTCCTCTTGGCCCGGAACTTGTTGCGACGCCACTTCGGCGTCGTCCGCAGTGCGGGGGGAGGCAGCGGGCGGAACAGAATTCACGTCCGACGAATCCAGGGAGCCGCTCGACGACTCGTCGAGCCCGGCCTTGGGCGGGCTGCACAATTCTATTCGACATAAGGAAAAGCTGTGCAACAAAGGAATATTATGAGTTACTCTGGTATCCGAATACTTACGATTCCCCCAGGCGCTTGGCCCTGTGCGGCCACTCCTCTTCGCCCTCGTCGGCGTCGGTGGAGCAGTCCGGAGGGAGGGTCTTCCCCTTCTTGGACCCTTCGGCCTCCCCCGTTGGGGCGGCCTTCCTCTTCTTTCCTCCCCCCGCTGGAGGGGGAGAGGTTTCTTCTTCCTCCTCCTCGTCTTCACGGGAGGAGGGCATCTCAGATTCGTCGGACGATGAGTCCGACACCACCATACGCCGGGAACTCTTTCGAGTCCCCGTGGCCTTCTTCTTGTCCTTCTTCTCCGGCACCACGTAAGGTGCTGGAGCCAGCAGCTTCACTAAGTGAGCATTGGCTGGGTCTTCAGGCAAAGGGGCCGGACAGTCGATCTGTCCGGACTTCACCTGCCAATCCTGTCAAAGGAAAGGGAGTTTAGATCCCGCATAGAGTCAAACTATGAAAAACCAACATCTTGTAAAAGGAAAAAATAGCTTACCTCGCTAGCGTGACGCTGCATGCTGAATCCGTGGTCCTCGGAAGCAGATGCGGGAGCCTCGGCGCCTTTGAATAGCACCTTCCAGGCGTCTTCGTACGTTGTGTCAAAGAGCCTGCTCAGGGTTGCGTGCTGCGCCGGGTCGAACTCCCACAGATTGAAATCCCGTTGTTGACACGGGAGGATCCGGTGGACGAGCATAACCTGGACTATATTGACAAGCTTGAGCTGCTTGTTCACCAGGGTTTGGATGCATTTTTGCAGTCCGGTCACCTCTTCTTTGTTGCCCCATGACAGGCCCGTCTCCTTCCAAGACGTGAGCCGCGTAGGGGGTCCGGACCGGAACTCAGGGGCTGCGATCCATTTTGGATCGCGCGGCTCGGTGATGTAAAACCACGCTGACTGCCACCCCTTCAGGGTCTCCACAAAGGAGCCCTCGAGCCATAGGACGTTGTCCATCTTGCCCGCCATGGTGCCTCCGCATTCCGCCTGGTTGCCACGCACCACCTTCGGCTTGATGTTGAAGGTCTTGAGCCATAGGCCGAAATGGGGGCGGATGCAGAGGAAAGCCTCGCACACGACGATAAACGCCGATATGTTGAGGACGAAGTTCGTGGCCAGATCGTGGAAATCCAGGCCATAGTAGAACATGAGCCCCCGGACGAATGGGTGGAGAGGAAAACCCAGTCCGCGGAGGAAGTGGGGAAGGAATACAACCCTCTTATGGGCCCCTGGGGTGGGGAGGAGCTGCCCCTTTTCGGGAAGCCGGTGTGCGATGACGTTAGAAAAGTATCCGTCCTTCCTCAGTTTTTTGATGTGGCCCTCCGTGATGGAGGAGACCATCCACTTGCCTCCCGCTCCGGACATGGCTGGAGAAGGTTGAGGTGGGAAGTGCGGACTTGGGCACTGGAGCTCGAGTGCACGGAAGATGGATATGCAAAGGAGGAAGAAGGCGTAGGTAAAAAGGTGGATCCTTATCCCCTTATATGGGCGGATGCGACTATGCGTCCCCACCAGCCTGGTAAAACTCGCCTATCTCCCAAGCGCCGTGATAAATGGCGCGGTTAGGTTACCCACATCCGTATTGATGAGAATCCCGTAAATGAGGGGAGACGATCTCTGCTTTGACAAGACGTGCCAAGGAAATCGCCTCGCAAAATGCGCTGAGGTGGGGGAGTAAAAACGATTCGAATAAAGGCTTGGCCGTAGTGTGATATCACGCTACGGGATATGTCAGCAGATTAGATTTGTGTAAATATTATTCTCTCTATGGCAATATGTGGAAACTTATTTTGCAGAGCCAGACACTATCCTTAGTGTTTACAATCTTTTATGAAGTACTTGGAGGAGGAACCCGCCTTGCAATGCCGAAGACAATTTGCTCGCTAGACTCGTCGTCATTGAACCCTGGTTCAGGGGCTACTGAGGGAGTCCTGGATTAGGGGGTGTCCGGATGGCCGGACTATACCTTCAGCCGGACTCCTGGACTATGAAGATACAAGATTGAAGACTTCGTCCCGTGTCCGGAAGGGACTTTCCTTGGCATGGAAGGCAAGCTTGGCAATGCGGATATTTAGATCTCCTACCGTTGTAACTGACTTTGTGTAACCCTAACCCTCTTCGGTGTCTATATAAACTGGAGGGTTTTAGTCTGTAGGACAACATACAACAATCATACCATAGGCTAGCTTCTAGGGTTTAGCCTCCTTGATCTCGTGGTAGATCTACTCTTGTACTACCCATATCTTCAATATTAATCAAGCAGGACGTAGGGTTTTACCTCCATCAAGAGGGCCCGGACCTGGGTAAAACATTGTGTCCCTTGTCTCCTGTTACCATCCGCCTAGACGCACAGTTCGGGACCCCCTACCCGAGATCCGCCGGTTTTGACACCGACACTTGGCGTGGAAGGCAAGCTTGGCGATACGGATATGTAGATCTCCTCCTGTTGTAACCGACTATGTGTAACCCTAGCCCCCTCCGGTGTCTATATAAACCGGAGGGTTTAGTCCGTAGGACAACAACAATCATACCATAGGCTAGCTTCTAGTGTTTAGCCTCTACGATCTCGTGGTAGATCAACTCTTGTACTACTCATATCATCAAGATCAATCAAGCAGGAAGTAGGGTATTACCTCCATCGAAAGGTCCTGAACCTGGGTAAACATTGTGTCCCTTGCCTCCTGTTACCATCCACCTTAGACGCACAGTTCGGGACCCCCTACCCGAGATCCGCCGGTTTTGACACCGACATTGGTGCTTTCATTGAGAGTTCCACTGTGTTGTCACCTTGAGGAAGGATGTCTCGTCTCGTTGTCAAGGACAGCGTCACCTCTGGGGGAGCCCTGGCTATCGGCCAGACTCTCTGGCTAGGCGAGTTCGTCATGACCGCCCTTTCGGCTGCTGCGCCGACGACGACTTCTTGGGTCATCGAAAACAGCCTCCACATCGGCTCGGAACTTGCTGAGCAGATGGATCCGATGGAGCTCTCTTCCCTAAACGAGCTCCTGGATCGCATCGCCGCTTTGGGATTCGCTACGAACTATGATCAGATCGGGCTTAAACCCGACCAAAGGGAGATTAACTCTCCGCCGGTCACCCATCAGATAGCGGTGGTGGAGGAACAACGCGGTAATTCTTCCTCAATCTTGAGGACAAACTATGTCCGGATTCCAGAGCTCTCCGAGCTGGATACCCGTATACTGGAGGACATCTTCCAAGCCTTGAACCTAGAATCAGGCAGTGGGCCAGACCTATCGAGCGACATCCCGGAGCCCGAACTCCCTGGATCAGAAACTCCCATGCCCCTGGGTCTCAGATTGGGTCAGGGCCCGGACTCAAATCCACCCACCCACCCAGATATAAGCGATCTCTCCCACATTAGACAAGAGCCCCAGGAAACAATACATCACTATTGGGCCAGATTCCTCCTTGTAATGAACAAGGTCAAGGACTATCGTGAGGAAGACGCAATTTCATTCTTCTGCAATAATTGCACGGACAAGGGAATCCTAAACGCCATAAGCTGCCGCAACATAGCACACTTCGCCGACTTGGAGGCCATAGTATGGAAGTACTGTGCAATGGAGAGTGCCTGGAAAACAGAAACAAAATTTTGGGATAACCCGGCTCTGGCTAAACACCCAATCCGAATTAAAAGGGAGCAACCTCGTAAGTCGCCCGATTCAATGGCAAAAAAGCAAAAGCCCATTACAGGGCATGGAACCGTATTGGAGGGATGGCTTAACGGACCCTGCAAAATTTAGAGTACGGTGGATACCACACCAACACACAGCCTTAGAGCATGTTGGGTACTCTGGCAGGTTGCTAAGAGCGGCGAGGATCTCCTCATTCAAAACACCGCAGAGCAACATCGCGTGAATTACAATACGGTCCTAACAGTCTTTGAGACATTTGCCTCAAATAATAGGCGCAAGCGAGCACTCCGCAGCCTTGCCGAGATCTGCCAGGCGGCAGCAATAAATCCATGGAGCGACACGGCTATCACCTGCAATGCCAGTGATGAACCTAAAAGCCGAACAACCCGAGTACCAGCCGCATTAGTCCTTAGTCCAATTGTGGATGGCTTTCGACTCACTAAAGTGCTCATGGACGGCGCAGCGGATTAAACCTCATTTACGAAGAAACTCTTCACAAAATGGAAATCGACTGGAACCACATTGAGCAAAGCAGCACAACCTTTAGGGGAATTATCCTCAGCTGGGAGGCACGTTGTGCTGGGAAAATCACACTAGATGTGGTATTCGGCACACCAGAAAATTACAGGTCCGAAGAAATAACATTCCAAGTGGCCCCGTTCAGTAGTGGATACCACGCCCTTCTAGGGCGGGAGGCATCCACGATCTTCCAAGCTATACCCCATTATGGGTACATGAAGCTTAAAATTCCTGGGCCCAATGGAATTGTCACTCTAGCTAGCGATCCGGACATAACACTCCGCGCTGAAAACAAGACAGCCGCACTAGCGCTCGAGGCACTATCCGAAGCCCTAGCGGCAGAGGATTGAACTGCGCTACGCTCGACCGTGGACAGGGACGACATGATACTCGACAAGAGATTGAAGTCCACTGACCTCTTTCAAACCAGCGGACAAAATAGTCAAATTCCAAGTCCACCCAACGGACCCTACCAACACAGCCTCAATTGGGGCACAGTTAAACCCCGCTGTGGACGCTGCACTACGAGAATTCCTGCGCAAGAATTGGGATATATTTGCCTGGCACCCATCAGATATGCCAGGAATCCCATGCAAGTTGACCGAGCATAGCCTTAACATCCTAAAAGGATTCAAGCCGGTCAAGCAGACTCTTTGGCGTTTTTCTAAACCTAAGCGACAAGCTATGGGTGAGGAGCTAGCCAAGTTATTGGAGGCCGGATTCATCAGAGAAATAAAACATCCGGACAGGCTAGCAAACCTGGTGATGGTGCCAAAGAAGGACAAATCCTGGCGCCTATGTGTCGATTTCAAAGACCTCAATAAAGCTTGCCCAAAGGATCCCTTCCCCTTGCCCCGCATCGATCAAATTATCGATGCCACCGCGAGACACGACTCATTGTGCTTCCTCGACGCATACTCCGGCTACCACCAAATCAAGATGACCGAGTCCGACCAAGCCGCAACGGCATTTATCATGCCATACGGCCCCTTCTGTTTCAACACAATGCCTTTTGGGCTTAAGAACGCCGGTTCAACGTATCAACGCATGATTCAGACATGCCTGGAAAAGCAGATCGGCAAAACAGTGGAAGCCTACGTAGACGATGTTGTCGTCAAAACCAGACACGTTGACTCTTTAATAGACGACTTGAGGCTTACGTTCGACAACCTCCGAACGTATGACATCAAGCTCAATCTGGAAAAATGCATTTTCGGCGTGCCCGCCGGAAAGCTCCTGGGTTTTATTGTCTCCAGTAGAGGAATTGAAGAAAATCCGGCTAAAATCCGAGCCCTGTCACAATTGGCCACCCCAACAGACCTCAAACAAATGCAGAAATTAACTGGATGTGTTGCGGCCTTAAGGCACTTTATCTCCCGATTAGGAGAAAAGGAACTACCTCTCTATCGCCTTCTTCGGCGCACCGAACACTTCGAGTGGATGGATGCTGCCACGGCCGGATTGGAAGAAATAAAAGCCATACTGGCCACCAACCCAATCCTGGCCGCGCCAAACATCAGTGAACCAATGCTGCTATATATAGCGGCGACTCATCAAGTCGTAAGTGCAGTGCTCGTCGTCGAACGAGAAATGGACGGACATAAATTTCCCCTTCAAAGGCCGGTATATATGTATCCACTGTCCTCACCCCATGCAAATCACGGTACCCGCATTATCAAAAGATAGCGTATGTGGTATTCATGGCATCCCGGAAACTACGACACTACTTTCAAGAATGTTCAATTACAGTGGCCTCGGAAGTGCCACTGAACGACATAATAAACAACTGCGACGCCACAGGCCGGATTGCCAAATGGGCCATTGAGCTCCTCCTGTTCGACATAACATATAAACCTCGGCGAGCTATTAAGTCGTAGGTATTGGCCGATTTTGCCGCCGAATGGCAGAAGCCGAACTCCCTAAAGAGTACGGCGCATACTCCAATTGGACTATGCACTTCGACGACTCTAAAATGTTGGCCGGTCTGGCGGCTGGCGTCGTCCTGACGTCCCCTACCGGAGATACAGTCCAATATGTACTCCAAATAATGTACACAGAGTCCAACAATGCCGCCGAATACGAGGCCCTGTTACATGGTCTCCGGATGGCAGTTTCCATGGGCATTCAATGCCTGGAGGTGCGCGGGGACTCGAACCTCACAATATCCCAAATAAATGGAGACTTTGATGCTAAAGATCCGAAAATGGCTGCTTATCGCAATGTCATACTCAAGATGTCAGGTCGGTCCGAGGGGCTCGAATTCCACCATGTGGCTCGGGAAAATAATCAGGCGGCGGATATCCTCGCCTGTATCAGCGCCAAGCGCGATCCGGTCGCACCCAACATATTCTTGGAAAGGCTGTTTAAGCCATCCGTGGTATGGGAAGGGGAAACAAGCAATAACAGCCCGGACCCGGCTACAATGCCAGATACCGAACACTCTGACATAATTGGTGGCCCCGCCACCGAAATAACACCTTCAGCCCACGTAATAATGGCCGTCATCGCCCCATGGCCTACCTAACCAGGCAGGAACTTCCCAAGGACCAAAATGAGGCACGCTGCATTATGTGGCGATCCAAAGCTTACAAGGTCCATGAGGGAGAGCTCTATAAGAAAAGCACCACTAGATTCCTTCAAAGGTGCATCTCCGAAGAGGAAGGGCGGAAGCTTCTGGCAGATATCCACGACGGACTGGGTGGCCACCATGCCGCAGCCCGGGCCCACGTAAGTAAGGCCTTCCGTATAGGATTTTATTGGCCAACGGCCCGGGCAGATGCACAGGACTTGGTCCAACGCTGCGTCGGTTGCTAGCTTTTAGCAAACCAAAGCCATATGCCACCCGTCGCCCTACAAACAATCCCCATTACCTGGCCTTTTGCGGTCTGGGGGCTTGACATGGTTGGACCCCTTAAAGGGGGAACCCATAAGAAAAAATACTTACTGGTAATGGTGGATAAATTTAGCAAATGGATAGAAGCCAAGCCTGTTAAAACGGCCGAATCCAGACCAGTGATAGACTTCATATCCGGGGTTGTACACCGTTATGGTGTCCCCCACATCATCATCACTGACAACGGCATGAACTTCACTACCGACAAGGTGAAACTATGGTGCAGCAATATGGGCATCAAGCTCGATTATGCTTCCGTCTATCATCCACAAACTAACGGTCAAGTCGAACGAGCAAATGGTCTTATCATGAGCGGCATCAAACCCAGATTAGTGCGGTCCTTAAAGGAATCTAACACGCACTGGGTAGAGGAGCTCGACTCCGTACTCTGGGGGCTGCGGACCACGCTGAATAGCACTACCGGATACACACCGTTCTTTATGGTGTACAGCGCAGAGGTGGTTTTGCCCTGCGACATAATTCATCACTCACCTCGAGTGTGCATGTATGAAGAAAGAGAGGCCGAGCTCAATCGGCAGGACAGTTTGGATGCCCTCGAGGAGGAGCGTGACGTGGCAAAAGCTCGTTCCGCATTCTATCAGCAACAGGCTAGAAGATACCAAAGTAGAGAAGTACGGGCCAAAACTTATAATGTTGGCGAGTTAGTTCTACGCCTACCAGAGAATAAAAAGGACAAGCTCAAGCCCAAATGGGAGGGTCCCTCCATTATTGACCAGGTTCTAACCGGTGGAGCGTACAGTCTGCGGGATGCATCAGACAATCGACTCGAGCCAAATCCATGGAACGCAGCCAGACTCCGAAGATTCTATGCCTAGTGCCGGACTCCGTGTTCGTCTCCTTACCTCTGTCATATTTTTATATATTTGTCAGTTGTCTTTTCTATATTTCTTTCTTCCCCTTTTCTTTTGAGGCCTTGAATGGCTAAGATGTGTTTTGATTACACAACCTTGATGCGCTAGCCGCGCTCATTATACCTGGGGGCTTCTTGTACAGAAGCTTAATTATTTTATGGGCTTCACGCCCCGCACATGTGTTATGCTTCCGCATGTACCTTTTTTCGCCACTATATGCATCGATATGACTTAAGTTTTGTCCAAGCTGGGTTGCCTGGCTCTTGTATTTATGCCCTACATTCCCGTTAATTCGGCTAGGGCATAAGGGGAGCACCTCTGCGATTGTTACTGCCGGGTCAGCCGGATGTGTACCTCAGACTGGGTGGAGCCGAAAGCTAGCGTTCTTAAGGGAATATTCGGTCGGTGAATAAAAGATGACTTTTTATTTTTTCCACTTGCCCCCAGATGTTTTTTTCTGCGTTTCTTCTCGCAGTTCGGACATGCTCATTAGGGCATGCGTACCCAGGGAAAGGAACCCTTAACGAAACTATTCTCCCTGGAAGATGTTTCTTACTACCCATGTAATATAACATAACTAGTTGGGTACTTGTCTGTTCAAGAAATTATGACCCCTACGCCTGGTTTCCACGCATACCCCAGTTTTACATAACTGAGCGGGTATTCGGATACACTCCGGACTATCGGGTCCAGAGGTTTAAGCGAAAATGTCCGCCATGACAAATGATTTACAATCCGGCTAGAGACATTCTACATGTCGTTTAAATTACATACTCACTTAGACTGATTAAATTCTTCTTCTATGCCATCCAACAGGCTGTCTAGCCTACAATCCTGTTGGGAATACTTGGCGGCTAACTCTACTTGGTGATACACCAAACTGACAGGGATTTCTTTCCCATCGGGCCCCACAGGCCCGACCTCGGCCATGTGGTTTGGGTCAGCCTTGGTATACCGCGTCTTCACCATGGCCCAGGCTTCCCTGGCACCTTGATGGCTGGCCGATATCTTCCATAATCGGAAGCGCCACCGCGCTCCCTTGAGCTTCTCCGCAAGCTCTCCAAGCCCTTCGGGCAGGGAGACGGATGGCCACAAGGCCTGGGCAATACCTTGCATCACCTGCCGAACTTGTTCGTGCAGTTGTAAGAGCTCTGGTAGAAGATCACCCGCATACCCGGGCATCTCATCCGCGGGATGACCTGTCAGCATACCTGCAGACATAACTCTGTTAGCTGGCTTCTTCGCCGAACTCTTTTTAAAGTTTGTTCAAGCACTTACTGAAAATGCCGCGTCGAAGCCGCTTGTTCTCCTTCACGGAGTCCGACAGCTGGGCGCGAACATCCTTTAGTTCCTCGCTCAGCTGGGTATTGGCATCTTGGAGATCGTTTTTCTCCTGCCTAACTTTTGTGAGCACGCGCTCGCCAGCCTTTAGCTGTTGTATGACATGTTGCTCATCCGGATTCACTCCGGTGTCATCTGCAATATTTCTTGTCAGAATTACGTGCATGTGTAGGATCGGAAGTATGTCTAGAGGGGGGGGGTGATTAGACTACTTGACCAAATAAAAACTTAACCTTTACCCAATTTTAGTTCTTGGCAGATTTTAGCTATTTTAGGACAAGTCAAGCA
This sequence comes from Triticum aestivum, assembly GCF_018294505.1. Taxonomy (NCBI): domain Eukaryota; kingdom Viridiplantae; phylum Streptophyta; class Magnoliopsida; order Poales; family Poaceae; genus Triticum; species Triticum aestivum. Next base: position 46,167,205 of record NC_057812.1, read on the forward strand.
ATCATCACACAATTCAAGCAAGAATGCAAAGAGTATATAGGCAGTGGAAAGTAAAGCATGCAACTTGCGAGAATGTAAAGAGAAGGGTTTTGAGAATTCAAACGCTATTGGAGACACGGATGTTTTTCCCGTGGTTCGGATAGGTGGTGCTATCCAACATTCACGTTGATGGAGACTTCAACCCACGAAAGGTAGCGGTTGCGCGAGTCCACGGAGGGCTCCACCCACGAAGAAGCAACCTTGTCTATCCCACCATGGCCATCGCCCACGAAGGACTTGCCTCACTAGCGGTAGATCTTCACGAAATAGGCGATCTCCTTGCCCTTACAAACTCCTTGGTTCAACTCCACAATCTTGTCGGAGGCTCCCAAGTGACACCTAGCCAATCTAGGAGACACCACTCTCCATGAAGTAACAAATGGTGTGTTGATGATGAACTCCTTGCTCTTGTGCTTCAAATGATAGTCTCCCCAACACTCAACTCTCTCTCACAGGATTTGGATTGGGTAGAAACAAGATTTGAGTGGAAAGCAACTTGGGGAAGGCTAGAGATCAAGATTCATATGACAGGAATGGAATATCTTGGTCTCAACACATGAGTAGGTGGTTCTCTCTCAGAACATATGAGTTGGAAGTGTAGATGTGTTCTGATGGATCTCTCCACGAGTGAAGAGGAGGTGGAGGGGTATTTATAGCCTCCACACAAAATCCAACCGTTACACACAATTTAGCAATCTCGGTGGGACCGAATCAAAAAACTCGGTCGGACCGAAATAGTAAACCAAGTGACAGTTAGAGATTTTCGGTGGGACTGATATGCAACTCGGTAGGACCGATATGGTTAGGGTTAGGGCATAACGTAATCTCGGTGAGACCGATTACACAAACTCGGTGAGACCGATTTGGTAATTAGCTAACCAGAGAGTTGGTCAGGTAAACTCGGTGGGACCGATTTGCTCTTTCGGTGAGACCGAAATGTTACAAAAGGGAAACAGAGAGTTTACATTGCAATCTCGGTGGGACCGATCCGCTCTTTCGGTGAGACCAAAAAGTTACGAAAAGGAAAGAGAGAAATTGCAATCCCATCTCGGTGAGACCGAGATCCCTATCGGTAGAACCGATTTGCTAGGGTTTGGCAGTGGCTTATGACATGTGAAACTCGGTGGCGCCGGATAGGAAGAATCGGTAGGACCGAGTTTGGCTTTGGGTTTAGGTCATATGTGGAAGTGGGAAAGTAGCTGAGGATTTTGGAGCATATCATTAAGCACATGAAGCAAAAAGCTCATTAAGCAACACCTCATCCCTCCTTGATAGTATTGGCTTTTCCTATGGACTCAATGTGATCTTGGATCACTAAAATGTAAAATGAAGAGTCTTGAGCTTTTGAGCTTGAGCCAATCCTTTGTCCTTAGCATTTTGAGGGTTCCACTTTCACCATCCATGCCATGCCAATCATTGAGATTTCCTGAAATAATTGTCTTGGAATAGCATTAGCTCAATGAGCTATATGTTGTTATGAATTACCAAAACCACCTAGGGATAGCTGCACTTTCAATCTCCCCCTTTTTGGTAATTGATGACAACATATAGATCAAAGCTTCGACAAATGATAATAAGAATGAATTATATCATCGCTTTGAGAATTATGTGATAAGTAAGAGATCCCCCTAAATTTGTGCATATTTAAAATTTGCTTTGGACTGCAAATGCACAAAGAGTTAGAATCATGGGTTACTCTTCCATGTCATATACATCCTGGTGGAGCGCTCAAAATGATAAGAATGAGATACATGCACTCATCACCAAGAAAAGTGAATGATCACATAAGATAGATAAGATATATCAAGCATGCATAAGTGTGGCTTATGATCAAACACATGATCATCAATGTCTCACAAGCATATCAAAGTATCTCGACCAAAAGCAAACAAAGTTTGAAAAACCACCAAATAAAGCAAGAGAGAATAAAAGCAACACTCTCGCTCGAAGCCTATGATCTATACATTTTTCTCCCCCTTTGGCAACAAGTTACCAAAAAGTTCCTAGAAAATGCATAGTGCTAGATCGACACTCAGGCTTGATCTTCTAGTGGTGGTGGAGTCTGGATCACTCCAAGGACGAAGGCTTCTGTAGACGTGGTTGGAGCTGGAGCTGAAGTAGATGCTGGAGCTGGTTGGGCTGGTGCTGTGGCTGGAGCTGAGGTGGTGGCTCTGGTGTCAGGAACTGGCACTGCAGACGACCTCTGAGCTTGTGGCACTCTGGCAAATGCATCAGTGGTAGTCTTCCCTTTCCTCTCCTGCATGTCATCTTGAAGTTGCTCCACTACAGACTGAATCTCTGTCACTTTGACATCCAAGTCGTAGAACTTTTGTTCTATGATCCTCTCTAAGCTCTCCTGATTCTGAGTGAGGGTGGCCAGTCCTTTCTCTATCCTCAGGGTGGATGCAATCAAGTAAATGAGCTGCTCTTGCTTGGTTTTCAAGAAATATTCAGATGCCTCCTCTTGAGTTGGCATCTTTGCAGCTTTCTCCTTCCTTGCCTTCTCCTTCTTTGCTTGTGCATGGGCTGAAGATGGTTCATCCTTGTTCATCACAACTTCATTATCTTCAAAATCTGGATGAATAGGCAAATGTTCCTTGTCCAAGAGGTATATGCATGTGCCCATCTTGGAGTTAATCAGCTCCTGGATCTGAGGGGCATATCCACAGCTCCTCTTCTGGTCTGTTGCAGTCCTCTTGATTGTTTCTACCATGAGGCTCATGACTTTGAATTTCTGTGGTACATCAAAGATATGAAGCAAGTTGATTGCATGGCCTCTGATCATCTTGTGATCACCTGACTTGGGCAGCAGAGTGTGCCTCAGTATCCAATTGATGGTTGGCAACCCTGACAGAAGATAATGTACTAATCCAAATTTGAAAGTATCAAGTGCCTTGTTTGGGATCTCTTTGTACATGTTGGACATAGTGTTGTGGTCCATCTTCTTTTTGGCATAAATATCTAGGTCATCCTCATGCTCCTATGGGGCATTGATGAGCTGTGCCCACTCAGCAACTATTGATTGGTACCTCGTACCTTCAGACATCCATACAATTCTGCCATCTGGATAAAAGTGTGCTGTGGAGTAGAACTGCATTATCAGCTCTTCATTCCACTTTGTGAGCTTTTGCCCAACAAAGTCAGCTACTCCACAGGCCTTGAAGCTGTCTTGCACTCCAGGATAGTGCTCTTCATTGTCCTTGATGTATTCCCAGTCGACCCATCTCATGTCACAAACAATGGGCTTCTTATCCAATAAGACTGTCTCAGAGAAGTCCTGATGTTCCTTAGTGTGGAACCTGTAGTCAACAACAGTTCTCCTCCTGGTAGCATATGGATCTTCTGCTCTCCACTTTCTCAGCCCCGAGTCTCTTCTGATCTTCATATCCTCAGCCACAGGATGAGCATCATTGTGGTCTGGGATCTTGGGCTTCAACTTTCTGAGAACTTGTCCTTCCTCTTCTTCTGCAGTGTCAGGCACTGGGGCCTTATTCTTTTCAGCAGCTGGTATGCTCCTTGTGTTCCTCTTTGGAGCTGTCTTGGCCTTTGATGCAGTCTTGGGTGCTTCCTTGGGCTTGGATGCAGTAGCCGCTGATTTGATTGCATCACCCATTAGCTTGGGTGCCTTAGGTGCTGGTGCAGCAACCTCTTCTTCTTCTTCCTCATCAGAAGAATGTTGTTCAAATTCAGCCATTGGATCAAGTTTCTTGCACCATCTGCCTCTTTTCCTTTCCTTCTTCCCTTCAGTAGCAACTGGCTCTTTGGGTGCAGGCTTCTCAGCAATTTTGTTGAGGCTCTGGCCTTTGGCATAGGCTGCCTGCCTGCTGACCTTTTGATTTTCATCCCTGGCTTGATGGCTGCAGCTGAGCCATACTCCTTCTTGAGCACAACTTTCTTGGAAGTAGCTTCTTCTTCTGCCACATAGTCCTCATCCTCTGATTCTGAGGTTCTCTTCTTCCTTTGTCTCGTGGCAGCTTTTGGCAGGTTACTGGGTGTGCTCCTACTGCCTTCATCTGAAGAACTGGAGGGACTAGTGCCCTCACTCATGTGCACTGGCTGTTCTGACACATTCTGGCTATCACTCTGGTCTGACATGATGAACAAGCTGACTGCTGACCCTGTGAATAGTTTATAGATGAGGTAGAGTGGATGAGCATCACAAAATGCAGAGATTTTTGCAAAAGAATGATTCAAAATCTTAGTTTTAGTTTCCCACAGAAATCATTTCGGATCTACCGATTTTTAAACTCGGTGATACCGAAGCAGTTTTGGAACCTAAACTAGTGAACTCGGTCAGACCGAGTCACAGTTCGGTGGCACCGAGACTGCTAGGGTTTCACAAAGTTCCAAAATCTGTCACACCGATTAGCAATACTCGGTCAGACCGAGTCTCACTTGTGCAATGGCATGAGCCAAATTGGTGGGACCGAGTTTTTCAACTCGGTGGGTCCGAGATGGTTTCGGCAGAAACCTAACCCTAAAATTTCGAATCAAACCTACTCTACGAATCGCATTGACTGGATCGGAGTGTTTCAAACATGGCTAGAATCAATATGATCACAATGTGCTAGGAATCGGATTGGGGAATTGCACAAAGATCGAGTCCATACCCTAGTTCGGCGGAGACGCGCTACGGCGGCAAAGGCGGGGTTGAATTCCATTGACGGTGACGAAGACCAGCGACTGGAGGTGGCTGGCGCCGAGGAGACGATCCGGAGACCACGTTGGCAGAGCGAGCTATCGCGCGGGCAAAGGGGTTCGGAGAAATTTCCAAATTTTTGCATTTGTCTATATATAGCCCGACCCTGTCGGTGTGACCGAGTGGAACAACTCGGTGGCACCGAGATTCAAACCTGTATACATTTATTGCAACTCGGTGTGACCGAATGGTTCAAATCGGTTGCACCGAGATCGAAAATATAGATCAACTTAATGATCTCGGTAAGACCGAAAGTGGGGTATCGGTCAGACCGAGAATCACAAAGAGGTTTTGGAAATTTAAGTCTATGACGAATCGGGGACTCCGAGTGCTCCTCACACAGAGTGGTTTGAATCTAACTTGATCAATTTTGTGATGTAGCATGAATAGAGTTTGAGACGAGAAAAGCATAGATAGCTAGAGAAGGTTCTTAGGCGTTCTTGTCCATCCACTTGGCAAAAGAAAACAAAACCAAACAATCAAAACAACAATTGGATGTCCTCGAATGAGTAAAATATGCACTCAACATGCTCACACAATAAAATGGCAATAGAAATATGTGGCAAAGCATGCACAACCAATTCTAGCATATATCAAGCGATTGGCGATGAATAGGTCATCTATATATGAGTATATTGACTTAGGAGTCAAATGAGAACATTTGATCATAGGTCATACTCATCGTTTAAGCACAAGTGGGGTTACCACCTTTACATAAAGCATTGTTGTGTTCACATCATTAGATTTGCTTTAGCTCAAGTCTTAGAGTAAAGCTCCCCCTAGATGTGATATCCCCCCTAAGAGGGATGAACTAACCTTGGGTTTTGTCAATGATGACTTCATGTAGATATTGAAGATGTGGATGCTCAATGTTGATGTAGATCACTTGAAGCTATCCTTTTGAGTGAATTGCACTCTCAATACCTACATGGGTTAGTCCCACAAGGAACAAACAGGGATATCCATAGACATAGAGTAATGCACACACAAGATGATGTCCATGAAAAATTTTAGGTTACCTTGTCCCTTGTCTTACCAACAAGAGGGTTTGTGACTCCTTGAACTAGTGCAAGATGTGGAAGTTGATTGCACTTGTTCTTGCCAAAATGATAAGAGTTAAGTATGTTGGCGGAGTCACCCTCAAGAACTCTCTAGTTCTTCTTCTTTTGGATCCACACCATCTTGATGGGAATCCTTGGAGTTGTAGTCGTACTTGATGAAGTGGAACTTGAAGTAGTCTTGGGAATCCACTTGACTAAGGTCTTAGGATCTTCTTCAAATGTATCAATTTCCTCTTGAAGCTTGTCCTTGCCTTTTTGCTTGTAGTCTTGTGGTCGAAGATCATCGTGAGCTTGTGTCCCCTTGAAAGAAGTAGGATCATACTTCTCTTGTTGAGGAACAAACTTTGTCTTGGGGTATTGATCTTCTTCCCACTCAACTCCATTGGCATTGAACTTTCGTTCAAAACCAACACCTTGATTCTTCCGGTGCCTTCCTTGCTTGCGTACAATCTCCTCAAATTGCTTACTCCGGGCAAGGCTTTTGTACACTCCTTTCTCTATGATTCCCTCCAATAAGCTATTTTCTTGCTCAAGTGGAACTTGGCTAAGAGAATCATTAGTGGAATCAAGAGAACTACTAGAAGAAACAGTATTGGATTTAACATCATCATTGTTACTACTAGAGGAAGAATCTTTCTTGTTCTTGTTACTAGACTTGACTTGAGGCATGTAAGTGGATAAGAGTAAACTCTTGGCAATGTAAGAAGAACTTTTCATGCGGAGATCATCATTGATTGCCTTTAAAAACTCATGCTCTTGCTCAAGATTGAGCTTTTCAAAGTGTAACTTTTCATGAGCTTTTAAAAGTTCTCGATGATCTTCAAAGATAGTTTCATGAGCTAACTTAAGAGTGTTTAGTTCTTTAGTTAGAGCCTAAATTTTCTCCTTATCATTGTCATTCGTTTTATCTTGATTAGCATGATTAATTGACGTTTCATCATAGTATTCATCACTAGAGTTTTCAACAAGTAAATCATCATCACCTAACAAGTCATCTTCATCACTATTGAAATCGACATACTCGGGGTGTGTTACCTTAGGACCTTTGGCCATGAAGCATCTTCCAATTCCTTCATTTGGTGAGTCAAATATGTCATAGGAGTTGGTTGACACAAGTGCTAGACCGGCAACACCTTCATCTTGAGTATATTCGGAATCGGAGTGATAACTTCTCTCGGAGTGGTTGTCGGAGTCGGAGCCGGATACCCATTCACCAACATGATCTTGATGTCTTCGTTTTGTGTAGCTCCTTGTTTCTCCGTGAGTATCTTCGTTCATAATGATCATCTCTACTCCTTCTCTCTCTTGATGGTGATTCTTCTCTTTTGCTTCTTCTTTTTGGAGAATCTTCTCTTCTTTTGTAGGGAGCCGTACACTCATTGGAATAGTGTCCGGGTCGTCCACAATTGTAGCAGTTTCGCTCTCGACTAGAAGATCTTTTGTCATTGTAGGACCTTGACTTGGAGCTTCTATCTTTGCTTCTACTCTTGTTGAACTTGTTGAAGTTCTTCACCATTAAGCTCAATTCTTCATTGAAGTTTTGTTTCTCACTTGATGATGTGGGGGCTTCACATGAGGCTTTGTAAGCACCACTTGATTTGTTGTGAAGTTCCTCTTTATCCTTGAGCGACATCTCGTGAGCAACAATTCTTCCAATGACCTCCATTGGCTTGAGATCTTTGTAATTGGGCATCATTTGGATCAATGTGCACACGGTATCATATTTTCCATCCAAGGCTCTTAGGATCTTCTTGATGATGAATCTATCGGTCATCTCTTCACTCCCTAAGCCGGCAATCTCATTTGTGATGAGAGCAAGCCTAGAGTACATTTCAGCGACACCTTCACCATCCTTCATTTTAAACTTGTCAAGTTGACTTTGAAGCACATCCAATTTGGATTCCTTGACGGAGTCGGTACCTTCGTGCATATCAATCAAAGTATCCCAAATTTCCTTAGCATTCTCAAGACGGCTGATTTTGTTGAATTCTTTGGGGCACAATCCATTGAAGAGAATATCACAAGCTTGTGCGTTGTATTGTAGCATCTTCAACTCATCCGTGGTAGCTTCACGGTTTGGTTCTTTCCCATCGAAGAAGTAACCTTGCAAACCAACACACACAATAGCCCAAACGGCGGGGTTATGTCCAAGAATATGCATTTTCATTTTATGCTGCCAACTAGCAAAATTAGTACCATCAAAGTAAGGACCTCTACGGTGATAATTTCCCTCGCTAGACGCCATACTCTCCTAGGTTGTGAAACCAAGGCTATGACCACCAAAAGCTATGGAAATCAAAGCAAATGGAGACCAAAGCTCTGATACCACTTGTAGGATATGAAGTATGTCTAGAGGGGGGTGATTAGACTATTGACCAAATAAAAACTTAACCTTTTCCCAATTTTAGTTCTTGGCAGATTTTAGCTACTTTAGGACAAGTCAAGCAATCATCACACAATTCAAGCAAGCATGCAAAGAGTATATAGGCAGCGGAAAGTAAAGCATGCAACTTGCGAGAATGTAAAGAGAAGGGTTTGGAGAATTCAAACGCTATTGGAGACACAGATGTTTTTCCCGTGGTTCGGATAGGTGGTGCTATCCTACATCCACGTTGATGGAGACTTCAACCCACGAAAGGTAACGGTTGCACGAGTCCACGGAGGGCTCCACCCACGAAGGGTCCACGAAGAAGCAACCTTGTCTATCCCACCATGGCCATCGCCCACGAAGGACTTGCCTCACTAGCGGTAGATCTTCACGAAGTAGGCGATCTCCTTGCCCTTACAAACTCCTTGGTTCAACTCCACAATCTTGTCGGAGGCTCCCAAGTGACACCTAGCCAATCTAGGAGACACCACTCTCCAAGAAGTAACAAATGGTGTGTTGATGATGAACTCCTTGCTCTTGTGCTTCAAATGATAGTCTCCCCAACACTCAACTCTCTCTCACAGGATTTGGATTGGGTAGAAACAAGATTTGAGTGGAAAGCAACTTGGGGAAGGCTAGAGATCAAGATTCATATGATAGGAATGGAATATCTTGGTCTCAACACATGAGTAGGTGGTTCCCTCTCAGAGCATATGAGTTGGAAGTGTAGATGTGTTCTGATGGCTCTCTCCACGAGTGAAGAGGAGGTGGAGGGGTATTTATAGCCTCCACACAAAATCCAACCGTTACACACAATTTACCAATCTCGGTGGGACCGAATCAACAAACTCGGTCGGACCGAAATAGTAAACCTAGTGACCGTTAGAGATTTTCGGTGGGACTGACATGCAACTCGGTAGGACCGGTATGGTTAGGGTTAGGGCATAACGTAATCTCGGTGAGACCGATTACACAAACTCGGTGAGACCGATTTGGTAATTAGCTAACCAGAGAGTTGGTCAGGTAAACTCGGTGGGACCGATTTGCTCTTTCGGTGAGACCGAAATGTTACAAAAGGGAAACAGAGAGTTTACATTGCAATCTCGGTGGGACCGATCCGCTCTTTCAGTGAGACCGAAAAGTTACGAAAAGGAAACAGAGAAATTGCAATCCCATCTCGGTGAGACCGAGATCCCTATCGGTAGAACCGATTTGCTAGGGTTTGGCAGTGGCTTATGACATGTGAAACTCGGTGGCGCCGAATAGGAAGAATCGGTAGGACCGATTTTGGCTTTGGGTTTAGGTCATATGTGGAAGTGGGAAAGTAGCTGAGGATTTTGGAGCATATCATTAAGCACATGAAGCAAAAAGCTCATTAAGCAACACCTTATCCCTCCTTGATAGTATTGGCTTTTCCTATGGACTCAATGTGATCTTGGATCACTGAAATGTAAAATAAAGAGTCTTGAGCTTTTGAGCTTGAGCCAGTCCTTTGTCCTTAGCATTTTGAGGGTTCCACTTTCACCATCCATGCCATGCCAATCATTGAGCTTTCCTGAAATAATTGTCTTGGAATAGCATTAGCTCAATGAGCTATATGTTGTTATGAATTACCAAAACCACCTAGGGATAGTTGCACTTTCAGCATGCCGCATCCTATATGGTACCTGTCATTCTTTAAAGCAGGTGTTACCGGAGGGGGCCTTTTCGGACTCCTTCAATGCGGCCTTTGCGGTCTGTAGCAGGGCCTTGCACTCTTCCAGCTCTTGAGACAATTGGGTATTCTTCTCGATAAGAACTTGCACAGATAATGATCCTTAAATCAGTTGTGCCAACTGCTTCAAGTCTCAGGGGCTACTGATATATATATATTCATCAATTTGCTTACCCGTATATCCTTTACATACTGGTTCGTGGCTCTGGCAAGACCATTTTGAGCAGCACAGATGTACGCGTCTCCCGAATTGAACGCATCAAACGCCTCTTGGGAGAAACAAGCGTCACGGAGTACGGACCGGCGACGCCTGTGATTCATGGCGCTCTCCACTTCGGAATTTGTAGTGGATATTTTATCCGCATCCTCTGTAGGAGGGACATCCGACGCGTGCCCCGCCTTCGTGTCCGGCCCTGGAGTCCGGTTAGTGGAGGCGTGATCGGCAACTTCTCCGGATATAGTCCGGCGAGTGTTTTTCCTTCTGGGAAACATCGGTGTTATTATGTTTTCAAAGACAACGCCCACGGAGCGAGGTTTTATATCATACCTCTGCGCCGGCGTCTCGGTCCGAACCGCTTTCCTTTTCAGCCTGCCTGACCTCGGTACCCCTTGTTGGCCACTCGCCACAGGATCGGCATGGCGTCCGGAGGACCTTCCCTGTAAGACACCGTATATATATGGTAAGTGAGGTGCGTAGAAAGGTATACTTTCCTAAGGTTGGGCCCCTGGTCTCACTTACCTGCGAGGCAGGGAGTAGCCCCGGATAGTCGGCTGTAATAGCCACCATGGCCTCATCGCGGCTTAATTGGTAAAATATCCTATCGATCAGCTCCACAAATATGTCCGGGTTCTCTTGAAGGCCGGGGTCGAGGGACCATTCAGGTTCCTCTGGTTGTGGAGGTGGGCTGTTGATCTCCCTTACTGCCTTGCGCAGCTCCTACGGTGGACGGGCGAAATAAGATATCTATTGCGGAAATGCACAAGGGAAGGGCATGAAAAGTGGCAGCTTACCCAGCTCGGAGGATATACATGGAGAATCCGTCCCGCGGCTTGATCCGGAGGAACTCCTCTTCCTCTCGCTTATACAGATCAGACAGAATTTTGGCCAGAGCGGCAACTGAGTCCGGCCCCTTACAGCCGCAGCGGGTGGCATCATCTTCCCCGTTGAAATCCCACATGGGGCGGCCTCGATATTGAAGCGGCTGCACTCCTCGCATAATGCATATTGACATAACCTCGGTTGTAGTCAGTCCTGATGGAGCCAATGCCTTTATTCGGCCCATCAGGTAAGAAACGTCTCTATCATCTTCGTCTCGAGGGCTCGTTGGTCGCCAGCTTAGGTGCTTCTTCAGAGGAGCATTGTTAAACTCAGGAAGGCCAATCCGAATAGGATCCGGAAGAGGGACGTCCTCTATATAGGACCACTCTGAAGGCAGGTCTTCAGACGTCTTCTTCGGGGTACCGGATAGGTATCCGGTCCCGGCGATGCTCCATATTTCGGCTCCGCCCACTTAAAATATTGAGCCCCCCTATGTACGGGGCACAAGGCAGAATAACCTTTTCCACAGCGCAAAATGGGCTTGGCAGCCCAGGAACAGCTCGCAACGGGCCACATATCCGGCGATGTGCAATATGGAGGCAGGGGTGAGATTATGCAATTGGAGGCCGTAAAACTCGAAGAGCCCTCGCAGGAACGGATGGATTGGAAATCCGAGTCCCCTTAATAAGTAAGGAACGTGGCATACCCGCTCCCCCTTGGAAGGGTCGGGAAAGCTCTCCGCTTGCTCTCCGCCATTATAGGTGGCAAGCCCGGCTCGAACAGGCACCATGTACGCCGGGGGGAGGAATCCCTGGGTCTGTAGCTTCACTAATTGGCTATGCAGGACGGAACACTTCATCCAATCTCTGGGCTTAGGGCTACGGGAGCGAGAGGAGGACCTGCGCGGGCCGGCCATGTTGGGATGGGTTTCGCCCAGGCACGCTCCGATGAATGCTCGCTGAAGAATGGTGTGGTTTGGATATGAGAATCCTCGTCTCTTTAAGTAGGCGGTTTGCTCACATAGCTAGGGTGTTAGATGTAAAAACGCACTGGCTCCTTGCATTCGTTCGACACGTGGAAGATGGCCATTATTGGGCGTGGAAGCCAAGGAGCGCAAGTGTTTGTGAGAAGCCGGACACTATTTAACAGGTTTCAGGATTTGGAGAAGAACCCGCCTTGCAATGCCGAAGATAATCTGCGCGCCAGACTCATCGTCATTGAAGCCTGGTTCGGGGGCTACTGAGGGAGTCCTGGATTAGGGGGTATCCGGACAGCCGGACTATATCCTTTGGCTGGACTGTTGGATTATGAAGATACAAGATTGAAGACTTCGTCTCGTGTCCGGATGGGAGTCTCTTGGCATGGAAGGCAAGCTTGGCGATACGGATATGTAGATCTCCTCCTGTTGTAACCGACTATGTGTAACCCTAGCCCCCTCTGGTGTCTATATAAACCGGAGGGTTTAGTCCATAGGACAACAACAATCATACCATAGGCTAGCTTCTAGGGTTTAGCCTCTACGATCTCGTGGTAGATCAACTCTTGTACTACTCATATCATCAAGATCAATCAAGCAGGAAGTAGGGTATTACCTCCATCGAGAGGGCCCGAACCTGGGTAAGCATTGTGTCCCTTGCCTCCTGTTACCATCCACCTTAGACGCACAGTTCGGGACCCCCTACCCGAGATCCGCCGGTTTTGACACCGACACCCTTTCTTCCCTTTCTTGAAGAAAACCTCACTCCAAGCTACTCACTTCTGCCATTTTTCTTTTGTACCGACGAAGGAAAGGTGGGTGAATCAGTTATGCTGCTATATTTTCATTCCAAGAATCTTCTTTTTGCGAAGCACTGACCGATTCTCACATCCTATTCTTTTCCCGTTTTCATTGCGATTGTGGTTTCCTTTCGATTGATTTTTGTTTGTCAGTTCATTGATGCATCCTGGAGCACTAGGCAAAGAGTTGCCTGCGAACAACCCACTGGAGACAGCGATCTCCAGGAAGCGAGCACCGACCAACGAGTTGACCATGTTGGCGGGCCAACCCATGGAGACGAAGAACTCCAAGAAACATGCACTGGCCAAAGAGTTGAGGACGTTGGCGGACGAACTCCTCAAGGAAAGTTGGAAGAACAGTAAGGTCCCCACCGTGCCTACCCCAGGAACTCTGATTGCGACCTATGCGAGGCCCAAGACCGAGTTTGAGGAGATAGTCGCCGTTGAGAAGCAGTATCCCCCTGGCAAGGTGATGGCCCCCATCGAGGACGAGGAGATGGGCCCCGGAGGGATGAGATCCCCCGGTGAGCTGCACAAGGTAAAAAATAATGGCTTACTACCATAGTTGTGGTTTTTGATTATTTGCAATGTGCTTGCTAATATGTTAGGGTTTGTGCAGGTGCCAGTGGACGTCCTTGATGATCCCGATGTCATGGCCCGTCCTGTTGGCATTGCCCCGGAGATCGGTTCCGATGCCGCTGTCCATCCTGTGGACATCGCCCCAGAGATCGATTCCAATGTCGCGGTCACTCCTGTGGACATCGCCCTAGAAATCAATTCCCATGCCACTGTCCATGCTGTGGTCATTGCCCGAGAGATCGATGACAAGAAATAGTTGGTCGCGCTAATCCTTCAGGGTAGTTTGCATTGCCCTGTGTTTAATTACCAGAATGATGCGTGTTATCAAACCATCTTAGGGCTAGTGCACTGTCTTGTGTGGGCGATTCTTGCTACTTTTGTTTGATAGTGAATCATGCGATGAATCATGCGAACCCTCTCCGAGTTATGGAAACAGATGTATCCTCACTAGCTTTTGATGTAATATATGGCATTCTTAGATGTAAGTTTGAACTGTTTATCATATCAGTAGGGCTTGTTTGATGATTCTTGGTGTTAGTAGGCTAGCTACTGTGCAAGCTATAGTACTTGCAAAACACTCACCAAAGAGAAACGTTGGGGCTGATGAGCTCGTGGTACGCTTATACTTATCCCTCGTCGATCTACCAATAGCCCTAGCTCCTAAAATTGTAGGCTTAGCGATCGATCAGACAATAGTCGACATACATTCATGCCTCATTTCGTTCATAGGGTAGGAAACTTGTAGCAAAAGTACAGAGAACGTGCAACACAAAATCATAGCAGCGCAGATATGTACTCCCTCAGTTCCAAAATAGATGACCTAGGCGGGCTAGTTTGGCCTAGTGGGTTTCAGTGATATGACGTGGTACAGTGCCGTCCAGTCTTCGTGTGTGGTAGCAGTATTGCGGGTACATTAAGTTTTCTTGAAGAAGCGGAATTCAACGAAGTCATGATGGTTCCTTCGTCCGAACAACTTACAGTGGGAAAGGTTGGGCCTGTGATACGACGGGGTAGACCAGGATAATTTTGTGCATGGCAGGTGGACCAGGATGGTCGACGTCCCACATGTTGGCGAATGAAAGTATTCTTTCCGATATAGAGGACGAGCAACGAGTATTCATTGTTTATTTTTGATGAAAGCTATTGTCTCCAGGTTACGACGGAGGAGTGTGAAACACGGTAGCCCAGTGAACTTGGCATGTGCACCACTCCCTCCTTCCTCATGTAATGCCCAGGTTACAACTTTTTCTCACTTTCTCTCTATCTATTTCCTCTCAAATGTTTTTTACCTTTTTTTTTAAGACACAATTGTTTTTTATGCCTTTTTTAGAATTATTTTTTATACCTAGGAGCATGTGTAGAGACGGGCTCTTGCAGAGCCCACTCCTTGACTTTGTCAATGCCTCTCTCTCCTCCACATAAGGAGTACTACTTGCTATGCATGCATGCGGTGGGCAGCTGGCGTCTTGAGGGGCCAGGGCGGTGAGAGCGGGCTCCGGAAGCGGTCCGGACTCCAGCATGGCCCACCTCACATTATCACCATATATTTCTTGGAGTCCATGCACGGCGGGCGGGCGATCTCTTCTCCCTCCGAGTTTCTCTCTTCTCAGCCGACGCCCGCCGAGCGATTAGATTTCAGCTATCGACGGTTTATTCAATTATAGTCCCACATGTCAGTGAAATTGCAAGACAACGCGTGTCCCCTCTGGTGAGCGGCGTGCGAGCCGGACTGTCGGGGTTGCGATGTGTACGAGTCGTAAGTGTGCCGCCTTTTCCTTTAGAACTTGCAAAGCGTAACATTTTCGCGCGATCGATCGATAGAAATCCAGAACAAAATGACGCGGGCGGTGCTTTCCCACTCGTTAGGAGGGCTAGTTCGAGTGATATGACGTGCTACAGTGCCGTCCACTTGCTCCATTTTTATGTAAGCAAGAGTTTACACTCTTATGCGGGAGGAGTGCGAAACACCGTGGATCTGATTTTGATCGAGGGATAACTGTTCCCTGCCAAATAATGGAGGATTGTTAGCGATTATAGCATGATAGTTAGGGCATCTCCAGCGCTGGTCCACAAATGATGGATGCCATCCGATGCTGCCCGCATACCTTTCGACAACTATATGAACTAACCGGACAAAATTCGTGCAAACAAAGCAAATTTCAAATTAACCGGATGAAGTTCATTACATTTCAAAAACTTTTCCTACAAACTGGACGAAATTCATTACATATTTCGCACAAACCGTACTAAAACCTACTGTAAACCTAATATAAACGATCGCCGGCGCCCGACCACCATGTTTAGCACAAATACACTAGAAGCATGCATGAAGAGAGCATGCATGAAGAGGGGTGTTGAGTTGAGCATGCATGAAGAGGGAACAACTATGCTGAGACGAGAACGCAACCAAACACACCCTATATGCCATGCATGTTCATACCATTTGTGCCTTTCTACTTCACTTACTGCACTACATTACTCAGGTTCGTACATCCACTCCTGGGTACATGTTCGTCTCGTAGTTCCAGTCCCACGTGTTCGTCATATAGATGGAACGATCCTTGCATAACACGTGCACCTTGATGCTAGATGTCTCGTGTGTTGGAAAAAGGATGAACAAAGCTCACGTAAAAAAATAGAGTGGAAGAACATAGATTCCGGACGACCGAGAAGGAGCAAGGAACCTTGTGGTGGAGCGTCTGCACTCATAATATTTAATATTATTCTGCGATATAAAATTAACCAATCATCTCCACAGTGGACTGGAAGAGTACGAAACACGGCAACCCAGTGTAGTTACATCATACTAGTACATGGCTAACCCACGCTATCACCATATTTCTTGGCTTCCATGCGACACCTATCTCTAGTAATCCAGCAGCCTGTATCGCTTCTCCCTCCTCGTCTCTATCAAAGTGCGGTGGGCTGGCGTTTCTGCCGTCTATTGAGGTCGGTTAACTATCACATGTTAGCTACATGCCAAGAGCATTCTAAAAAAATTCTTTTCACGTTCCGTTTTCAAAAATAAAAAATCCTTTAACGTACGAATTTGCCTGTATGCTTTGAGCAACTTGCAGGTCCTATACTGCTCCTGTTTGATACTCTAACTTAGCTAGAGGTTAGACTAACTCATGACTAACCCAGAACTAACTGTAGCCAAAGAGGTGTTTGGGTGACAGGGTTAGATTGACAATAAATGCACTTGATGGAGAGAGAAAAGTGATTTTTCAGTGGTCCCAATGAGAACTATCTCCAGTTAGCACCTCTTGGGTGGGATAGTTTTTTTGGTTTGTTCGGTGCAACTTGCTCCCATTTAAACCCTCATGCTTGGATACTTTAGGGCTATTTGAGCCCCAACTAGCTCAAACTAACTCTAACCCATGGATCCAAACAGGGCCTATGGCCAGTCTCGACGCGGAGCAGTCGCGTGCACCGGGAAGCGGCGCTCTCTCGGCCATCGCGCCACTTCAAAGCCGGCGCCAGTGAGAGGTCGCCTTCGCTCTGGCCGGGCATTAATGCGGCACTGACGCGCCAGGGCTACGCTGACCGTTTCACGCGGGAAGCGCGCACTGGCAAGGGAGTATAGGTTTTGAATCGTTTCAGGTGTAGTACTGGTAGTTTGCAAAACTACTCAATTATTGCACTCAGTTTCCTAAGAAATTGTGGTAAAAAACGTTACTCCACAGCCCACTTCCCTTCTCCTTCCTCTTCCACCGCCCGTGCACCTCCGCGGGAAGCGACCGGTCAACCCTTATATAGGAGTGCTAGCACAAAAAGATGCATGCATGACCACTAAAATTTCCATATTAAAGCGCCGCTCCGGCGGGAGTATGGCGTATGTTGTTACCTTCGGCCGGCCCAGGGCTACCGGGCGACGGTGACCATAGAAGAGGCGGTGGGAGGGGAATGAATGCAGCTACTGTTTGGTTTCGCCTTCCGGCTTAAATAAATGCGCAACATCACGTGTACCCGCGCGTGCACAAATTGTAACATACGTGTCTGCTTAAGTGGGCGTCACGTAACTGGTGTGTGTGTGTGTGTGTGAGAGAGAGATTCTGAGAGACAGAGTGCGTGTGTGCGACTCTACTCTTCGGACATGTACTCAACCTTTTGCATCAGGAAATAAGTATAATGTTATTTACTTTAGCTAGTGATTTACGTGGCCAGGTTAACGTGGTTGTGTCAAAAAAATGTCACTTCCTGCTCATGATTTGCGTTATATAATTACAAGCAAGATTCTCGTGCATTGCACGGAACATCAATCTGCATTTTTTTTACAAAACACCTGTTGTGATTGACCCATGCAGGAGTAATCCCATGTGTAAAAACTAATGATATCTCGAGAATTTTAACAGAAAACTGGTATCTCGAGAATGTCACCGAAAAAATGAAAGATGAGAGATAAGGCGAGGAGGAGTGGAGCATGGTGGTGACTGGTGGTCGGAATGGGCGGAGGCATGGGGATGGACGGCGCCGGCAGGCGGCAGCGGCCACCATGCATGCTAGATTGTTCCAGAGACTTATTCCTTTTTTAATTGCTGAGCAATGAGGTTGCGGGAGATAATGATGTGGAGAGAGGTGCGGGTATCTTTTGTAAATCATAGTCTGCTTTCTATCCTCAGATATAGATCATACGGTCTGTATTACAAGATGGCAGGCACACCATCACCGCCAACTCATTTTTTATAAGGGTACAGATGATAAGTTTGCTGACTACTAAAGTAAAGTGGAATTTGTCCATGTTATGCAAGTAAATAAAGGTGATTGTTTATCATACGGGTAAGGTTGGATGAAGGGTGGTAGGAACAAATGCTCCGCCTAGAGCATGTGTGTGTGAGATGGAGTCTTAGTGTGTGTGTGGGGTGTGTGTGTGAGAGGGAGAGAGGAGAGAGAGATGGAGTCTTAGTTTGTGTGTGTGAGAGAGAGAGGGATGGAGTCTTAGTGTGTGTGTGGGGGGGGGGGGGTTTGCGTGCGTGTGTGTGTGTGTTTGTGTGTGTGTGTGAGAGAGAGAGAGATGGATTCTTAGTGTGTGTGGGGGGGGGTGCGTGCATGTGTGTGTGTGTCGCGGGGTCCTCTGTGGCGGATGTAATTTAAGTGTGCATGGCTTCATCATAGAGAGGTGATGTGTATGGCAGAGGCCACCAACGATGGGGTGCGAGAGAGAAAATGCCCGTAGAGAGGGAAGAGAAGGTGTGTGCGCGTGAGAGGAGTCGACATCGAGAGAACATGTTTGTTCGAGAGACACCGAGGAAGACTACTATATATCGATGGTGAATGTAGCCGGGAATTAAGCAAAGGGATGGTCTTATTGGTTTCAGGGATATAGGGGAAGAGTGAGAGGCGGGAGGGGTAGCTAGAAGGAGATTGTTAAGTGTGAGTGTGTGTTTTACCCATCCAGGCGGAATTTATGTGCATAAAAGAGGAGAACGATTCGATGTGGCGTTAGGATTGAGGGTAATTAACTACGTATGGAGACATAGAGACCTTGAACGTGCATGTGTGAGAGGTATACATGTATACGTGGGATGTGTGTGTGGGCGCGCCCGCATGATGGAGATAAAAGAAAGAAGACATAAGTCATAAGATCAACGACATGGGAGAGACGGATCGGTATGACAATATGCATGCATGTGAGAATGCAGGGAAGAAGGCCTGATAATTGAGCATGTGTTTTCGTCTTTAAGAGATAGTGGCGTGGGCTGGAGCATGCATCTATGGCGAGCAGAGGGAGTGAGGTGCAACGATTGTGCAAAAGAGACCAACCTATAAATGCATATGTATGGAGAGACATATATAGTGTGGGTGATAGGAAGCAAGACTCCGTGCGAGAAAGAAATGTTGACGGAGAAACTACAGATAGATACAGAGATGGAGATGCTAGCTAGAGGGACATCCGCTAGTTTGGGTGTTGGAGATGACCGTCGGGTGGTTCAAAGGGTGAAGTTATATATGTGTGTGAGAGGGCACTTGACTGCATGTAGAGAGAAACATATGTAGTGTGCATGATAGGAATCAAGAGTGAGGGCGAGAAAGAAGGTTGATGGAGAAACAGATAAATAGAAAGATAAAGATGCTAGCTAGTGTGCGTTAGAGATAGGAGTCGAGTGGATCAGAAGGCTAGGTTATGTGTGTGGGTGTGAGAGAGATAGAGAGAGGGTGCATGTGAGTCACATACAAACAGATATCAGAGAGAAATGAGATCCAGAGAGACGGAGTTTTGTGTCTGCGAGAGAGAAAGATATTTCACAACGAGAGTGATAGCTAGAGAGACATATGAGGGAACGCAAGATATCTCTAGGGAGAGAGGGTGTGTGTGAGCGACATACAAGAGAACAATGGAGAAATATGAGACCCTGGGAGACCGAGTTTGTGTTTGTGTGTGAGAAAGAGATATTGAAGAGGAAGAGTCGTAGGTTCTCATATCTAAGGAGCGAAAGACATCTCTGTATGAGGGGTGTGCGAGTGGCACACATGGGAATAGTAGAGAGAAATGAGACCCCGGGAGACAAAGTTTTGTGTTTGTGTGAGAGAAAGAGATTCCACATGGAGAATCATAGTTAGAGACACATAGCAGGGAGCGAGATATACTTAGAGAGAGATAGAGTGATGAAGGTCGAGGGAGAGAGTACCGCCAGTGTGTTACGAAGATAAAAGATCATTGTCGACATACAGGTAGCACGAGAGATACCTGAGAGACGATGAACGCGTATAGGTCCAGAGAGATAGTCCTATATAAGCATGAGTGATAGCTATATGAGACGAATATCTGGATTAAAGGGGATTCAAATATTTAAACTGGAGATCACGACATCGATAATATCATAACGCAAATTGGTGTATCAAACAAGCATATTCATTTGAATTTGGGCACACGTGTAATGTTATATAGTTTATCAATATTGGTGATCCATAGATTCTTCAATTACAAACAATGCATGGTTTATATGCAATTAATGTCTAAACGGGATTACACTATATGTTGCGTGTGTGAAACACATTATACATGTTTGAGAAGTAAAAAAAACCCGCATGAAACACACATTAATTGGAGACAGTTAGCGAGGAATGCATACATTGGATTTCAACATAAAGTGCTTTCAAATATTTGAAAATCCAAATTGATGGATACAACCTTATGAATCTGAGATCATGCCATTTGTAAACTATATTTATGTATAAATGGTGTTGTGCTTTTGAAAGTATATATAAAAAATGATGTATATAGAATGTAATTCCAATTGAAAATGGATCCCGCCCGAAAAAAATAGGATACAAACGGGATTCAAATTGAGTTGGCACGGTAAACATGCACTCTGCAAAATTTGAATGAAACAGGGAAAGTCGCAGTAACCGCCCGAAACCAAAATCCGCGAGACGGAAATCACTACTGCCTATCCCTGCCATGCAAAGCCTATCTGCTAGATTTCTATAGGTTTGATAGGGGTAGGTTTGTAATTTCACCCAAACGTGACGTAACCGCCTCTCACCCAGATTCATACACGATGGGCGCCAAAACACAGTGTGTCCTCGGCCGAAATCGACTCCCTCCCCGATTCATATTCATACACGGTGGGCGCCAAAAACAAACTCTCGTCGGCAAATATTCGGTGTATGTGAGATTACCGACCTATCCCCAACCGACTAATGTTGCTGTGATGTAGTAGAAATTTGAAATGGGGGCTAAGTTTGTAAATTTCCTCGCATTTGAGACAAGCGCGCCCTGAATACATGGTTTCCCCCTTCCTCTCTACCTCCCTTTTCCCCATTTGTACTCCGTGGGCGCCAAAACACCCTCTCCACCCCACCCTCCTTCGTCCGCTGCCGTCCGCCACCCCATCCACAGCCGTCCTCCTCCACCATGTCGGAGCTGATACCCCGACACCGTCGTCCATTACAAGAGATCGACCTCTCTCATCCACGGCTTCGGACCGGGATCCTTGCATCCCGTCCTCTTGCTTCATCCCCGCCGTCTTCCACCTTGCCGGCGCCGCTCCTATGACCGTCTCGTCCACCGCGCCCCGCCGCCACCGTCTACCCTCCAAGATCTGCTTCCACGCCGTCGACAGCCATCGCTACCGCAGCACTGTCAAATTCTCAGCAGATGCGTACACGGCACCGCACCAGAGGCGGTACTCTTTCGTATTTGCTCAACTTATTTATCGCAGCAAGAAAATAGATCTCCACTGCTTTACTCTGATTTCTTGTCTTGGTTGCGAAGTTGCCTTTGTCCGGTTTGCACCTTCAGATCTGCCATGGCACACTCAACACTATACTCCCAATGCTTATGGTTTTCCCCTTTTATATTCCACACTAGTTAAAGCACAATAGACTAAATTTCAAAATTGGGTCAGTCGATTTTTCAGAGCTCGCCGGAGTTCGCCGGTGTGATCGAAGGGGCTCGGGTGGTTGTGGGGCCTCGCCGAACGAAGAAAACTTGACGCGGGTGGGGGTTGGGGCGGGGGTGGGGGTGGGGTTTGCGGAGGAACACAGGCGGTGGGGGCCGGTGGTCCGGCCGGCGGCCCGTGCGGTGTTCTGTATGAGAAGAATCAGAGACGAGGAAGAAGAAGGGTTAGCAGACGTAGGCTCTTCATCCAACCGCCTGAAATGGTCGAGAGACAGCTGGGAGTTTGATTCTTAATGCGCACTGGTTCATCATGTGTGGGCACTGCGGAACCAACATTTTATTATCCAAAATCTTCTTGCTCTTCTTTACCATGTTCCTCTTCCGTTCTTCTTTAATATGTACTCTCTCCGTTCCTAAATACAAGTCTTTGTATAGATTCCACCATGGACTACAGATGGAGCAAAATGAGCGAACCTACACTCTAAAATGTATCTGGATACATCTGTATGTGATCCATAGTGGAAATCTCTACCAAGACTTATATTTTGGAACGGAGGGAGTATGATAGTAGTACAGTATGTTCCTTGTACTGAAGATGAGCAGGGACATTTGCAGTGTATAGGTCTATACGGTCGGTTGTGATGGACACTTTGAGCCTCTTTGATTCGTAGGATCTTGTAAACATAGGAATAGGATTTGTAGTGGCCTGCCCACTTGAATCCTATAAGAATAGCAAGGAAATGCGGGGAGCTGTGTCGCCTTTGAGAGTTACACTGATATTAACAGTACCGCACCTTCACTTGAAGAGAGCTAGTATCCGAAGCCTTTGTAGCCGTACCGGCAATACTAGCACATATATTCCAGCAAGTTCCACTTTGCTGATTTTACTCCGACGCTTAAGGTTTTCCCGTTATATCTACACTATGATCTGTGTAGCTGCTTTCTGTCGCACTAGCAGCAGTCCACTCTTGAAGCTAAACACTGCAATGACTTACAAAATTGGCACCAAGGCATTGAGTGTCATTCTGGATGCAATGAAACTCATACACTCCCCACCTATTGATTCTTGTTCAGAATATGATCCTAATGACTATTCTAACCTCGAGGAGTCAAAGGCAGATGGCCTGTCCTGTTCACCCATCAAGGTGCTTGTTCTAATTTGGCAATGTTTTATTGATTGCGGGTATCTTGCATATGTTGTCTTGCATTTCTTCTACTTTGTTGCACCGCCATCTGCTTAGTTTACTCATCATATATGTCGAGATGCCATGCCCATCCATTATCAATACATATTCCATCTGTCATCACACCATGTTTTTCCACTCAAATGTTGTTCTTGTGCATCAGACATCAAAAAGGAGTAGGGTGATTGCCGAACCTGAAGGAGCACCAGCAAAGTCCTTGAAAAACATGGTGGTGCCGGAGAAATCAGACAGCACCCCACTTATATTGGCTGCACAACCAGTGACACAAAACGTAGGACCGACTCCAACAGACTGTACCCATACTTCACTGGACACACCACTAGCCCCACCACACAGAACCTGCACTCCAGCAAAAGGTATACCGATTTGATTTTCCATTGCACCAGCTGTACCACAGAAAAATCACACTCCAGCAAAAAGTACAGCAATTCCACCAGTCGAAGACCTATCCCAACTGCAGAGACGGCCAATTCCTGCAGATTGGAACCCATTCCATATTCCCAGTTTAAAAGACAATGCTTTCAATGTTGTTAGGGACTACGTGCATATATTCCCATCATGGGAAGATTATTGTGAAGACAAACACCATTTTCACATCTTCCTGTCTAACTTACGTGTAAGTTCTATTATTCATGGTTATTATTTTCCTGTTTTCTACTGATTGAAGACATCAATGATTTAGATTACATTATTGTGACTAGGCGAGGGTCAATCTAGATAGTCATGACGAGCAAAGCTTGCTTGTGCTTTTCAAGGAAGCATTGCAGCAGTATCGGTGTTACCTGAGGAAATCACACTTTGATGGCATGTCTATAAACGAATTTCCGGTGAAGTCTCCTGTGCTAAATTTAGAAGACATTGAATGGAAAAACCTTGTTATGCACTGGTCTCGTTCCCAGGATGAGGTACTGTCTATGGAATCACATGAAAATTTCAACTTCTACTTTTCCGCTTGTGCCTTACGGATCTTTTTTGCAGGAAATCTGCTCGAAGAAGAATTCCGGTTTGACAAGAACAATAGGATATCGCAAATATGCTGCCCGCTGCTTTGCTCTTGTTAGTACCTGTTGTCCTGTATCACTATACTTGCATACATACCTGGTTCATTATGTGACAGCAGTATGCATGATAGCTTGCTTATCAATTGTTCGCTCCAAATTATCTGATCTGTATGAATGGTTACATTAGTGTAGAATATATCCAATGCCAATGTTTTTTTAGTTCTGCATTGTTCTTGTAAGTACATGATGTCCTTTATCAATGTACTTATAATGACAGGTAGTTGTTCATGTACCATCACTCTGCAACTTATTTTCCTTTGCCCTCCATTTTCTACACATCAGATCTATATTTACTCTTACCATATGGTACTGAAGAAGTTTAGCTGTGCATTGCTCTTGGCTGTACCTTTTGCCCATATCGTTGCACTTACATTTATAACTACTTGGTTATGTAGCATCACTCTTCATCGTATCTTAAATATTCTCCATTTTTTTGTATATTATCACATCTATATTTACTCTTAACAAAATGTAGAATAAAGGCAATGCTTTTGAAGAAGATTCTGTGGTAAACTTCTTGAATTGCCCCCCATCAGCATGGACAAGGCTTTTATAGAGCCTGTCTTCACCAACAATGTAAGTTTGTCCATCTCAAGCCTTCAAACTTTGTTGTATATATTTGGTTAGGCATGACAGCAACAGCTGTTTATTTTTGGTGTTTGCATCAAATTGCTTGTTTAAAGTTTATTATGTAGTTCATAATTCTCCTTTCTCAATTTAAGTTTTCAGTTGTACAACCAAGTTCCTTCTTCGTACCATGTAAATTAAACTATACAGAGCAAGTGATCTTCTTTTGCATTGCATGTATGCTTCTGTTCTTCATCCGTAATCCAGTGGTGTGGTGAACATACCCACTACATCACAATGTCATATTCTGCAATGTCTTAACTATGAACAATGTCATATCATTCTACTATTATTTAAACCATCTCTTGATTTGCCAATCTGAAATGGTATAAATTGACATCACACTAACCATTGATACTTATGAGTTCTTGATCTGTAATCCAGTGGTGTCGTGAAGCTGCCAACTCCTTCACAATGTCATTTCCTGCCATGTCTTGACCTGAACAATACCATATTGTGTTAATGCAGTTTTAAACTGTGTCACTTTATTCGTCAGTAAGAAATGTGATGAATTGTCAGCACTGATACTTTTACGTGCAAAACCTGCCATCTGTATGCTTGTTTATCTTTCAGAGTGAGGAAGATATAAGTGTTGAACAAGCACAGTCTCATCATCTTGCTCAGCTGCTTGCGCTGCAGCTCCCCAACACGGCTAACCTTTCTTGAACTCTATTGAAGTGCTGTCGGCTTTGTATATTATTTTGTCGGCGTATTTATTTGCACTGGTGGCGATCTTTGATGCCCAGTGTATGTAATCTGCTGTCTGCTTGTGCTTTATTATCATAGTGGCGAACTTTGATGCCCAGTGGATGTAATATGCCGTAATTTTTTTATTGTATAGTCTAGGGTTTTTTCTTATTTAGGATGCTGTAGTTATTTTACTGTATATATATCCTGTCTTCGCAGTAAACCGGCCAAACCGTAAAATTACGGTACATAATCGGGCCGTCATGCAATCACGATGTAGGTTGGGCCTGAAACGTGCCGAACAGCTCACGGGCCGGCAGCATCCCGAAATGAACCACGTCCCATGATTGTGCGAATCAAATCACGGGCTTTTAACAGGCCAAAATTGTCTCGGTCCTTGTTTGGCCCAATCAGATATCGGCTGCGAGCAGGCCGGATGCAAACCGGGCCGTAGTTAGGCCCAACTATATGACGGGCTTTTAACAAGCCGAAATTAATATAGGGCCGAAATGTTAAACGGGCCCTTAACAGACCAAAACTAATATCAGGCCTAATTACTAAGTGGGCCTTTAGCAAGTGGGCCTAAAAGCATAGTGTCTAGTTGACGGGCCGAATCTGATATGGGCCATAATTGAGCCCAAAGCCTCTTAAAGTGCCGGACCTGGTCTAGGCCGTAATTTAGCCCAGAATGTGGTAGGCTTTTAACGGGCCGGATCTCATATGGGCCAGTCACTATTAGGCCCGGGGCATGGCAGGCCATTAATGGACCAGATCAAATATGGGCCGACATTTGGCCCAAAACATGGCAGCCAGTTAATGGGCCGGCCTACTAGGGTCCTCAAAATCTTGTGGGCCTACACCTGGGCCGGCCCATTAATGTTGGCAAAATCTCGTGGGCCTTTGGCTGGGCCGGCCCATTATGATCCGCAAGAATCTTGTGGGCCTTTACCTGGGCCGGCCCATTATGGCACACAAAAATCTTGTGGGCCTTTACCTAGGCCGGCCCATTATGGCCCGTAAATTCTTGTGGGCCTTCAGCTGGGCCAGCCCATTATGGTCCACAAAATCTCGTGGGCCTTTAGCTGGGCCGCCCATTATGGTCCACAGAATCTTGTGGGCCTTCAGTTGGCCCGGCCCATTTAAACTTGATGGGCCGGTCCACGTGTCAACATATCATAGGCGCGTCTCGCCCATTGGATGAGTGACACCTGTGCCAACGCGGACATGACACGTGTCTCCTCCAGCCAATGATGATTTTACACGTGGAAAATCCCCATTGGTCGGGGCTGTTAACGGGTTATCGGATCCAAAACCCGACCCGATAGCTTAACGGCATTCCGTTACGGTGGATGCCACGTGTCGGTCACCCTTGATGAAAGCACTTCTGTGACGTGCAATTTATCGTCATGGAAGTGGACACTTTCGTGATGATAATTTTGGTAATGTCATGGAACACTTCTACGACAGCACAGGTATGGCTATCTTGATTCTGTCATAAATTTTTCATGGATGTACATGCATGACAAAAAAACGCGACCTACTGTGACAAACACGTATCATCACAAAAGTGTATTTTTTTGTAGTGTGTGTGGATAGCTAGTTCGGGCCGGCGTTTGGGCATGTGATACGTCTCCAACGTATCGATAATTTTTGATTGCTCCATGCTATATTATCTTCTGTTTTGGACGTTATTGGGCTTTATTATTGAGTTTTATATTATTTTTGGGACTAACCTATTAACCGGAGGCCCAACCCAGAATTGTTGTTTTTTGCCTATTTCAGAGTTTCACAGAAAAAGAATATCAAACAGAGTCCAAATGAAATGAAACCTTCAGGAACGTGATTTTCGGAACGAACATGATCCAGGAGACTTGGACCCTACGTCAAGCAACCAACAGGGAAGCCACGGGGTAGGGGGGCGTGCCTACCCCCCAGGCGCGCCCTCCACCCTCGTGGCCCCCCTGTTGCAAAACCGACGTACTCCTTCCTCCTATATATACCTACGTACCCCCAAACGATCAGAAGAGGAGCCAAAAACCTAATTCCACCGCCGCAACCTTCTATACCCACAAGATCCCATCTTGGGGCCTGTTCCGGAGCTCCGCCGGAGGGGGCATCGATCACGGAGGGCTTCTACATCAACACCATAGCCTCTCCGATGATGTGTGAGTAGTTTACCTCAGACCTTCGGGTCCATAGTTATTAGCTAGATGGCTTCTTCTCTCTTTTTGGATCTCAATACAATGTTCTCCCCCTCTCTCGTGGAGATCTATTCGATGTAATCTTCTTTTTGCGGTGTGTTTGTTGAGACCGATGAGTTGTGGGTTTATGATCAAGTTTATCTATGAACAATATTTGAATCTTCTGAATTCCTTTATGTATGATTGGTTATCATTTCAAGTCTCTTCGAATTATCAGTTTGGTTTGGCCTACTAGATTGATCTGTCTTGCAATCTGAGAAGTGCTTAGCTTTGGGTTCAATCTTGCGGTGTCCTTTCCCAATGACAGTAGGGGCAGCAAGGCACGTATTGTATTGTTGCCATCGAGGATAACAAGATGGGTTTTTTATCATATTGCATGAATTTATCCCTCTACATCATGTCATCTTGCTTAAGGCGGTACTCTGTTCTTATGAACTTAATACTCTAGATGCATGCTGGATAGCGGTCGATGTTTGGAGTAATAGTAGTAGATGCAGGCAGGAGTCGGTGTACTTGTCTTGGACGTGATGCCTATATACATGATCATACCTAGATATTCTCATAACTATGCTCAATTCTGTCAATTGCTCAACAATAATTTGTTCACCCACCGTAAAATACTTATGCTCTTGAGAGAAGCCACTAGTGAAACCTATGGCCCCCGGGTCTATTTTCCATCATATTAATCTTACAATACTTAGTCATTTTCATTGCCTTTTATTTTACTTTGCATCTTTATCATAAAAATACCAAAAGTATTATCTTATCATATTTATCCGATCTCACTCTCGTAAGTGACCGTGTAGGGATTGACAACCCCTTATCGCGTTGGTTGCGACGATTTATTTGTGTTGTGTAGGAGCGAGGGACTCGCGCGTAGCCTTCTACTGGATTGATACCTTGGTTCTCAAAAACTGAGGGAAATACTTACGCTACTTTGCTGCATCACCCTTTCCACTTCAAGGGAAAACCAACGCAGTGCTCAAGAGGTAGCAAGAAGGATTTCTGGCGCCGTTGCAAGGGAGGTCTACGCAAAAGTCAACATAGCAAGTACCCGTCACAAACCCTCATCTCCCGCATTACATTATTTGCCATTTGCCTCTCGTTTTCCTCTCCCCACTTCACCCTTGCTTTTTTATTCGCCCTCTTTTTTCCGTTTGCCTCTCTCTTTCTTTTTGCTCCTCGCACTTTCTGCCGTTATGTCTGAAATTGGGAAAACTATTGTCAATATGGACAGTAGTAATAACATGGAAAATTATGATGCTCTTGCTGAAGAACCCCCTATCTTACATACAAAAAAAATCTGAATTGGTAGTGGTAATATTATTGGAAAAGGGGTTATTCAAGATTTCTTTACTTGTGTCGGTGCTTTACCTTCTATGGGCAGTTCCATTCTTCATAGAACTAGTAGTATTGCGGACGCTATTTCCATGCTTATAGTTGAACTTGAAAGGCAATTTATGCACTTGCACCCTTGCATACAAAGGATTTTCTTAGAATTTTCTAATATAGAGCACTCTTCTGTTAAGCGTGCCGCTACTATCTTTTTGGCTTATGAGTTCAGATTTATTATAAAAGAAGCCAAAGAAGTCTTTGCACATTATAGGGTGTACGCTGGCCGTCCTCCCATAGAGGCTATCCTCTTTGATCAAGAAGAAATAATGTGTTTCCAATCTCTAGACTATGTTGCTTTCAATGAAAACCTTAGAAAAAAGGTCCCTCCCAATGTTCTAATTGATAGAATTTCTGAACTTAATGATGATTTGGCTATTCGAAATAATGAGCTAGGATATTCTATCAAGTATAGGTTCACAAAGTTCCGTCAAAAAAATGCTTATAATGATGAATTGGTTGTGCAATATGAAGGGCCGAAAGAGGAACCTATACCTCCTAAAATTGATCTTGGGGACTTTTGTCCCATTAAATTTAGCCCTTTTGCCTCAAAGGAAACTTGCTGCTTAACATAGCGAATATGAAATAAGTTTTAATGATCTATCCGATTACTATGGCACTACCTAGATCTATCCTTGCTTTTATGCCTAGCTAGGGGCGTTAAACGATAGCGCTTGTTGGGAGGCAACCCAATTTTATTTTTTAGTTTTTTGCTTTTTGCTTCTGTTTAGGAATAAATGTTTGTTCTAGCCTCTGGTTAGATGTGTTTTTATGTTTTAATTAGTGTTTGTGCCAAGTTAAACCTATAGGATCTTCTTGGATGATAGTTATTTGATCTTGCAGAAATTTCCAGAAACTTTCTGTTCACGAAAATAATTGTTAAAAATCACCAGAACGTGATAAAATATTGATCCCAATTGCTGCTGGTAAATAAACAAATTGTCTAGGTCGTCCTATTTTGGTAGACTTTTTGGAGTTCCAGAAGTTTGCGCTAGTTACAGATTACTACAGACTGTTCTGTTTTTGACAGATTCTGTTTTTCGTGTGTTGTTTGCTTATTTTGATGAATCTATGGCTAGTAAAATAGTTTATAAACCATAGAGAAGTTGGAATACAGTAGGTTTAACACAAATATAAATAAATAATGAGTTCATTATAGTACCTTGAAGTGGTCTTTTGTTTTCTTTCGCTAACAGAGCTCACGAGATTTTCTGTTGACTTTTGTGTTGTGAAGTTTTCAAGTTTTGGGTGAAAGATTTTATGGATTATGGAACAAGGAGTGGCAAGAGCCTAAGATTGGGGATGCCCATGGCACCCCCAAGATAATCTAAGGACACCAAAAAGCCAAAGCTTGGGGATGCCCCGGAAGGCATCCCCTCTTTCGTCTACTTCCATCGGTAACTTTACTTGGAGCTATATTTTTATTCTCCACATGATATGTGTTTTACTTGGAGCGTCTTGTATGATTTGAGTCTTTAATTTTTAGTTTACCACAATCATATTTTCTGTACACACCTTTTGAGAGAGACACTACACATGATTCGGAAATTATTAGAATACTCTATGTGCTTCACTTATATCTTTTGAGTTATATAGTTTTGCTCTAGTACTTCACTTGCATCTTTTAGAGCACGGTGGTGGATTTGTTTTATAGAAACTATTGATCTCTCATGCTTCACTTAGATTATTTTGAGAGTCTTAATAGCATGGTAGTTTGCTTAAATAATCCTAATATGCTAGGTATTCAAGATTAGTAAAAACTTTCTTATGAGTGTTTTGAATACTAAGAGAAGTTTGATGCTTGATGATTGTTTTGAGTTATGGAGGTAGTGATATTAAAGTTGTGCTAGTTGAGTAGTTGTGAATTTGAGAAATACTGTTGAAGTTTGCAAGTCCCGTAGCATGCACGTATGGTAAACATTATGTAACAAATTTGAAACATGAGGTGTTCTTTGATTGTCCTCCTTATGAGTGGCGGTCGGGGACGAGCGATGGTCTTTTCCTACAAATCTATCCCCCTAGGAGCATGCGCGTAGTGCTTGGTTTTTGATGACTTGTAGATTTTTGCAATAAGTATGTGAGTTCTTTATGACTAATGTTGAGTCCATGGATTATAAGCACTCTCACCTTTCCATCATTGCTAGCCTCTTCGGTACCATGCATTGCTGTAACGACCAAACCTAGAAAGATTTGAGTCTCTGTGCTTACTGTGCTAGTCCTTGGATCGAACTCGCTAGCACACACAGTATAGATGAATACTAGAATAGCAAGTGCATCATTTATTACAATGTATGATCCAGAATGTATAAAATAAAACAATCTGCATAGCACTTGGCTAGCTTTATTCAATCAAACAACGGAAAGTAGCAGAAAATAACGATGAGTCCCATCATAGCCCACTGGCGATGCTGAGTGCAGACTCGCGACCCTAATGGTACCTTACTCTTCGTCTGAATATCCTGAAACATGAGACGTTGCAGCCATATAGGTCAATACTTTGAATGTATTGGCAAGTTACACAGGAGTAATAATAAGGCAGACCTACATGTATATGCATAGTATATCAAAAGGAAGGCTTGGGGGTTTATTTTGCAGAAAGCTGATTTTATCCTAATAACTACCAAATACTCAATTTTATTATTTAGTTCTTTTCTTACTACAATTAAATACACAAGGTTGAGTTGGCAAAATCAACTCCAACCTACCCTTTATTAAGTTGCCCACAAATATTATTAAGTGTCACATCTGTCAAGATCATCCAACAACTATAATGGCATAGTCGCTCAAATTTACCCATAACCGGGGGCACGGCTAATCATGATTAGTTTTAATACTCTGCAGAGTTTAGTACGCTTTACCCACTAGACCCAATCCGAAGATTGAGACGAAGTCTTTCAGAAGATGTTCCCTTAACCACCTGACGGCCACATCCCACCTACATATGCTACATCTGTCGACACTGTCTGGGCCAGGGTTCCAACAACTGATCAACTAATCCAGAGCCCATATAGCCAGTGGCCGCACATGGAAGCTACTAGTCACTAAGTCTGTCTGATCTTTTTGAGCCTGGGCGGCATTCCACTTAGGGTGCACTCTCATGAGCGCATGGACTTAGAAAAGGTGCAAGACCCCATGATGCCTTCCCTCAACACCAATCAATACCACTTTCGCCCAGAGATGAGTTAAATCCTGAGTTACTACTCAATTGTTATATATATATATATATATATATAGTCCTCACATAAACTCAATGAATACACGAACCAACCCCGTCTACAAAGCATAGCAAAACTACAACTACCACGATTTTCAAAGACGGGAAGATAGCTCAACAGCATAGCAAAATATATAATACTCCTATACATGCATATATTCATAGTGTGATATAACTACATGCATAAAAAAATAGGTAAAAGATGATACACATGTAACTTGCCTTGATTCTGGTTCAGAAAATCACACTCCTGCTAATAGCTCGCGTTGCACTCCGGACAATCTACACGTTTCACACAATTCAACAAATCAATCACCGGAACACGAATAGAACCAAAATAAAACCAACAGCAACAAAACCATTTTTAAAACTCAACAACATAAGCTTAATAGCACCTAAAGTGCACTATGGTCACAACGCAAAAAGAATCACTCGAATTCGAAAAGCGGTTTGAAAGATACGGCCTCCGGAAGGTTTAATTCAAATTCAAACGAATTCAAATTTGAAAAGTGCAAAAATGTGCAAAACTGGTACTGTGCTAAAGAGCTGATTTTTGTGAGATCATAGGAAAAAGAATTACCTAATTTGGGTATACTGAGTAAAAGCTATAGCTATTTGAAGTTAGAGTTGAAATCTGGAAAGAAAAACAAAAACAACAGAAATCTCCTGCACACTTCACGCGTTACTATGGAAACTCCTGTGTGTGTCCTGTAGCAAAGTGCCAAGTGGCAGCGTCCGATTGGCTGGGCGCGTGTGCTCACCAGAACAGGGGAAAAACGGCGGCGGTGGTCGGGCATCGGCGGCGGCGTCTCTCTGGTGGGTCTCCGGCGAAAGTGAACTGGTGGATAGGTTCAGCGACGAGTTGCGGAGGTGGTGGTGATGTTCAACGGCGGCGAAACTCCCTCAGTAGGCGGCGGCGACGACGTGAAACTCCGGCGAAGTCGGTCTGCTCGGGAGGCTCATTCCCGTGCTTTGTGGCCAAAACAACACGTCAGGAAGATGCGGAAGTGAGAGGGGGTTCGAAAAGAGCAAACAGAGCGACTCGAGGTGCTCTCACCGTGACGAGGTCGTCTGGCGAAGGCGGCGGACTGCGGGCGTCCTCGGCGAGATCCAATTCGCCCAACAGAGGAGTGCGGACGACGGAAAGGGTCGGAAAGAGGCTTCGGGAGTGCGGGGCAAACCCTTACGCGTCCAGGGAGTCCTAGGGGTGCACAGGGCGAACAGGGCGCCGGATCGATCCGGGCTCGACCACGGTTGCGCGTGCGGTGCGGCGCTAATTCGTCCGACCGGAGCTAGGAGATGAGCAGCGATGTGGGACCCGTTGTCAGCGGCTGAAGGCGGCGAAGGGCTGCGGGGCTGGCGGTGCGTACCGCTTCGGGTGGCCAGCTGGGCCGCGGGGAGGTGAGGCGCTGGGGTGCGAGCGTTGGTTGGCTGGCTAGCTGGCTAGCTGGTGTTTTTTTAAACAAAAACTACAGCAGCAGAACAAAATAAATAAAATAAAATACACAATATAAAATCTAAATAAAAATACCTAGACACACAGTCAAAATAGTCCTATAGCTATAAACTACATGAACACTAGTTCCAATACTAATGCAATTTTGTAAAATAATTTTGATGCAATAGGCCACTCAAACATCAATAAAAAAATCAAATAAAATATTTTGAAGATTGCAGAAATTACCAGAACATATCAGATCCACTGGAAATAATATTCTGCACATTATGAACATTTTTAAAATAGGGGAGAAGTCATGTTATCTCCACTCCAAATAAATTGCCATTTGTTGCATAATGATTTGAATATTCTGAAAAAGCGAATAATGTAATAATAATATGATATGCCTATGAATGATCTATTAACATCCTAATTTAGGAAAATTGGGATGTTACAATTGCCCTTTCTCACATTGAGAGTTGGTGCAAACTTCGCCGGTGCATCCAAACCCCATGATATGATACGCTCTTTCACACATAAACTTCCTTATATCTTCCTCAAAACAGCCACCATACCTACCTATTATGGCATTTCCATAGCTATTCCGAGATATATTGCCATGCAACTTTCCACCATTCCGTTTATCATGACACGTTCATCATTGTCTTATTGCTTAGCATGATCATGTAGTTGACATAATATTTGTGGCAAAGCCACCATTCATAATTCTTTCATACATGTCACTCTTGGTTCATTGCATATCCCAGTACATCGCCGGAGGCATTCATATAGAGTCATACCTTGTTCTAGTATCGAGTTGTAATCATTGAGTTGTAAATAAATAGAAGTGTGATGATCATCATTTAATAGAGCATTGTCCCAATAAAAAAATAAATAGAAAGAGAAAGGCCAAATAAAAAAAGGAAGGCCCAAAAAAAGGAAATGAAAAGGGACAATGCTACTATCCTTTTTACCACACTTGTTCTTCAAAGTAGCACCATAATCTTCATGATAGAGAGTCTCTTGTTTTGTCACTCTCATATACTAGTGGGAATTTTTCATTATAGAACTTGGCTTGTATATTCCAACAATGGGCCTCCTCAAGTGCCCTAGGTCTTCGTGAGCAAGCAAGTTGGATGCGCACCCACTTAGTTTCTTTTGTTGAGCTTTCATACATTTATAGCTCTAGTGCATCCGTTGCATGGCAATCCCTACTCCTCGCATTAACATCAATCGACGGCATCTCCATAGCACATTGATTAGCCTCGTTGATGTGAGACTTTCTCCCTTTTTTGTCTTCTCCACATAACCCCCATCATTATACTCTATTCCACCCATAGTGCTATATCCATGGCTCACGCTCATGTATTGCTTGAAGGTTTATAAAGTTTGAGATTACTAAAGTATGAAACATTTGCTTGGCTTGTCATCGGGGTTGTGCATTATGAGAGAATTCTTGTGTGACGAAAATGGAGCATGACTAAACTATATGATTTTGTAGGGATGAACTTTCTTTGGCCATGTTATTTTGAGAGGATATAATTGCTTAGTTAGTATGCTTGAAGTATTATTATTTCTATGTCAATATTGAAGTTTTATCTTGAATCTTTTGGATCTGAATATTCATACCACAATTAAGAAGAATTACATTGAAATTATGCCTAGTATAATTCCACATCAAAAATTCTGTTTTTATCATTTACCTACTCGAGGTCGAGCAGGAATTAAGCTTGGGGATGCTTGATACGTCTCCAATGTATCTATAATTTTTGATTGCTCCATGCTATATTATCTTCTGTTTTGGACATTATTGGGCTTTATTACTCACTTTTATATTATTTTTGGGACTAACATATTAACCGGAGGCCCAGCCCAGAATTGCTAATTTTTGCCTATTTCAGAGTTTCGCAGAAAAAGAATATCAAACGGAGTCCAAACGGAATGAAACCTTCGGGAACGTGATTTTCGGAATGAACATGATCCAGGAGACTTGGACCCTACGTCAAGCAACCAACATGGAAGCCACGAGGTAGGGGGCGCGCCTACCCCCCCCCCCCCCCTAGGCGCGCCCTCCACCCTCGTGGGACCCCTGTTGCTCCACCGACGTACTCCTTCCTCCTATATATACCTACGTACCCCCAAACGATCAGAAGAGGAGCCAAAAACCTAATTCCACCGCCGCAACCTTCTGTACCCACAAGATCCCATCTTGGGGCCTGTTCCGGAGCTCTGCCGGAGGGGGCATCGATCATGGAGGGCTTCTACATCAACACCATAGCCTCTCCGATGATGTGTGAGTAGTTTACCTCAGACCTTCGGGTCCATAGTTATTAGCTAGATGGCTTCTTCTCTCTTTTTGGATCTCAATACAATGTTCTCCCCCTCTCTCATGGAGATCTATTCAATGTAATCTTCTTTTTGCGGTGTGTTTGTTGAGACCGATGAAATGTGGGTTTATGATCAAGTTTATCTATTTTTCAATATTTGAATCTTCTTTTATGTATGATTGGTTATCTTTGCAAGTCTCTTCGAATTATCAATTTGGTTTGGCCTACTAGATTGATCTTTCTTGCAATGGGAGAAGTGCTTAGCTTTGGGTTCATCTTGCGGTGTCCTTTCCTAGTGACAGTAGGGGCAGCAAGGCACGTATTGTATTGTTGCCATCGAGGATAAAAGATGGTTTTTTTATCATATTGCTTGAATTTATCCCTCTACATCATGTCATCTTGCTTAAGGCATTTCTCTGTTCTTATTAACTTAATACTCTAGATGCATGCTGGATAGCGGTCGATGTTTGGAGTAATAGTAGTAGATGCAGGCAGGAGCCGGTCTACTTGTCTTGGACGTGATGCCTATATACATGATCATACCTAGATATTCTCATAACTATGCTCAATTCTGTCAATTGCTCAACAGTAATTTGTTCACCCACCGTAAAATACTTATGCTCTTGAGAGAAGCCACTAGTGAAACCTATGGCCCCCGGGTCTATTTTCCATCATATTAATCTTCCAATACTTAGTCATTTTGATTGCCTTTTATTTTACTTTGCATCTTTATCATAAAAATACCAAAAATATTATCTTATCATATCTATCAGATCTCACTCTCGTAAGTGACCGTGTAGGGATTGACAACCCCTTATCGCGTTGGTTGCGAGGATTTATTTGTTTTGTGAAGGTGCGAGGGACTCGCGCGTAGCCTCCTACTCGATTGATACCTTGGTTCTCAAAAACTGAGGGAAATACTTACGCTACTTTGCTGCATCACCCTTTCCTCTTCAAGGGAAAACCAACGCAGTGCTCAAGAGGTAGCAGCATGCTCGCCTAGCTAGAGTGCGGGCCACTTCAGAGCCATTGAGGGTGATGCGCTGGTGTTGGCTGGCCGCGCACGAATGCAAATCTTGTGTGGCAGCGGAGCACTACGATGCGGTGGATGAGACCGTTGGTGAAGGCCCAACGGCCTCGGAGGTGCCACGATGTGCTCGGTGAAGTAGCCCCGGTGAGGTGGGAGACGACATCGGTGAAGCGCACCTGATGCGGTGGAAGTCGGTGTTTGTGAGGCATGTCGGATGCAGCGGCTGACGTTGTCGGTGGACCACCCGGTGCGGTGGACGAGGGCGTAGATGAGGTAGCTCCGGTGCGGTGGTGAAGCGCGAATGTCGTCTTCGTCGTCGTCGTCCGACACAGAGGTGGGGAAAGAGAAGAGACGAGAGGCGATTCGAACTTTGCTTGGGTTGGCGGCGAATTGGGGATTTAAGCAATCTGGGCGCGGAAGGGGACAGTGGAGAAGAGAGATTTTGCAGGGCTGGAATTGGGGCCGCCAGATATTTCATTCCGAAACGTGGAAGCGCGAACTTATTTTGTCATTGTCCTTTTTTTGGGGGGGAGGTGGGGAGGGAGGGAGGGGTGGGTGGCTAGGTGTTAAGCGTCCATACAACACACGCGACCACCACGACACGACCCTGATCTGCCTGGTGCGCCTATATTTGAGAGGAGATTTGAGAATGCAACTAAATCTTCTTTCATTTGCAAACGAATCTTTATGTATTACCATGCCTGTGTTTTCCTTGTAAATAATTAGTCATTCGAAACGAGATACTATAAAGTAATTAATGAGGAGTTATTTGAAAAAAAACGAAACGGTATCCATGCTAACGTGGATTAGAGTGTGTGTCACATAATTAGTTATTTGAATTAGAGTGTGTGTCACATAGCGATCTCCAATTTTAACGTGG
The DNA here is from genome assembly GCF_018294505.1 of Triticum aestivum. Classification (NCBI taxonomy): domain Eukaryota; kingdom Viridiplantae; phylum Streptophyta; class Magnoliopsida; order Poales; family Poaceae; genus Triticum; species Triticum aestivum. The sequence goes on from NC_057812.1 coordinate 46,204,886, forward strand.
ATTTCGCATTTCACTACAAATTCATATGTATATGATGAACACCATGGTAGTGAGAAAACTTTTCGATGGATTCAAACATATGACCTACAAAAATAGCACAACAATCGAGTCAATGTCAACTTTTCCAAACCTAGTATGGCACGGATTCAGAATAATTACCCATATGCATGTTCCTCAGTTCAAATATTACAATGTACACCGAATTGAAACATCGATATTAAGTCTAATACTATCTACATTAAAATGTTGTTTTTAGCCCTCCCCCCCTCGGCACACACGCTACATACTTCTTGTATCGGTCAATCTTCCTCTCCTAACCACCTTAGGAAGCTATCGGTTTCCTACACACGTTCATTATTTCTCTCCATGTTTCGATCTCTAACTCTCTCAAATATACAACCCCCTTTTCCCACTCTGTTACCAAATGTATTTACCTCACACACCCGCCATTGCACCCCATGCCGAGCTCTCTCTCCCTCTCTCCCTCCCTCTCTCGCTAGATACATGCACTGCCTATCTAGCCCCCAACCTCTCGTGCGCACGCACGCATGTTATCTATCTAGGTCACTCCCTCGAGACTGTCTCACTCTTTCTTCCGCACGGCAGGCCACACTCGCTCAATCTTGCTCTCTTTAACCTCGTTTTCTTTCACACACATATGATCTATCTCCCTGTTCGGGCCTCGGTCGACACACTTTATACTCTCTCACACAGATTGTCTATCTAGGTCAGTCAATCCAAGCCACCCCCACTCTTTCGACCTCATGGAGGGCCACGCTTGCTCAATCTCTCTCTCTCCCTCCCTCTCTCTCCATCCCTCCCTCTCTCCCTCCCTCTCTCTCTGTCTCTCTTTGTATGTCTCGATTGACCTAGCTCTTTCTCGGACACAAACGATATATCTCCATGTTTGAGCCTAATTCGACATATTCATATTGTATACCCTCTCACGCACATTGTCTATCTAGGTCACTCTCTCCAACCCGTATCACTCTTTCGATCGCACGACGACCCACACTCGCTCAATCTCTCTCCCTTTATATATGTAATCGATTGACCTTGCTTCCTCCCACCCACAAAATATATCTACATGTCTATGACTGGATCATCTCTCAAGCTCTATCTTACAGCCCTCACCCTTCCCAAAAGCTCAATCGGACAATATCTCTCCAGAGCATATATATCTTTTCAATGAATGTCGGACCACACTCACTTTGTCTCCCTATCTATATGTCTCTCGATTTACCTCGCTTTCTCACGCCGTATCTTCCACACATTGAAGCTACCTCTCCATCCCTCGCAAAGCCAGAGCTATTTACATTGCGAGGGGGACTCCAACCTTGGATTAATTTGTGTAGGCATTTATTCCGGCGGTAGATTATATTTTCGTAGCATTTGGCCCATAACTACTCCAAACTCCATTGCAACCCCCGCACCTCCCCCAATTGATTTCCCTCTGGCTCGGTCATCGCTCTCTCGCACGTCCTTTCTTGCCTTCAATGTCGCACCATGGTATTATTGCAAAAAACTCTGACTATTACAAATAAGCTACAAAACTACACACCGATAGTCCACTTGGAATCTATTATCTATTATAAAAAGTGTTTTACGGGCTCACCAGAAAAAAGAGAATATCCTAGAAAATCCCACAAAAATTAGAAACATCCAACCATTTATTTAGAAGACTAAAAATTTATAGCCATTAGATATGTTTTAAGTGAAAATAATTACCCATCATTGCCATTACATGCCGTGGGTGCATAGAAATTTCCAACAAAAATAAACCTAAGCTACATGTATCACGTGGGCTGAGAAAAAAATCCCTTTAATATTCCATCTACCGTACATGATGAGATGCATAGGACTTTCCTAAACAAAAATGCATGACGTGGGTGCACAGGACTTTCCTCCAAAAATAAACCTAAGCTACATGTATCACATGGGCTAAGGAAAAAAATATCCCTTTGATATTCCATCTACCGTAACTTCTCCCGTTCCTCCTCACGATGACCCTCTCGCTGTTGCCGCCGCCGCAGTTCAGCCGTGGCCCTCAACTTGCCTACGCTAGGATCTTTATTAGCTTCATCCATGGCGGGTGATGAAACATCTAAGAGCTCCAGTTTCGTGCAACGACCTCCGTGTCGCTCTCCTTCACAAGTTTGTACTATGGCATGCAGATCAGCGTAAACGAGGTTGCAATCTCAGCACGTGCATGCGCCCATAGATGGAGCTATGTTCATATTTATTGGTATTTGTACGTGCTGGATGACTGTTATGTTCATATTTGTTGGTATTTGTACGTGCAGGATGACTTGCCTTGCTGTTTCTTCTGTGTAGAAGCATGCTATGGAAGGAAACGGATGCTGCCCCGTGCCCACGGGGCAATTGATTGGTGAACTGGCACACAGTCCATCGCTAATGAACCTGGAAGCTTAGAATCTCTATTCAGAATTAGAGATGTGTGCCGCTCAAAAATTTAGATGTCTTTGTGTCCAAAAAACAAATTTAATGAGGTTTCCAAATAATATCTTCTTAGTATATTTCAGCACTGCGGCTTCTGTGTCGATTGGTAATGGAGAGAGCTTTCCATTATGGTAGAATTATTCAATCAATGAGTTGTCTATGCCTAATATGGTGACTAATCTGCTCTTTGCGGTTCTCTGCTATATTCAGTGGTAAAACAAATTGATCAAGGATATTAACACTCTATACTGCAGCTTTCCATGAGCTCTTGACATTCTGTAGTACAGTCGTCCCGATGCTTGGTCAGTTGGTCGTCGAGCTAGGTACTGGTACGTGACAAGTATATGTTATAAATGCTCCATCTATTTCTGCATAATATATACAACTTAAATCTCTTATCAGCATCGGCAAATGCAAAACAAGGTCGAGGAAGGATACATTGCTGGCCGTCATAGTGTGCAACTACATGACTAAGACCATGGTAACCGTCACGTGTAGTGGCATGGCTAGGAGATCTTATTTTTTTGTAACATGTTTATACCTGCAGGTCGATACACAGTTAGGACAAGCTTTTCGTTTTCTACAGAAACGAAGGCAAGTTGATGTCGTTTTTTCATGGGCTGCATGTTCCTCGCTCCGGATATTAACACCGCAGTAGTTGAACCAAACATTGAGACAGCGAGACCCTTTCTCCTATTTTGTTTGATTATCTTTAGACACTACATGCATTATATATAATTGTAAACCATCCTAGCTTCCTCACATAGCACAGATAGACACGTCTCTGTAGGAAGTTCAACATTATGATTTACCACGATGTCTACCACGTCGACATAATTCAAGTCATTAGTGTTCGAGGTAGAATACTACAGTTAGGATTAATTTCATATGCATAAGCATATACATTCTCTTCACATCGACGAGTGGATTTATTCCATTAAAAATTTGTGAGATGTGTAATGGTTTGTGTACAAGATCCGTCTCAACTTTAGTTTTTAGTAGATGAAGCACAAGATCCACACCGAGACGATCATTTTGATGGAATAGTGAAGAATCAGATACACTATTTTTTTACATGTATGCCTGTCGACAAAAAAGAGGTTCCAAATATCTTTACCTGGTTAGGATTTGCTGACGAAAAAGAAAGGATGGCCACAAGTGTATACCATATATTGATTTATATGATAATTAGCTCCACGTCAGAAAAGGAGCACTTCAGTAGGTACTGGATAATAAAGTTGAAGTTTAAGATATAGTTCAGAAACTTTACATTCTCACTGTTTTTATCATATCATATATCTACACAGTGTGTGGTCATAATTTAGATCATTGATCTGATGTTGCTCATCTTTCAGGTACAGAGTTTGTGCTATAGCCTATAGTTAATCATCAACAGACTTTTCCAACAGGAGTCTGTTCTTTGCTATAGTTCTTTATCAAGTTCGAACATATAACTCACTCAGTCTTACATATTTCCCGTTACAACGCTCATGTCAAACTAGGACCAGCTCCTTAATTTTTTTAGTTATCATAGTATTTACTACTAGAAGATTGAATTAGTATTTATTACTAGAAGAATGACTTTACGTCAACTGGAAATATAAGTGACATGTGTATTCAGATTTGTGACGAACATTGCTGCACAAAGTGTCGAAGTATAGGTTGGGCCATTTACATTCTATTCTTATATCTACTGACCTCACTCTTTTAATATGCTTGGCTGACAATATAGCTGTAGGGTTAATTCTCCTTACTACAAATACACTTCCTTTGTGTGAATGTAGTATGTAGGTCATTTAGTGAATGTCTGGTAGGTACACAAATGCGTTATGATTTTTTTTCAAATGTTTATGTTCATTTTCTTACATTTTATTATAAGAAAATCCCTTGAACCCTAAGATGCACTTTCATCAATGGAGGAAGGACCGTGCAATATCTTTCATGAAACGTAAGAAGGGGCGACACTTTAATCTACAAGTGCCATATATGAAGTAAAGGGGCATGGCTATTTAGAATGGTGTTTTGGCTCCCCGGAGTGTGCACTCTCACGTGAATATTAAACAAAAATATATACTAAATGTTTTCAAAAAATCAGATTTTTTTGTAGAAATTTTTCATGTGAAACGAAGCAGCGGTGTTTCGTCGGTGAAAAAACCAAATTTAGGGTGACATTTTAGGGTAACATTTGGTGTTTACTTTGTTTTTCTTCACAAACCAAAATGTTTAATATTTTTGCCTACAAATTTGAAAGTAGCATTTAGATGTGACAAATAACACATAGAATTTTTGTTGGATTTTTTTTGACATTTTAAAAAATATTTTGGCACGCAGGAGCGCACTTTCCTCGGAGCACCAACGATTTCCGTGCTACCATAGACAACTGGTCCAAGAGGAGTTGTTTATGGCAAAGCAAGTCTGTGACTGACGAGAAATATATGTCCCTCAAGCAAAACATTGCATGTCGTGAAGGAGGCATCCTGATCCGTGGATAGACCATAGAATGAGTACTGAATTTATCATGAAAATTCATTGACATGGGAAAAACAAGCCCTAATGTTAATGATCTATAACAAACATGAAGTATTTTTTTTAAACTCTGCTTGCGCACATGAGTTAAAGATGCAACTCACACATGTGATATTCTATTTAGCATAAATTTGCGCTGACTATAGAACTTTATTATTTCCAGATGCATAATTAAGTAAGTATATCTATGTAAACATAACTTTTATTATAAAAACCTACAACACACTAAAGAGCTTGCCCTCGCATTGCGAGGGCCACTTTGCTAGTTATATATAAAAAGTGCTTTACGGGCTCACCAGAAAAAAGAGAATATACTAGAAAATCCCACAAAAATTAGAAACATCCAACCATTTATTTAGAAGACTAAACATTTATAGCCATTAGATGTGTTTTAAGTGAAAATAATTACCCACCATTGCCATTATGAGGGAAAACGTATTGCCATGATGACATGCATAGGAATTTGCTAAAAAAACATGGATGACGTGGGTGCATAGGACTTTCCAACAAAAATAAACCTAAGCTACATGTATCACGTGGGCTGTGGAAAAAAATATCCCTACCTAAGCTACATGTATTACAGGGGCTGAGAAAAAGAAATATCCCTTTAATATTCCATCTACTGTACATGATGACATGCATAGGACTTTCCTAAACAAAAATGCATGCCGTGGGTGCACAGGACTTCCCTCCAAAAATAAAGCTAAGCTACATGTATCACGTGGGCTGAGGAAAAAAATATCCCTTTGATATTCCATCTACCGTAACTTCTCCAGTTCCTCCTCACGATGACCCTGTCGCTGTTGCCGCCGCCACCGCTCAGCCGTGGCCCTCAACTTGCCTACGCTAGGATCTTTATTAGCTTCATCCATGGCTGGTGATGAAACATCTAAGAGCTGCACTTTCGTGCAACAACCTCCGTGTCGCTCTCCTTCAATAGTCTGTACTATGGCATGCAGATCAGGGTAAACGAGGTTGCAATCTCAGCAGGTGCATGCACTCATGGATGGAGCTATGTACATATTTGATGGTATTAGTATTTGTTGGATGACTTGCCTTATTGTTTCTTGTGTGTAGAAGCATGTGATATATTGAGGGAAACGGATGCAATTGATTGGTGAACTGGGACACAGTCCACCGGCTAATGAACCTGGAAGCTTAGAATTTCTATTCAGAATTAGAGATGTGCGCGCTCAAAAATTTAGATGGCTTTGTGTCCAACAAACAGATTTAATGAGGTTTCCAAAGAATATCTTCTTAGTGTATTTCAGCACTCCGGCTTCTGTGTCGATTGGTAACGGAGACAACTTTCTATTATGGCAGGATTATTCAATCAATGAGTTGTCTATGCCTAATATGGTACTGGTACGTGGCAAGTACTCCCTCCGTTCGGAATTACTTGTCTCGGAAATGGATGTATTTAGAACTAAAATATATCTAGATACATCCATTTCTGCGACAAGTAATCCCAAACGGAGGGAGTATGTTATAAATGCTCCATCTATTTCTGCACAATATATACAACTTAAAATCTCTTCTCAGCATCGGCAAATGCAAAACAAGGTCGAGGAAGGATACATAGTTGGCCGGCATTGTGTGCAACTACATGACTAAGACCATGGTAACCGTCACATGTAGTGCATGGCTCGGAGATTTTCTTTTTATAACATGTTTATACCTGCAGGTTGATGCTCAGTTAACACAAGCTTTTCATTTTTCTACAGAAACGAAGGCAAGTTGATGTCGTTCTTTTCGTGGGCTGCATGTTCCTCTCTCCGGACATTAATACTACAGTAGTTGAACCAAACGTTGAGACAGCGAGACCATTCCTGCTATTTCGTTTGAGTATCTGTAGATACTACATGCATTATATATAATTGTAAACCATCCTAGCTTCCTCAGTTAGCAAAAATAGACACGTCTATGTAAGAAGTTTGGGATATGTCCTAGCTCTGTCCGGTTCATTATATGATTTAACACGAGCTCTACCATGTTGACATAATTCAAGTCATTAGTGTTCGAGGTAGAATACTACAGTTAGGATTAATTTCATATGCATAGGCATATACATTCTCTTCACATCGACGAGTGGATTTATCCCATTAAAAATTTGTGAGATGTGTAATGGTTACCGTACAAGATCCGTCTTAACTTCAGTTCTTTAGTAGATGAAGCACAAGATCCACACCGAGATGAACATTTTGATGGAATAGTGAAGCATCAGATACACTAATAATTTTTTTACAAATATGCCTGTCGACAAAAAAGAGGTTCCTGATATCTTTACTTGGTTATGATTTGCTGACCAAAAAGAAAGGATGGCCACAAGTGTATATCATATATTGATTTATATAATAATTAGTTCCACGTCAGCAAAGGAGCTCTGCAGTAGGTACTGGATAATCAAGTTGAAGTTCAACATATAGTTCAGAACCTTCACATTCTCACTGTTTCTGTCATATCATATCTCTACGCAGCGTGTGGTCATAATTTAGATCATTGATCTGATGTTGCTCATCTTTCAAGTAGAAAGTTTGTGCTATAGCCTATACTTAATCATGGACGGATTTTTCCAAGAGGAGTCTGTTCTTTGTTATAGTTCTTTATCAAATTCGAACATATAACTCACTCAGTCTTGCCTATTTCCAGTTACAATGCTCGTGTAAAACTAGGACCAGCTCCTGATTTTTTTAGTTATCATAGTATTTACTACTAGAAGAAAGAATTAGTATTTATTACTAGAAGAATGACTTTACCTCAACTGGATATATACGTGACATGTGTATAAGATGTGTGAGAAACATCGCTGCACAAAGTGTCGAAGTCTAGGTTGCACCATTTACATTCTATTGTTATATCAACTGACCTACTCTTTTAATATGCTTGGCTGAAAATATAGCTGTAGGATAAATTCTCCTTACTAAAAATACACTTCCTTTGTGTTAAAGTTGTATGTAGGTCATTTAGTGAATGTCTGGAAAGTACACAAATGGTTTATGATTTGTATTCAAATATTTTTGTTGATTTTCTTATAAGAAAATCCCTTGAACCCTAAGATGCACTTTTATCAATGGAGGAAGGCCCATGCAATATCTTTCATGAAACGTAAGAAGGATCTACACTTTAATGTACAAGTGCCATATAAGAAGTAAAGGAGCATTGCTGTTGAGACTGACCTTCTGGCTCTCCGGAGCGTGCGCTCGCGTGTGAATAGTAAACAACAAAATATAGTAAATGTTTTCAAAAAATTCTGAATTTTTTTGTAGAAGTTTGTGTTAGTGTCGCAAGCATTCTTGAAAATTTTCATGTGAAACGGAGCAGCGGCATTTCGCGTGGTGAAAAAAACAAATTTAGGGTGACATTTTGGGGTAACATTTGGTGTTTATTTTGATTTACTTCACAGGACCAAAATGTTTAATCTTTTTGCCTACAAATTTGTATGTAGCATTTGGATGTGAGAAAGAACACATATAATTATTTTGACATTTCAAAATATTTTCGCACGCAGGAGCGCGCTCTCCCGGGAGCACCAACGGATTTCCGTGCTACCGTAGACAACTGGTCCAAGAGGAGTTGTTTATGGCAAAGCAAGTCTGTGAGTCAGGAGAAATATATGTCCCTCGAACAAAACATTCCATGTCGTGAAGGAGGCATCCCGATCCGCGGATAGAGCATAGAATGAGTACCAAATTAATCATGAAAATTTATTGACATGGGAAAAACAAACCCTAATGTTAATGATCTATAACAAACATAAAGTATATATTTTTGAAAATTTGCTTGCGCACATGAATTAAAGATGTATCTCGCACACGTGATATTCTATTTACCATAATTTTGCGCTGACTATAGAACTATATTATTTCCAGCTGCATAACTAAATAAGTTTGTCTATGTAAACATAAATTTTATTCCAAGAACTTACAACAAATCAAATAATATATTCTCAAAATTTAGCTTCATAAAATCCTAGCCTGCGCATCGAGTGGGCCACTTTGCTAGTGGAATAAATTTCGACCCAAAATTAAAATGCCACAAACTACACACCGAGGGGAATATACTAGAAAATCCCACAAAAATTAGAAACACCCAACCATTTATTTAGAAGACTAAACATTTATAGCCATTAGATGTGTTTTAAGTGAAAATAATTACCCACCATTGCCATTATGAGGGAAAACGTTTTGCCATGATGACATGAATAGGAATTTGCTAAAAAAACATGGATGACGTGGGTGCATAGGACTTTCCAACAAAAATAAACCTAAGCTACATGTATCACGTAGGCTGTGGAAAAAAATATCCCTACCTAAGCTACATGTATTACACGGGCTGAGAAAAAGAAATATCCCTTTAATATTCCATCTACTGTACATGATGACATGCATAGGACTTTCCTAAACAAAAATGCATGCCGTGGGTGCACAGGACTTCCCTCCAAAAATAAAGCTAAGCTACATGTATCACGTGGGCTGAGGAAAAAAAATATCCCTTTGATATTCCATCTACCGTAACTTCTCCAGTTCCTCCTCACGATGACCCTGTCGCTGCTGCCGCCGCCACCGCTCAGCCGTGGCCCTCAACTTGCCTACGCTAGGATCTTTATTAGCTTCATCCATGGCTGGTGATGAAACATCTAAGAGCTGCACTTTCGTGCAACAACCTCCGTGTCGCTCTCCTTCAATAGTCTGTACTATGGCATGCAGATCAGGGTAAACGAGGTTGCAATCTCAGCAGGTGCACGCACTCATGGATGGAGCTATGTCATATTTGATGGTATTTGTATTTGTTGGATGACTTGCCTTACTGTTTCTTGTGTGTAGAAGCATGTGATATATTGAGGGAAACGGATGCAATTGATTGGTGAACTGGGACACAGTCCACCGGCTAATGAACCTGAAAGCTTAGAATTTCTATTCAGAATTAGAGATGTGCGCGCTCAAAAATTTAGATGGCTTTGTGTCCAACAAACAGATTTAATGAGGTTTCCAAAGAATATCTTCTTAGTGTATTTCAGCACTCCGGCTTCTGTGTCGATTGGTAACGGAGACAACTTTCTATTATGGCAGGATTATTCAATCAATGAGTTGTCTATGCCTAATATGGTACTGGTACGTGGCAAGTACTCCCTCCGTTCGGAATTACTTGTCTCGGAAATGGATGTATTTAGAACTAAAATATATCTAGATACATCCATTTCTGCGACAAGTAATCCCGAACGGAGGGAGTATGTTATAAATGCTCCATCTATTTCTGCACAATATATACAACTTAAAATCTCTTCTCAGCATCGGCAAATGCAAAACAAGGTCGAGGAAGGATACATAGTTGGCTGGCATTGTGTGCAAGTACATGACTAAGACCATGGTAACCGTCACATGTAGTGCATGGCTCGGAGATTTTCTTTTTATAACATGTTTATACCTGCAGGTTGATGCTCAGTTAACACAAGCTTTTCATTTTTCTACAGAAACGAAGGCAAGTTGATGTCGTTCTTTTCGTGGGCTGCATATTCCTCTCTCCGGACATTAATACTGCAGTAGTTGAACCAAACGTTGAGACAGCGAGACCATTCCTGCTATTTCGTTTGAGTATCTGTAGATACTACATGCATTATATATAATTGTAAACCATCCTAGCTTCCTCAGTTAGCAAAAATAGACACGTCTATGTAAGAAGTTTGGGATATGTCCTAGCTCTGTCCGGTTCATTATATGATTTAACACGAGCTCTACCATGTTGACATAATTCAAGTCATTAGTGTTCGAGGTAGAATACTACAGTTAGGATTAATTTCATATGCATAGGCATATACATTCTCTTCACATCGACGAGTGGATTTATCCCATTAAAAATTTGTGAGATGTGTAATGGTTACCGTACAAGATCCGTCTTAACTTCAGTTCTTTAGTAGATGAAGCACAAGATCCACACCAAGATGAACATTTTGATGGAATAGTGAAGCATCAGATACACTAATATTTTTTTACAAATATGCCTGTCGACAGAAAAGAGGTTCCTGATATCTTTACTTGGTTAGGATTTGCTGACCAAAAAGAAAGGATGGCCACAAGTGTATATCATATATCGATTTATATAATAATTAGTTCCACGTCAGCAAAGGAGCTCTGCAGTAGGTACTGGATAATCAAGTTGAAGTTCAACATATAGTTCAGAACCTTCACATTCTCACTGTTTCTGTCATATCATATCTCTACGCAGCGTGTGGTCATAATTTAGATCATTGATCTGATGTTGCTCTTCTTTCAAGTAGAAAGTTTGTGCTATAGCCTATACTTAATCATGGACGGATTTTTCCAAGAGGAGTTTGTTCTTTGTTATAGTTCTTTATCAAGTTCGAACATATAACTCACTCAGTCTTGCCTATTTCCAGTTACAATGCTCATGTCAAACTAGGACCAGCTCCTGATTTTTTTAGTTATCATAGTATTTACTACTAGAAGAAAGAATTAGTATTTATTACTAGAAGAATGACTTTACCTCAACTGGATATATAGGTGACATGTGTATAAGATGTGTGAGAAACATCGCTGCACAAAGTGTCGAAGTCTAGGTTGCCCCATTTACATTCTATTGTTATATCAACTGACCTCACTCTTTTAATATGCTTGGCTGACAATATAGCTGTAGGATAAATTCTCCTTACTAAAAATACACTTCCTTTGTGTTAAAGTTGTATGTAGGTCATTTAGTGAATGTCTGGAAAGTACACAAATGGTTTATGATTTGTATTCAAATATTTTTGTTGATTTTCTTATAAGAAAATCCCTTGAACCCTAAGATGCACTTTTATCAATGGAGGAAGGCCCATGCAATATCTTTCATGAAACGTAAGAAGGAGCTACACTTTAATGTACAAGTGCCATATAAGAAGTAAAGGAGCATTGCTGTTGAGAATGACGTTCTGGCTCTCCCGAGCGTGCGCTCGCGTGTGAATAGTAAACAACAAAATATAGTAAAGGTTTTCAAAAAAGTCTGAATTTTTTTGTAGAAGTTTGTGTTAGTGTCGCAAGCATTCTTGAAAATTTTCATGTGAAACGGAGCAGCGGCATTTCGCATGGTGAAAAAAAACAAATTTAGGGTGACATTTTGGGGTAACATTTGGTGTTTATTTTGATTTACTTCACAGGACCAAAATGTTTAATCTTTTTGCCTACAAATTTGTATGTAGCATTTGG